>NC_069506.1:222620296-223220296 GCF_027579735.1 Bombina bombina
TTATTTTTGGTTACAGTGTCCCTTTAAGTGTAATATAGAAATATAGAATTTAAAAGTAAATAAGAACCAAAAAGGACCATCAAGTCTACCCATATATAAATATAAATTAATGCAATTCATACTGATAAAGCAAAATCTTACACCAAACGCTGGTCCAATACCGAGTCATGGAGCCAATTGTTTTATTAAATCACATAAATCCAGGGATGGCTTTAAGATTTAGGGGGTGGCTTTATTGTTGATGCACTGCCAATTCTCAAAGATGCCAACAACCAAAAATGTTTTTTCATGATTCAGATGAAGCATATAATTTTAAACAACTTTCCAATTTACTTCTGTTATCTAATTTGTTGGTATCCTTTACTGAAAAGCATACCTAGATAGATTCAGGAGCAGCAATTGGTAGCTAGCTAATGATTGGTGGCAGCACATGGCTCTTGTCATTGGTTTACCAATGTGTTCAGCTAGCTCCCAGTAATGCATTGCTGCTCCTTCAATAAAGGAGTTGTTTAGAATGGTATGCTCTATCTGAATCAAGAAATAAAAATGTTGGGTTTATGTCCTTTTAAACATATCCTTTACACCATCAGGACAAGAAGAGAGAAACCCCAGACTAAACAGTAGAAAATGATAACACACCTCAAAACAACATCTAGCCTTGATGCACAGCTTTGTGTATCACCCTAAATGTTAAAGTCTAGTACCACTTTCCTTTAGATCCATACACAAACCCCTTGTCTAGCACTTACCAGTGTGTGTGTGGTTACATATTTTGTTAACCAGTAAATTTCAGATAGATTTTCTATTGATGGGCATTGGGGCAGTGACAACAAATCCTGAGAAAGCATATGAATTCAAGTATGAAAGCTCCTTAGGCAAAGGTGTTTCCCAGTACTAATTTGCAGCACACTGTGTTTGTTTTTACCATTTCTTTCCCAAAGTGAATTCTAATTGTCTAAATGTATAAAGAGCACACTACCTCGATTTGACAAGCTTTTTTCATGCCAACAGCCTGTAATTAAGAAATGTTATGCAAAGTGTTAATCAGATTTCGCAAAAGTTTAGGACAATGGAAACCTGCAGGGTAAACTGAGTTTTCACCAGTACCCCAGTGCTCTGGGGAGAAAAAGGACAGGAAATGCAAAGGACAAGGGGATACAGGGTCACAGTGACAAACTGCGGACATTTTCAGTGAAACAGAAATGAAGGGGGTGGTATATGTGACAATGACAGAGGGGTAAAACTGTCCCATTATTGCAAACCAGTTTGAAAGTGAAAAATTGCTATGCAGCACTCTCTGGTTTAAAACTGTTTAACAAGTAACAAGTATGTTATAGCTATATAGCTTTATTATATCTGACAAGCAAACACCCCTTTAAATATGAATCTATAGTTTAGCAGCACTAACATATACAGAGTATATACTGTATGTATATAGAGTTATATAGCTAAGTATTATGAGATCACATAGAGCCACATAGCAGATTGTTTATGATACGTTAGATGAACTATGCCAAGTGTCAGACCCCACTTACCTCCTGCGTGAGCTCGGGGCTCACAAGGGCTCTCTACACGATGGGGGATCAATCTCGGGGCTCATGTGTATGTCTGGTTGTGAGAGGAGGTCCCTAAACTGAGAGAACACTGTCACCAAAGCAGAGACTGCAGGGAGGAGGGGGCAGACACAGGAAGAACCGTGTGAAAGAGAGAGGGAGGGTGCGAGACGGGGGAGGGGAAACTACAGAGCAGAGAGAACGATACTTAGGGGAGGAAACTAATGACGAAGAAAGGGGCAGGAGAGAGACATGAGGAGGTAGCGTAAATGAGAACCAATAGGAGGGAGATAATGAGTGATAGAGTGAAAAATAGGTGCAAGGTGGGCGAAGAAAGGTGAAGAGAATGGGATGGCACAGGTAATTAAAGGGATAGGAGAAAAAGGGAGATGGAAAGGGCAGGTAAGAGAAGGAGGGAGAGGACTTCACAGATCCTATAGGCGGAACCAGACAGGGTCCGTTGAAGAGGAGATAGAGGGGAAGAATAATGGCGCAAGAGGGCCAGAGTGCATGAAGGAGGAATATGTGTGATGGACGGAAATACGGACACATTTGTTTTTGCATTTTCTGGTGGATGGAAATGGAAACTTTTTTTTACTCGCCGAGGGATGGTAGTGCTGATCGGAACGGAAGTGCCACATGTGCACAAGAGCTGCGCGTCCCCTGATAGACACCGTTTTGTAAACAGAGACAAGTCACTGATTACAATGTGTTTACTAATGATGTGAATATCGGGGTACGGGGTTGTGTTTTAGGGTGGAGTGGTAAAATTAGGTTTTTATACGGGTTTATGAAGCGGGCACCAATCATATCGAGAATAATGTGCCCAAGTCTATAGCAGACATCCCAACCTGCAAAAACTCATTTCAGGGAGGTGGCTTCACCTTACTGCGCCGCCCCTACCACTTATATATTGGACACCTTGAAACAAAGATAGAGACTTATCATTAAAGTAGCTTTATTGCACAACCACATACAACAAACCTATTTTCCAGTGATCGTATGCTTGTTCAATGCTTAAATATTTTTGAACATGAAGTCTACTTGTGCAGTAAATAAAGTAATATTTGTGTTTTATTTTATTAAAATCAGTGGGGGCTTTTTGGTTACTGATGCATGCTTTGAGGGTTCTATAACGTCCCAGCAACTAAAGGCATTCCTTAAAGAAACACTTTTCCGGTGTTCTGTCGAGATCTCCAATTCGTCACAAACTTCAATCTGACATCACTTCCGGTGACTCTTATTTTAATATCTGTTTTGCCTCTGTCTGGGGGGGCCACCGCAGACCCTTTGGCATACACCCACGTAAACCTTTGGGAATGAGGTTAACAAGGGGGGCTTTGCCCCCCTTGAACCCCCCAGACGGAAGCAAAATAGATAGTGAAGATAGGCACTGTAATCGCCTATCTGATTGGTTGTGAATCCTGTCACTCACAGGACACGGACCAATAAGATGTATGGAAACACCGGAAGTGACGTCAGATTGGAGTTTTCGACAGATTGGAGTTCTCGACAGAACACCGGATTTGGGCCACATTGGATCATGGTACTTGGAGTTTCAGGGAGATTGCATTCCATTTGCTCACATCTGGGAGCCACTATTACAACCAGGGAGACTCCCTGAACTTCAGGGAGAGTTGGGATGTCTGCTATAGGAAGTTTGCAAAACAACAAGAGGCCATTGGCCTAACTAGTGTATGTGCTAAAAGGCTGTGCATTTCAGTAAGTGGCTTAAAAAACTTTCCAGATAGTTTTTTTTTTTTATCAATTTTGTAAATAGTACAACGTTTAGATAGTGTTAGAAGTCTCTATTTAAATAGTTTACAATATAATTAGGCAGCTGCATTATGTATATTTTAGTACTAGATATCACATTTGTACCCCCTCCCTAGAAAATGTGCCTCTATTTAGTTTTAGTGAACCAGTACCTCAGCCATCCCAAAATGAAGGAACTCCTTTCAGGGAAGTGCCCCCTCCCACACCCCCTTCCCCCGTCCCAATTCAGAATTCCTCAGTGCTCTGATTATGAAAATGTTATCACAAAAAGCATGTGGGGGGAAAAAACACCCATCTAAAGACAAGATGAACCTTGCATGTATAAATATCTATATAACCATTTTATAGCTATACAGCATGGGAGTCTGGCACAATATACAGCATGGGAGTATGGCACAATATACCGCATGGGAATCTACACAATATACAGCATGAGAGTCTGGCACGATATACACCATGAGAGTCTGGCACAATATACAACATGGGAGTCTCGCACGATAAACATCCCACAGCAAAAAAAGAGTGCTTGTACGGCTATTTACAAGAACATCCTTTATTTGTTAAAAAAAATGATAAATAAGGTTCACCAACGAGGGCTAAATACAACACACATTAGAAAAAAGTTTAAAAACAATACAGAGTGACACACATCCCCCTCAGGACGCGTTTCGGGTTGCCCCGTATTCACATATAAATGAGGCAGGCACTCTGATCCTACTTATACTAAGATAAATTGAAAAACACCTGGTGCTAATAAAGACTAACCAGCTGACAATCTGAATCTCATGTAAAAAAGGCTAGCGAACATAGAATACATCATTTGAATATAATTCCATTACTTGTTATAAATTTTAAACACTAAGAAACTTTCAGACTCTGTGGTCACTTCTAACCAATGATATAATAACTCTGTTATCTTTTTTTTTTTTTTGTATTTTTGTATGTGAGGGCGAAATAGACATATATATTATATAACTTCTTAGTAAAGAGATTATACGTTCACTTGCCTGTAGGCTGTATAAAATATATATAAGCCAATAGTATAGAGGCTATAAGAGTAGGTGAAATGAACAAGAGGTCATGCACTCTGTTAGTAGATAAATCTATGTAAAACATCCAAACCATTTTGACTTAAAGGGTCAGTACACTGGAAAATTGTTTTTCCATTAATGTATTTTAAATGACTTGTTATACCACCTGCAGAGTATAAAATATTTGAGAAATTGCATTCTCATGCTTATTTATGTATATGAAGTAGCTGGTTTTGTGCTTTGAAACCACAGCCTATTACAATGGGTTGAACTTAAGGTAATATCAGATATCATTATGTTATCACTTTGTGTACACAGACTTGCTTCCTTATCTTATAATTGTCTGGAACACCATAGCTCAATACAAAGAGAGAACAATGGAAAATGATCATTTTATTACTTAACTATCCTGCATCCCACTGAGAGTGTAACTTCTTCTGCTGACTGTGTTTACTTAGGCTTATCAATTGCATATACTCCAGTATCAAAACTTTCACTATAGGTTGGGAAACCACAAGCTAAATCAGCTATTTCAAATGCTGAAATAGGAGTAAAGGAGCTACTTGCAACCAATTTAATACACTCTAGCAGGTAAAAAGGATCATTGGGAATAATTTAAAGGGGAGAAAGTTTTTGGGTGAACTGTCCCTTTAAGTCTAACAATGGATTATATAATTCCTAAACAGATACTTTAACATTCAATGCAAGATGTAATAATAATAAAGTATTTTTCTGTACAGATATAAATACTATATTAGAATAATAAATGTATACCAAAAGTGATGTATTTTATTTTACTCTACTATGGAAAACAAAGAGACTCTTAAAGTCAATCAAGACTGATTGAGACATATTGAACCTCCAAATAACACTATATTATTATAATTGAACTAGAGTATATGTATTGTGTGCCTATTGATTTTCATTTATTACTTTACATGAGAGCAATCCATCAATAAAGACAAGATCATTTATTTGATTATTTGAGGCTGATGTTTATCGTTCCCAATGATTCATAGTGTCATACGTTGAATTGAAGCCTCCTGGATATCTCGTCTCCAACTTGAATATCCAGAAGGCCTCCCTACGGTATAACTTTTTTTATCTATCTCCTCCCCTCTGGGGATTTTTAACAAATTTGATTGCTTGCCATCTAAATGTATCAACTGATTACCCATGTTTATATATAAAATGTGTTGCTAAAGCTGAGCATTCCTTTTTGCAATTGATATTGCTTAAATGTTCACGAATGCGGGACCTCACCTCCCTAGTGGTGAGGCCTACATATTGCAATTTGCATTCAACACAAGAGATAAGATAAATAATATAGCACATACTACAATTGATGCAATGTGAAGTTTCAAATTGTTTGCCTGATTTATATGATTCAAAGTGGGTACTAACCTTAACATAGTCACCTGCTTTACATCGTGAACCTCCCAAACTTAATTGTGCCTTTACGTCTCAACCAACTACTACCACTATTTCGTTTAGGGATCACTGTGGGTGAGAGGATGTTACCCAAAGTAGTACTTCTGTAAGAGAACCTAACTCTGGCACGATATACAACATGGGAGTCTAGCACGATATACAACATGGGAGTCTGGCACGATATACAACATGGGAGTCTGGCACGATATACAACATGGGAGTCTGGCACGATATACAACATGGGAGTCTGGCACGATATACAGCCACAATATACAGCATGGGAGTCTGCACATCTCACCTGTATCAGGTCTGCTATGTCTAAGCACCGCACTATAGTTCAGGAAGGCGGAGAAAGTCCAGAGATGAACGCAGTAACTATTTACATTGAGCTATAATGGAACAGTGACACCTACAGGTAGAAATGAAAAGTGCAGGCACAAATTTGATTTTCTCTGGCACTGCTCTTTCCGGGATCTCGTGTTTAATTTGCGGGTGTCAGGAAACCACTATTTCAATGCGGGAGACTCCCAGAACTTCCGGGAGAGTTGGGATGTCTGAGTACCCTTTTATCATTAATTCTAAAATCAGGAAACTATAAATTAACCTACTGAATAAACTTAATTCAGGATAATTTACAAATATGTTGACAGGATGGTAGAGATATTAAACTGTTCTCCTTTGGTAAAAACAAATGTTAAAGGGATATGAAACCCAAAATTTTTCTTTCATGATTGATAGAGCATGCAATTTTAAACAAATTTCTTTTTTATTCTATTCACTTTTCTTTATTCTCTTAGTATCTTTTGTTGAAACGCAGGAACATAAGCTAAGGCGTTAGCCCATTTTTGGTGCACTATATGGCAGCAGTTTTGCAATAATTGTATCCAATTGCAATAGAACTAGATGGCAGCACTATGTCCTGCCCTGTAGTGCTCCAGATACCTACCGAGTTATCTCTTCAACAAAGAATATCATGGGAACAAAGCAAATGTAATAATAGTAAATTGGAAACTTTTTTTTTTTTAAATGGTATGCTCTGTCTGAATCTCAAAAGAAACATTTTGGGTTACATAACCCTTTTAAAAGTAAACAAAAAGATACAGATTGTGAAAAAGACAGTAAACAACTAACTTTTTTTTTTCTTGGAAAATTAGCACTTAGAATTTGTCATTGTTGTAATGAAGATATACAGTAACTTTTTAATATAGATATGAAATTAAAATACCTGCGCTCCACTGCCCACTTAATAAAAAAAGAAAGAAGATGGCTAACTCTGCGCCCCCGGCCTCCCACGGCACTGTGCTTTCTTCAATGAGCTGCCGTCGGTGGCCAGAGGCGCTGTGTTGGTGATCTTCTTTCCTTACAGATAGTGAATTTTACATCGTTTTTTACGAAACGATGAGAAACACTAACATTTTATTTTTTTGTGATTGTAAATCCTAGCTTTTGTTATGCTCATGGATTTACCATCACTTTAAAGGACCAGTCAACACAGTAGATTTGCAAAATCAACAAATGCAAGATAACAAGACAATGCAATAGCACTTAGTCTGAACTTCAAATGAGTAGTAGATTTTTTTTTTCTGACCATTTTAAAAGTAATGTATTTTTCCACTCCCCCTGTACCATGTGACAGCCATCAGCCAGTCACAAATGCATACACGTACCATGTGACAGCCATCAGCCATTCACAAATGCATACACACTTATTCTTGCACATGCTCAGTAGGAGCTGGTGACTCAAAAAGTTTAAATATAAAAAGACTGTGCACATTTTGTTAATAGAAGTAAATTGGAAAGTTGTTTAAAATGGCATGCTCTATCTGAATAATAAAAGTTTAATTTTGATTGAGTGTCCCTTTAAAGGGACAGTATACTGAAAAATAGTTTTTCCCTTAATGTGTTTACAATTGCTTTTTTTACCAACTCAGAGTAAAAAATGTATGAAAAATAGCTTTTAAGGTTTATTTGTGTATATTAAAGTTCTGATTTTGTGTTTTGAAGCCACAACCTAATAAAATGGGTTGAGCTTGTAGGTATAATCAGATCTCATTACTGTATCACATTGTGTACATATACCTGCTTCTTTATCTTATATCTGTCCATAAACCAATCACCAATACTTGGAGAGAACAATGGAAAATCATCATTGTATTACCTTATCTCTTCTATACTCCACTGGGTGTGTTTACAAAGCTTATCTATAGCTTGGACCTGCAGCCACAAACTTTCAGAATAGGTGGGGATACCACTTGCTAAATCAACTATTTCAAATGCCAATATAAGGGTAAAGGAGCTACTTATAAACAATTTAATACACTCCAGCAGGTAAAGTGGATCATTGGGAACAAATTAAAGGGGAGAAATGTTTTGAGTAAACTGTCCCTTTAAGTTAAATTTTTTGAGATTACAATTGAGTGAAGAGAATAAAATAAATAAAGGCTATGATGTTATTTATTCTACTAAATTATAAACCCCAAAAAATTGATGCATCCTTCAATCCATAAAAAAGCAAAAGGGAAACAAAAACATATTATAATTATATCCATTTTCCATTTAGCTGAATCTTTAATACTTTTCTGTTAATCTGGGTATCAAATTGTTTTAATGTGGGCATATATTTACCTTTCCAATGATTTAAAATTAATATTCTCCCTAAAAGTATACATAAATTAGTAATCTTAGTATCATCTCAAGTGATTTCTTAAAGCAAAAAGATGATTTTGTCTGTAGTTAACATGTAACCCCGTAGGTTGAGGGTTTTTTTTTTTTTATCCAATATTGTAATTTACTCCAAAATTTTGTAACTTTCAGCCAATTATAAAACATAAGTCAAATTTTAGCTTTAGGATATTTGCATTTCATACAACATATATCTACATCTTGATTCCATTTAGAAATCATACCATGAGTTATATAGGTCTTATATCAATTTTAAATGTTATTCTCTCCAAGTCCACAAGAGTTGCTCTTTATACTCTTAATACTTTGCATAATAATGACAGTATTTGATTTTATGTTTCAATATGCAATTGTCCTGAGTGTTGAAATAAACTTTTTTACTAATAATATATAGAGTGGTTACCATTCTTATACAAAGTGAAAAAAAGTTTTATTGATAACCAATCCCAATTACCAGCAATAGGTAACATTTTAGAGAGACAGCAATTTATATTCCATAGTTTACCTAATTTAAACCAATAGAAGAATTATATCGGCGCCAAAAAAAATGCTGGAATGGAAAAAAATTTAAAAATACAGATAATAGTTATAATAATAATAAAAACATCCAAAATGTGTTCTACGGACTTCAGATTTCAGAACAGCACTTACATATGATAAAGCAATAAAAGTGTGCAGTCACACGGCTAGATTACGAGTCTTGCATTAGCCTTAAAAAGCAGCGTTGAGGGGTCCCAACGCTGCTTTTTAACGCCCGCTGGTATTACGAGTCAGGCAGGAGAGGGTCTACTGCTCACTTTTTTTCTGCGATTTTAGCATACCGCAAATCCCCTTACGTCAATTGCGTATCCTATCTTTTTAATGGGATTTGCCTAACGCCGGTATTACGATTGCCTGAAAAAGTGAGCGGTAGACCCTCTCCTGGCAAGACTCCTACCGCATTTAAAAGTCAGTAGTTAAGAGTTTTTTATGGGCTAACGCCGGAACATAAAACTCTTAACTAAAGGGATAAAAAGTACACTAACTCCCATAAACTACCTATTAACCCCTAAACCGAGCCCCCCCACATCGGAAACACTTAACTAAAATGTTTAACCCCTAATCTGCTGACCGGACATCGCAGTCACCTTAATAAATTTATTAACCCCTAAACCGCTGCACTCCCGCCTCGCAAACACTAGTTCAATTTTATTAACCCCTAATCTGCCATCCCTAACATCGCCGACACCTAACTACATTTATTAACCCCTAATCTGCCGCCCCCAACGTCGCCGCTACTATATTCAATTTATTAACCCCTAAACCTAAGTCTAACCCTAACACCCCCTAACTTAAATATAATTTAAATAAAACAAAATAAATTTACTACTATTAAATAAATAAATCCTATTTAAAACGAAATACTTATCGATAAAATAAACCCTAAGCTAGCTACAATATAACTAATATTTACATTGTAGCTATTTTAGGATTTATTTTTATTTTACAGGCAAGTTTGTATTTATTTTAACTAGGTACAATAGTTATTAAATAGTTATTAACTATTTAATAACTTCTTAGTTAAAATAAGTACAAATTTACCTGTAAAATAATTCCTAACCTAAATTACAATTACACCTAACACTACACTATAATTAAATTAATTAAATAAATTACCTACAATTAAATAATTAAATAAACTAAAGTACAAAAAACCCCCCACTAAATTACAGAAAATAAAAAAAGAATTACATTTTTTTTAAACTAATTACACTAATCTAATCCCCCTAATAAAATAAAAATGCCCCCCAAAATAATAAAATTCCCTACCCTATACTAAATTACAAATAGCCCTTAAAAGGGCCTTTTGCAGGGCATTGCCCCAAAGTAATCAGCTCTTTTACCTGTAAAAAAAAAGACAATACCCCCCAACATTACAACCCACCACCCACACACCCAACCCTACTCTAAAACCCACCCAATCCCCCCTTAAAAAAACCTAACACTACCCCCTTGAAGATCACCCTACCTTGAGCCGTCTTCACCCAGCCAGGCACAAGTGGACGTCCAGAGGGGCAGAAGTCTTCATCCGATCCTGCCAGAAGAGGACCTCCAGACCGGCAGAAGTCTTCATCCAGGCGGCATCTTCTATCTTCTTCCATCCTGAAGATATCCAACGCGGAGCATCCTCTTCCATCCGACGACGACTGAAGAATGAAGGTTCCTTTAAGTGACGTCATCCAAGATGGCGTCCCTTCAATTCCGATTGGCTGATAGAATCCTATCAGCCAATCCGAATTAAGGTAGGAAAAATCCTATTGGCTGAAGCAATCAGCCAATAGGATTGAAGTTCAATCCTATTGGCTGATCCAATCAGCCAATAGGATTGAGCTTGCATTCTATTGGCTGATTGGAACAGCCAATAGAACGCAAGATCAATCCTATTGGCTGATTGCATCAGCCAATAGGATTTTTCCTACCTTAATTCCGATTGGCTGATAGTATTCTATCAGCCAATCGGAATTGAAGGGATGCCTTCTTGGATGACATCACTTAAAGGAACCTTAATTCTTCAGTCGCCGTCGGATGGAAGAGGATGCTCCGCTTCGGATGTCTTCAAGATGGACCCGCTGCGGATGGAAGAAGATAGAAGATGCCGCCTGGATGAAGACTTCTGCCGGTCTGGAGGTCCTCTTCTGGCCGGATCGGATGAAGACTTCTGCCCCTCTGGACGTCCACTTGTGCCCGGATGGGTGAAGACGGCTCAAGGTAGGGTGATCTTCAAGGGGGTAGTGTTTGGTTTTTTTAAGGGGGGATTGGGTGGGTTTTAGAGTAAGGTTGGGTGTGTGGGTGGTGTGTTGTAATGTGGGGGGGTATTGTATTTTTTTTTAACAGGTAAAAGAGCTGATTACTTTGGGGCAATGCCCGCAAAAGGCCCTTTTAATGGCTATTTGTAATTTAGTATAGGGTAGGGAATTTTATTATTTTGGTGGGCTTTTTTTATTTTATTATGGGGATTAGATTAGCTGTAATTAGTTTAAAAAATTGTAATTCTTTTTTTTATTTTCTGTAATTTAGTGTTAATTTTTTTTGTACTTTAGTTTATTTAATTTAATTGTAGGTAATTTATTTAATTAATTTAATGATAGTGTAGTGTTAGGTGTAATTGTAATTTAGGTTAGGATTTATTTTACAGGTAAATTTGTACTTATTTTAACTAGGAAGTTATTAAATAGTTAATAACTATGTAATAACTATTGTAGCTAGTTAAAATAAATACAAAGTTGCCTGTAAAATAAAAATAAATCCTATGCTAGCTACAATGTAACTATTAGTTATATTGTAGCTATCTTAGGGTTTATTTTATAAGTAAGTATTTAGTTTTAAAAAGGGTTAATTTATTTAATTGTAGTAAATTTATTTAAATGATATTTAAGTTAGGGGGGTGTTGAGGTTAGACTTTGGTTTAGGGGTTAATACATTTATTATAGTGGCGGCGACGTTGGCGGCGGCGGCAGATTAGGGGTTAAGAAATTTAATATAGTTGTGGCGACATTGGGGGGGCAGATTAGGGATTAATAAATATAATGTAGGGTTCCGCGATGTTGGGGGCATCAGATTAGGGGTTCATAAGTATAATGTAGGTGGCGGCGGTGTCTGGAGCACCAGATTAGTGGTTAATAATATAGTATAGGTGGCGAAGATGTCGGGGTGGCAGATTAGGGGTTAATAAGTGTAAGATTAGGGGTGTTTAGACTCAGGGTTCATGTTAGGGTGTTAGGTGCAGACATAAAATTAATTTCCCCAAAGGAAACAATGGGGCTGCTGAACGCTGCTTTTTTGCAGGTGTTAGGTTTTTTTTCAGCCAGCTCAGCCCCATTGTTTCCTATGGGGAAATCGTGCACGAGCACGTTCAGCAAGCTCACCGCTGACTTAAGCAGCGCTGGTATTACAGTAAGATGTGGAGCTAAATTTTGCTCAACGCTCACTTTTCTGAGGCTAACGCCGGCTTGAAGAAAACTTGTAATACCAGCGTTGGCTTAAGTGAGCGGTAAGAAAAAAAGGATCGTTAACACCGCAAAGCCTTACCGCCAAAAACTCATAATCTAGCCGACAGTATTTTAAAACCTTAAATACTCCTTTATTAATGCAGCAAATATAGAGATGTGCACATCTAATATATATATATATTACAGCGGTTTAAATGTACTCTTGTACACTAAAAATAATTTAAACAGGTGAAATAAAGCAAACAACACTTAAAGCACCATTAAAAATATGCTAAAAAAAATGTGTGACTGTGAACACTAAATAATGGTAAAATATATTAAATAAATGTCCCAGATTAGAGCAGTTATACAGTAAACTCAGATTGAAGCAGTCAATAGCTCCCACAATGAGAGATCGGATATAAGCAAATCTTAATGGGTTTCAGCCGTTCCTGAAAAAAGCCACTAGTAGTGGCGTCTTCTTGCTGTGTGTAGTCTGACCCATAGCGGTTATGTGATCACCTTCCTTGTCACTCTTTTTGAAACAGGGATTTCCTTTCCCTAATCCGTCTCTGTATGTCACAAAGGTAGCAGTTAGGGTTTGTCACAATTAACATGGTTAGTAACCGCTTTTGTACACTCCTATCAATGTTCAAGGCTCCTTGGATCCAAGCCTACACCAAATTTGTGATTCCTAGATAACACTCAGCAGGACACAGATTAACTTCCGTAATGAACGTTGGAGAGTGCAATAACCCTAAGTCTTATTTACTGAATATATGTATGTTTGTAGGTATTCCTATTTATGCAGTTCCCAATGAGGAATGAGAACTGATATCTCTTAGGAATAACAATAGTGTATAGTGGTTAGAGAGTAGAGTTTTATGTCACAAGAATAAATGTAATATACACTTGGACAAGTTAAACTCCGTTCGAGGTTTCAGGAATTAATTTATAAGACTTTAGCTATCTGGATTTGACACTAAGTGGATTCATATAACTTAGTATAATAGCTTGTTAGATAACCATTGTACTGGTGATGATGTAAAGTAGTTTAGGTAACACAGCCTTTAGGGTTAATGGAAGTTTCAGAGATAGCAGAGAATTAGACTCAGAGGATTTGTTATTTAAGGAGCTTAGAGTTCGTTAAGACACAAGCAGAGGTGTAGTTGATACTTAGTTAATTAGCAGAACGACAGGTGATGGCTTGTTTTAGACAGTTCATATATAAACATTCACATAGGAGATATAATATTATTAAGTGGATGTTTGCGTAATCAAAGTACTTGCGTTTTATCCCCAAGATTGGTAGGAAGGTTCGGCTTGTTACGCTGGGTTGTTAACTCAGGTATGAGTGTTTGGGGAGCAACTGTTAGAATTAGCTGAGCGGCTCTGAGGAGAGGAGAGAAAGTGTATAGATTAGTTTAAAATAGGATTCCTTATTCTGTGGCGGTAAGTTCTCTGTCTTGCTGTGTAAGTTAAGATTGTCTGATCCCGGTATTATTTTAGATTATATTCAGTTGGACTTAGGAGTTGGATAAGAATTCTGATGTAACTCTTTCACCATACAACTTGCAATTATCAAGCAATTGGAAAAGTGCTTGAGTCCCTCCTTAAATAGGAGTTCCAGTCTGAGACTGAGTATTTCTTAAAGGGACATCATTTACCACATATGATCTCTGAAAGGGAGTAGTAATATGACAGATCCCCCTTTTCAGGATGCCCTCCATCTTCCCCCAGCACCCGGTTTCGTGGGATAGTTGTTATGGAATTCAGAAAGTAATTGAGGTGCTTGGAGATTTGCATGATGCACCCAAGAATCCTCCTCAGGTCCATACCCTTTCCAGTGAACCAAATATTCCACTCTTCCCCAACGTATACGGGAATCAAGGATCTTTTCTATTTCATATTCCGATTGATCAGGTTCCGCTATGATGGAAGAATTGGTCATAGGAAGTTGAGTGTTGTTATTCCCACGGAAAGGTTTTAACAGGGATACATGAAATGATGGATGTATCTTTAACGTATTTGGAAGCTTGAGAGTTACTGCGTTAGGATTAATGATCTTTGTGATAGTGTAAGGGCCAATAAATTGATTTGCTAGCTTTTTACAGGGTACTGTGAGTTTAAGGTTCTTTGTGGAGAGTAGAACACGATCACCAACTTTGTATGTTGGAGGAGTACATCTTTTAGTGTCGTAATACTTCTTTTGTGTGGATTTGGCATATTCGAGATGTCTTTTCAATAGAGTAAGAGAGGCGTTTAGGTTTTGGGTGTAATCAGAAACGGCAGGGTTAACGGATACTAAGTCCCTACCAGGTAGAGACTTAGGATGGTATCCATAGGTGGCATGGAATGGTGAGGTTTTGGTAGAGGTGTTCATGGAGTTATTATACGCAAATTCTGCTAATGGTAGCCAATCTGCCCAATCATCTTGAAGATGGGAAACATAGCAGCGAAGATATTGTTCCAGAGTCTGATTTGTACGTTCAGTCAATCCATTGGATTGAGGATGGAAGGATGTAGAGAGTCTTGATGAGATTTGAAGAATTCGACACAATTCCCTCCAGAATCTAGAGGTGAATTGTGTTCCCCGGTCTGAGACAATGGAGGTAGGCAATCCATGCAGCTTCACAATGTGAGACATAAAGATTTTGGCTGTATTAATGACAGTTGGTAACGATTTTAATGGGATAAAGTGCGCTAGTTTAGTCAAATGATCAATTACCACTAGAATGGTGGTAAATTGGTTGGAGGGTGGTAACTCCACTATGAAGTCCATAGCTATCATAGACCATGGAACCTCCGGAATGGGTAAGGAGCACATAAGACCAAAAGGTCTATGATGATCTTTCTTGTTTCTAGCACATGTTTCACATCTTGTTACAAATTCTACTACGTCTTGATTTAATTGTGGCCACCAGAAAGTTCTTTTGATGAGTTCCTGTGTTTTTGTTATTCCAGGGTGTCCAGAGAGAGGAGAATTATGATAATGTTGCATCAGTTCAAGACGTAGGGATGAGGGTATATAGGTCTTGTTGTTGTAAATTCTTAATCCTGTCTTTTCATCTGTTTCACAGATTGGAGGAACCTCTGTGTCTGATTGTAAAGCATCTACTATTTCAGTAAGTAGAGAAGTGGCAGAAGCTATGATTTTTTGAGGGGATATGATGTATTTGTCTTCTGGTTCTTCAGAGATTGGTTCCAAAGATCTAGAGAGGGCGTCTGCCTTCACATTTTTTGAACCAGGACGATAGGTGATTAAAAAGTCGAACCTGTCTAGAAATAAAGCCCACCGTACCTGTCTAGAAGAAAGTGTTTTATTATTCTTCAGATATTGAAGATTCTTATGATCGGTGAAGATATAGAATGGTTTGGAGGTGCCCTCGAACAAATGCCTCCAATGTTCCAGGGCACATTTGATCACTAACAGTTCCTTATCTCCTACTGAGTAGTTTCCTTCAGCATTTGAGAGTGATCTAGAGTAATATGCAATCGGATGTAGGGTAGGATTAGTCAAACTTTGTTGTGAGAGAACTGCCCCAATTCCGGTGTTGGATGCATCAACCTCTACTGTATATTGGTAGTCAGGATGGGGAAGTTGTAAGATTGGAGCAGATGAAAATTTAGTTTTCAACAGTTGAAAGGAATCATGAGCATCTTTGT
Organism: Bombina bombina; assembly: GCF_027579735.1. Lineage (NCBI taxonomy): Eukaryota > Metazoa > Chordata > Amphibia > Anura > Bombinatoridae > Bombina > Bombina bombina. Next base: position 222,636,404 of record NC_069506.1, read on the forward strand.
CCCATAGAAACTTTTGTTTACCGGTCAGTCTGGTTAATGGTTTGACAATTGTAGAGAAATCCTTTATGAATCGTCTATAAAAGTTGGCAAAACCCAGAAATTGTTGCAGTGATTTGACAGAAGTGGGTTTAGCCCAATTGAGTATAGCGGATACCTTTTCGGGATCCATTGTTATTCCAGTAGGGGAAATTATGTATCCCAAAAATGTAATAGTCTTTACGTGGAAACAACACTTCTCCATCTTGGCGTAGAGTTGATGTTCACGCAGTCTAGCTAACACCCATCTTACATGTTTAATATGTTCTGTCATATTACGAGAGTATATTAAAATATTGTCTAAATAAACCACCACGCACACATCCATTAGGTCTTTAAAGATATCATTTATAAAGTATTGGAATGTGGCGGGGGCATTCGTGAGACCGAACGGCATGACATTATACTGGAATAACCCGTAACGAGTCCTAAAAGCCGTTTTCCATTCATCCCCACTCTTCATCCTGATAAGGTTGTACGCACCCTTTAGATCTAATTTGGTGAAAATTGTTGCTTCGTTCAACCTTTCTAGAAGCTCAGGGATGAGAGGAAGGGGGTATCTGTTTTTAATGGTTATGGAATTAAGGGCTCTGTAATCGATAATCGGTCGCCGTGTACCGTCTTTGTTAGTAACAAAAAATATACCTGCTGCAGCAGGAGATGTACTAGGGGAGATAAAGCCTTTACGCAGGTTGTCATCTATATATTCCCTCAGGAATTGTAATTCTTTTTGAGATAATGGGAATATTCTTCCAAATGGTATGACTGCACCTGGTTTTGTGTCTATAGGGCAGTCATATGGTCGGTGTGGAGGAAGATTTTCTGCTTCTTTGAGATTGAATACGTCTGCGAATTCAGCGTATTCTTGGGGTAGAGCAGAAATAGCATTATTAATCTGTATATAAGGAAAACAAGTTGATGAGCAATATGGGGAATCAAACTTTACCTTATTGATTGACCAATCGATTGTTGGGTTGTGTTTGGCTAACCATGGATAACCCAGAATGATGGGATGTATGGAACCAGGAATAATGTCAAATGTGATATATTCTTTGTGACCATTATTTGTTGTAGTGAGTAGAGGAATGGTGTGGTGTGTAATAGGACCCTTTAAATAATTAGACCCATCAATGACCTTAACATAGACTGGTATTTCTTTTAACACACAGGGTATTTTATTTATATTAACGATTTTCTGATCTATGAACATTCTGAAAGCTCCGGAGTCAATCATAGCCTCGCTCTGGTAGAGGTGTTGATCCCACTGCAAAGACATAGATATGGTCAAATGAGTATTTATTTTGGTAGAGATATTATTTATACTGAAAAAGGTCTTACCCTTCTTTTGACGAAGAAGAAGAGGGCATGTTGACACACCATGTTCCTTGTTAGCACAGTACATGCATAGGTTGGATAAGCGGCGTCTTGTCTTTTCTTCGGGAGTTAATGGTCCTTTTATGGTTCCAATTTCCATGGGTACTGCTGATGTACTGGGTTTGTCATAATGTACAGGATAATGTTTCTTTGTATACGGTTCAGGATGTTGCTTTTCTAGCTTTCTTTCCCTGTATCGACGGTCCATTGATATACTAACTTTCATTAGGGCATCCAGGGTTTCGGGCAATTCGATTCGAGAGAGTTCGTCTTTGAGATGTTCGGATAAGCCCAGTCTAAATTGGTTTTTTAGACTGACAAGATTCCATTGTGAGTCAGTAGCCCAGAGTTGGAATTCGGCTATATAATCCTCCACCGCCCTTTTTCCTTGTCTTAGAGATCTCAAATTTTGCTCAGCAGTGTTTTGTTTGTTGGTATCCTCGTAAAGGGTAGACATTGCAGTGAAGAAGTTTTCCAATGATTCGAGTATAGGATCCCCAGACCCAAAGAATCTATCGGCCCAAGCTCTGGGTTCCCCACTCAGGTATGAGATAGTGGTACAGACTTTAATGCGTTCAGTACTGTACGTTTTGGGTTTCATAGAAAATAACAGCATGCATGAATTTTTAAATTCACGATATTTTGACCGAACCCCTGAGAAGGGATGTGGAGGGTTAATTTGGGGTTCAGGAGAATCAGTAGTTTTCTGTGTGAAATAATCATTCATTAAGCGTTTAAGAGTATTATTTTCAATTTTGAGTTCATTTAAACCTTGTGCAAGTAATTCAACCTTTTGGTTAAGGGTGCCAATTTCATTGGCCATTTGTGCAGGATCCATCTTATGTGTTCCTTTTTAAGTGGCTTGATAATTCTGCAATAACCCTAAGTCTTATTTACTGAATATATGTATGTTTGTAGGTATTCCTATTTATGCAGTTCCCAATGAGGAATGAGAACTGATACCTCTTAGGAATAACAATAGTGTATAGTGGTTAGAGAGTAGAGTTTTATGTCACAAGAATAAATGTAATATGCACTTGGACAAGTTAAACTCCGTTCGAGGTTTCAGGAATTAATTTATAAGACTTTAGCTATCTGGATTTGACACTAAGTGGATTCATATAACTTAGTATAATAGCTTGTTAGATAACCATTGTACTGGTGATGATGTAAAGTAGTTTAGGTAACACAGCCTTTAGGGTTAATGGAAGTTTCAGAGATAGCAGAGAATTAGACTCAGAGGATTTGTTATTTAAGGAGGTTAGAGTTCGTTAAGACACAAGCAGAGGTGTAGTTGATACTTAGTTAATTAGCAGAACGACAGGTGATGGCTTGTTTTAGACAGTTCATATATAAACATTCACATAGGAGATAAGTTCACAGTTGATATAATATTATTAAGTGGATGTTTGCGTAATCAAAGTACTTGCGTTTTATCCCCAAGATTGGTAGGAAGGTTCGGCTTGTTACGCTGGGTTGTTAACTCAGGTATGAGTGTTTGGGGAGCGGTCACAGGCTGAGAGTGTAGCCGATGCAGGAAGCTTGTTCCGGTATCCTGATCCACACGCTGATCGAATGGTGACGTCAGCGTGCTGTGAAAACGCAACTGTTAGAATTAGCTGAGCGGCTCTGAGGAGAGGAGAAAAAGTGTATAGATTAGTTTAAAATAGGATTCCTTATTCTGTGGCGGTAAGTTCTCTGTCTTGCTGTGTAAGTTAATATTGTCTGATCCCGGTATTATTTTAGATTATATTCAGTTGGACTTAGGAGTTGGATAAGAATTCTGATGTAACTCTTTCACCATACAACTTGCAATTATCAAGCAATTGGAAAAGTGCTTGAGTCCCTCCTTAAATAGGAGTTCCAGTCTGAGACTGAGTATTTCTTAAAGGGACATCATTTACCACATATGATCTCTGAAAGGGAGTAGTAATATGACAGATCCCCCTTTTCAGGATGCCCTCCATCTTCCCCCAGCACCCGGTTTCGTGGGATAGTTGTTATGGAATTCAGAAAGTAATTGAGGTGCTTGGAGATTTGCATGATGCACCCAAGAATCCTCCTCAGGTCCATACCCTTTCCAGTGAACCAAATATTCCACTCTTCCCCAACGTATACGGGAATCAAGGATCTTTTCTATTTCATATTCCGATTGATCAGGTTCCGCTATGATGGAAGAATTGGTCATAGGAAGTTGAGTGTTGTTATTCCCACGGAAAGGTTTTAACAGGGATACATGAAATGATGGATGTATCTTTAACGTATTTGGAAGCTTGAGAGTTACTGCGTTAGGATTAATGATCTTTGTGATAGTGTATGGGCCAATAAATTGATTTGCTAGCTTTTTACAGGGTACTGTGAGTTTAAGGTTCTTTGTGGAGAGTAGAACACGATCACCAACTTTGTATGTTGGAGGAGTACATCTTTTAGTGTCGTAATACTTCTTTTGTGTGGATTTGGCATCTTCGAGATGTCTTTTCAATAGAGTAAGAGAGGCGTTTAGGTTTTGGGTGTAATCAGAAACAGCAGGGTTAACGGATACTAAGTCCCTACCAGGTAGAGACTTAGGATGGTATCCATAGGTGGCATGGAATGGTGAGGTTTTGGTAGAGGTGTTCATGGAGTTATTATACGCGAATTCTGCTAATGGTAGCCAATCTGCCCAATCATCTTGAAGATGGGAAACATAGCAGCGAAGATATTGTTCCAGAGTCTGATTTGTACGTTCAGTCAATCCATTGGATTGAGGATGGAAGGATGTAGAGAGTCTTGATGAGATTTGAAGAATTCGACACAATTCCCTCCAGAATCTAGAGGTGAATTGTGTTCCCCGGTCTGAGACAATGGAGGTAGGCAATCCATGCAGCTTCACAATGTGAGACATAAAGATTTTGGCTGTATTAATGACAGTTGGTAACGATTTTAATGGGATAAAGTGCGCTAGTTTAGTCAAATGATCAATTACCACTAGAATGGTGGTAAATTGGTTGGAGGGTGGTAACTCCACTATGAAGTCCATAGCTATCATAGACCATGGAACCTCCGGAATGGGTAAGGAGCACATAAGACCAAAAGGTCTATGATGATCTTTCTTGTTTCTAGCACATGTTTCACATCTTGTTACAAATTCTACTACGTCTTGATTTAATTGTGGCCACCAGAAAGTTCTTTTGATGAGTTCCTGTGTTTTTGTTATTCCAGGGTGTCCAGAGAGAGGAGAATTATGATAATGTTGCATCAGTTCAAGACGTAGGGATGAGGGTATATAGGTCTTGTTGTTGTAAATTCTTAATCCTGTCTTTTCATCTGTTTCACAGATTGGAGGAACCTCTGTGTCTGATTGTAAAGCATCTACTATTTCAGTAAGTAGAGAAGTGGCAGAAGCTATGATTTTTTGAGGGGATATGATGTATTTGTCTTCTGGTTCTTCAGAGATTGGTTCCAAAGATCTAGAGAGGGCGTCTGCCTTCACATTTTTTGAACCAGGACGATAGGTGATTAAAAAGTCGAACCTGTCTAGAAATAAAGCCCACCGTACCTGTCTAGAAGAAAGTGTTTTATTATTCTTCAGATATTGAAGATTCTTATGATCGGTGAAGATATAGAATGGTTTGGAGGTGCCCTCGAACAAATGCCTCCAATGTTCCAGGGCACATTTGATCACTAACAGTTCCTTATCTCCTACTGAGTAGTTTCCTTCAGCATTTGAGAGTGATCTAGAGTAATATGCAATCGGATGTAGGGTAGGATTAGTCAAACTTTGTTGTGAGAGAACTGCCCCAATTCCGGTGTTGGATGCATCAACCTCTACTGTATATTGGTAGTCAGGATGGGGAAGTTGTAAGATTGGAGCAGATGAAAATTTAGTTTTCAACAGTTGAAAGGAATCATGAGCATCTTTGTCCCATAGAAACTTTTGTTTACCGGTCAGTCTGGTTAATGGTTTGACAATTGTAGAGAAATCCTTTATGAATCGTCTATAAAAGTTGGCAAAACCCAGAAATTGTTGCAGTGATTTGACAGAAGTGGGTTTAGCCCAATTGAGTATAGCGGATACCTTTTCGGGATCCATTGTTATTCCAGTAGGGGAAATTATGTATCCCAAAAATTTAATAGTCTTTACGTGGAAACAACACTTCTCCATCTTGGCGTAGAGTTGATGTTCACACAGTCTAGCTAACACCCATCTTACATGTTTAATATGTTCTGTCATATTACGAGAGTATATTAAAATATCGTCTAAATAAACCACCACACACACATCCATTAGGTCTTTAAAGATATCATTTATAAAGTATTGGAATGTGGCGGGGGCATTCGTGAGACCGAACGGCATGACATTATACTGGAATAACCCGTAACGAGTCCTAAAAGCCGTTTTCCATTCATCCCCACTCTTCATCCTGATAAGGTTGTACGCACCCTTTAGATCTAATTTGGTGAAAATTGTTGCTTCGTTCAACCTTTCTAGAAGCTCAGGGATGAGAGGAAGGGGGTATCTGTTTTTAATGGTTATGGAATTAAGGGCTCTGTAATCGATAATCGGTCGCCGTGTACCGTCTTTGTTAGTAACAAAAAATATACCTGCTGCAGCAGGAGATGTACTAGGGGAGATAAAGCCTTTACGCAGATTGTCATCTATATATTCCCTCAGGAATTGTAATTCTTTTTGAGATAATGGGAATATTCTTCCAAACGGTATGACTGCACCTGGTTTTGTGTCTATAGGGCAGTCATATGGTCGGTGTGGAGGAAGATTTTCTGCTTCTTTGAGATTGAATACGTCTGCGAATTCAGCGTATTCTTGGGGTAGAGCAGAAATAGCATTATTAATCTGTATATAAGGAAAACAAGTTGATGAGCAATATGGGGAATCAAACTTTACATTATTGATTGACCAATCGATTGTTGGGTTGTGTTTGGCTAACCATGGATAACCCAGAATGATGGGATGTATGGAACCAGGAATAATGTCAAATGTGATATATTCTTTGTGACCATTATTTGTTGTAGTGAGTAGAGGAATGGTGTGGTGTGTAATAGGACCCTTTAAATAATTAGACCCATCAATGACCTTAACATAGACTGGTATTTCTTTTAACACACAGGGTATTTTATTTATATTAACGATTTTCTGATCTATGAACATTCTGAAAGCTCCGGAGTCAATCATAGCCTCGCTCTGGTAGAGGTGTTGATCCCACTGCAAAGACATAGATATGGTCAAATGAGTATTTATTTTGGTAGAGATATTATTTATACTGAAAAAGGTCTTACCCTTCTTTTGACGAAGAAGAAGAGGGCATGTTGACACACCATGTTCCTTGTTAGCACAGTACATGCATAGGTTGGATAAGCGGCGTCTTGTCTTTTCTTCGGGAGTTAATGGTCCTTTTATGGTTCCAATTTCCATGGGTACTGCTGATGTACTGGGTTTGTCATAATGTACAGGATAATGTTTCTTTGTATACGGTTCAGGATGTTGCTTTTCTAGCTTTCTTTCCCTGTATCGATGGTCCATTGATATACTAACTTTCATTAGGGCATCCAGGGTTTCGGGCAATTCGATTCGAGAGAGTTCGTCTTTGAGATGTTCGGATAAGCCCAGTCTAAATTGGTTTTTTAGACTGACAAGATTCCATTGTGAGTCAGTAGCCCAGAGTTGGAATTCAGCTATATAATCCTCCACCGCCCTTTTTCCTTGTCTTAGAGATCTCAAATTTTGCTCAGCAGTGTTTTGTTTGTTGGTATCCTCGTAGAGGGTAGACATTGCAGTGAAGAAGTTTTCCAATGATTCGAGTATAGGATCCCCAGACTCAAAGAATCTATCGGCCCAAGCTCTGGGTTCCCCACTCAGGTATGAGATAGTGGTACAGACTTTAATGCGTTCAGTACTGTACGTTTTGGGTTTCATAGAAAATAACAGCATGCATGAATTTTTAAATTCACGATATTTTGACCGAACCCCTGAGAAGGGATGTGGAGGGTTAATTTGGGGTTCAGGAGAATCAGTAGTTTTCTGTGTGAAATAATCATTCATTAAGCGTTTAAGAGTATTATTTTCAATTTTGAGTTCATTTAAACCTTGTGCAAGTAATTCAACCTTTTGGTTAAGGGTGCCAATTTCATTGGCCATTTGTGCAGGATCCATCTTATGTGTTCCTTTTTAAGTGGCTTGATAATTCTGCAATAACCCTAAGTCTTATTTACTGAATATATGTATGTTTGTAGGTATTCCTATTTATGCAGTTCCCAATGAGGAATGAGAACTGATACCTCTTAGGAATAACAATAGTGTATAGTGGTTAGAGAGTAGAGTTTTATGTCACAAGAATAAATGTAATATACACTTGGACAAGTTAAACTCCGTTCGAGGTTTCAGGAATTAATTTATAAGACTTTAGCTATCTGGATTTGACACTAAGTGGATTCATATAACTTAGTATAATAGCTTGTTAGATAACCATTGTACTGGTGATGATGTAAAGTAGTTTAGGTAACACAGCCTTTAGGGTTAATGGAAGTTTCAGAGATAGCAGAGAATTAGACTCAGAGGATTTGTTATTTAAGGAGGTTAGAGTTTGTTAAGACACAAGCAGAGGTGTAGTTGATACTTAGTTAATTAGCAGAACGACAGGTGATGGCTTGTTTTAGACAGTTCATATATAAACATTCACATAGGAGATAAGTTCACAGTTGATATAATATTATTAAGTGGATGTTTGCGTAATCAAAGTACTTGCGTTTTATCCCCAAGATTGGTAGGAAGGTTCGGCTTGTTACGCTGGGTTGTTAACTCAGGTATGAGTGTTTGGGGAGCGGTCACAGGCTGAGAGTGTAGCCGATGCAGGAAGCTTGTTCCGGTATCCTGATCCACACGCTGATCGAATGGTGACGTCAGCGTGCTGTGAAAACGCAACTGTTAGAATTAGCTGAGCGGCTCTGAGGAGAGGAGAGAAAGTGTATAGATTAGTTTAAAATAGGATTCCTTATTCTGTGGCGGTAAGTTCTCTGTCTTGCTGTGTAAGTTAAGATTGTCTGATCCCTGTATTATTTTAGATTATATTCAGTTGGACTTAGGAGTTGGATAAGAATTCTGATGTAACTCTTTCACCATACAACTTGCAATTATCAAGCAATTGGAAAAGTGCTTGAGTCCCTCCTTAAATAGGAGTTCCAGTCTGAGACTGAGTATTTCTTAAAGGGACATCATTTACCACATATGATCTCTGAAAGGGAGTAGTAATATGACAGAGAGACAAGCAAATATCGCTCATTACAGAGAGCAGACCCCCCCCCCCCTTGCATATGAAATGACCCATTATACAAACAGAAGCAATCTGAAGTCTTTATACATCTAAAACTTTAGGGATTGGTAAGGAGTCTTAAAATCAGTACAATGTTATAAATGGATCATCTACAAAACATTTATGCAAAGAAAATTCTAGTCTACAATGTCCCTTTTAATATGGTCCTTTATAATTTACCTAGTACCATTGTTCAGAGGATAACGTATTCTTGATTCTCAAAATGTGAAAATGATTAAGGGGCATCTTGCTAAGAGTCTATTTTCCTAACTAACCCCATAGAATCTCAGATTTATGGTGATTCATTTGTAACCAGTAAAGGATGCATTAATTTATATATATATATATATATATATATATATATATATATATATATATATATATATATATATATATATATATATATATATATATATATTAATATATATATATGTCTTTAAAATTGAACTTAGAATTCCTAACAAAAATTCTTTACTACCGACTTGGATACCATCTACATTATTTCTTAATGATTTGGCTAAGGGTTCTATGGCTACATTGAATAAAAGAGGAGACAAAGGACATCCTTGTCAAGTATCCCGCCTGGTAACTGTTATGTTTTATCTACCAAAGTGATCAGTGGTTGTTGATATAATTTGATTAACTGTAAAACTTTGTCTTTTAAATCCAAATTTATCTAGACTGGTAAATAAATAAACCCAAAGAAGGGAATCAAAAGCCTTCTCCACATCAACTGCAAGTATTGCTTTATCTTCCTGTGATTTTGATTTGGATCTACTTGCGTAGATTTATAAAAGATACAGATAATACAGATTTTAGCTATATAGTTGTTAATATTTTATAATCTATGCTCAACAAATTTGTACATACACATATTAACACAAATATATATGTATATAAGCATTTACATATATATTTATCTGGAACAAACTGTCCTCATAGACTGCAACGTAAAAGCATTTTTCAGCCCACACCTGCCACTTTTAACCCTTAAAATCTACTTTACGCAGTTTTTAAAAAAAAATTATTAACCTAATGTATGCATTGTTTTATTTTTTAGACATAATGCTATTGCACACTTAACAGACTACAGTATAGTGTAAATATAGCTTTTATATGTACTGCAAAACAAAAAAGTTAGTGTGACTCACTTTATTGCTATGTTCGTTTTAGTATAGTGGTTTGGAACCAGACCCGCAATATCGGAGGTATGCCTGCAATTTAAAAATGTACTGAGTAGATTGTCAGTGCCTCTTTTCCTACTAACACTTGGTGTGCCTATTATCTTCCCTATCCAAACAGATTTGAATATGTTTATTTCTATAAGATTTAAGTGAGTCTCTTGTAATAAGGCTATTTATGTCTTAAAGAGACAGTCTAGTCAGTTAAACTTTCATTATTCAGACAGGGCATGCAATTTTAAACCACTTTCCAATTTACTTTTATCATCAAATTTGCTTTGTTCTCTTGGTGCTCCTTTTTATTTTTTATTTTAAGAAAGCTAAACCAAGGTAGGCTCATATGCTAATTTCTAATTGGTTGAACCGCCTCTTATCTCTTAGTGCATTTTGACAATTTTTCATAGACACTGCCAGTTCATGTGCATCATATAGATAACATTGTGCTCATTCCCATCAAGTTATTTATGAGTGAGCGCTGATTTGCTAAAATGCAAGTTTGTCAAAATAACTGAGATAAGGGGGCAGTCTGCAGAGGCTTAGATACAAGGTAATTGCAGAGGTAAAAGGTATATTCATATAACTGTTAATGTAAAACAACATTTTGCTTCCTTACGCATCATGTGACTACCATTAGCCTATCACAAAATCCATATACGTATATATTCTGTGAATATTGCAAATGCTCAGTAGGAGCTGGTGCCTCAGAAAGTGTGTATATAAAAAGATTGTGCACATTTTGATAATATAAGTGGATTGGAAAGTTGTTTAAAATTGTGTGCTCTGTTTGAATGATGAGAGTCTCTAATTTTGACTTGATTGTCCCTTCTAGTATGCATCCATATTGGAGAGATGCAGAGATCGTCTCTGTAATCAGACATCTGTGTAATCAGTCCTCGGTAGAATCCGGATATTTACCCTCCAGAAACTTTTCTTAAAAAGATTTCTACTGAACTTCCCAAAAACTGATTTAAATAGGGGCTCTTATAATTTACTTGTTTTATCTCCAAGAACTTTTCAGGGAAATAAATGCAAAATTGCAGTTCCAAGTTGCTGTTTGCAGAGGGACTTTACATCCGATATGTCATTGAAGGAAACCCCAACGCTTGCCAATAAAGTTTTTCCCATTATATCCAGAAAAGTAAAAAGATCTATACAATAATCTTAATTTACTTTTGTCTTAACAATATCCATAGCTCTCTGTTTCCAGTTTAAAAGGAAATTCTTTCAAACTCTTGACACAAAGAATCCAGGTAGTGTAATATAGATGTACAAGCATAAAAGTGTTCATATTTTCATGGACATACAGTAACTAATTAAAACTCAAAGACACTGCCTCCACACTTATACTGCATATCCTTATATAATATGCGCTTAAAGGAGATTAATATCAAGCCCATCAGTATAGCACAGATTTATTGCTTATGTAAAAAAAAATCATAAACTCTGTTTATCCTGACAAGATGCAGACACATATAGGTTTCCAGTTACTGTTTAGTCCTCCCGACTTTAGAAGTAGAGAAGGTAATAATCGCATAATGCTCAGACTTAGACCTAAGCTATGTAGCTCCTGCTAAATGTAGCCACCAATCAGCAACCACTACTCAGGTGCTGAACCAAAAATATGCCGGATCCTAAACTTACATTCCTGCTTTTTTCAAATAAAGATACTAAGAGAACAAAGACAAATTAATAATAGAGCATGCAATTTTAATCAATTTACTCCTATCTGATTCATGAATGAAAAAAAAATGGATTTTATTTCCCTTTAACTCCTCCATCATCAAGCAATCCCTAGCCATTAGGTTTAATAGTAGACCTAAATCTCCTTAATCCTGCAGGATTGTCACATTGGGAGGTCTGGCTCGTTCCTGCCTGCAGTTTTTTTGGCATTTCACAAACTCCGCCCAGTCATGCCTGTGAAATGCCCAGCCACACACATGACCTATTTAGCCACATTCACACTACCCCTGTGGGAAGTATGCAATAGTGAGATATGGCTAACAAGATTAATTTACTCTGGAGGAGATATTGGGGGCTCCATAAGGATTGATGTCCCAGTAAAAGGAGGCCATATCATTTTTGGAACCATTATAACATTGGAGATTGATCAGATTTAAATACAAGGAAATATATGGATAAGGTTAGAAGAAAAATAATTTTGCAGACAATCCATTCTTTAGTTTGTATGTATGTAAAAATCTTACATAGAAATATATTTGAAGTTGACAAATATTTAATTACATGTTGGTGTGAAAAGCAAGAGGGGCATCACAGTGTGTGGAGGGGTAGTGCCCCCCTGGCGACGCCACAAGTCCCTATTGCCGCGTGTGCTGATTTTCATGTGGTTATTCGGCTAAGTGTTAGAATCAATCCACAATGGGGCTGTGATGTATGGTACTTTATATAAACGGCATGTTAAAAGAGCATATTTCAGACTGTATTACAGTGTTTTAAAATGGGTGTTCAAGGGCTGAATTAACATACGCTTCTTGTTTGTTTCACTTCAAATTTAAAGGGATAAAAAGTTCAAAATTGAAAAGTGCATGTGTGCATTTGAATTTTAAATAGAAGCATTTTTCTTCAATTAGCAAACATGCTTCTAGTAAAAATGATTACTGTTCAGCGGCATACGCACATATGCTCTGAAGACCCCTGCATCAGCATTCAGACACCACACCTTCTCAAAGAGTCAGAAGTGGCTTGTATGACAATTTTAGTCTTCACAGACACAATACATACAACCACCAGCTTTCTGAGCATGAATACTAGTGCACAGGCCCTCACAGCATATGTGAGTATGCCGCAGAAAAAACGTAATAACATTTACTAGAAGCAAGTATTTAGCAAAAAATGCTTATTTAAAATTGAAATGCATCCATTCTATCCCTTTAAATGGCTATTACATAACCTTCTTCTTGTAAAATTATTTTATTACATTGTAGTGCCTTTCTTTTATATACATGAGATATTTTGAGCATTAGTATAAAGATACTCTAGCGCTGAGGAATCTGTTGGGGCTGTACAAATAACTGATAATAATAATACTCTCAGCTCTTAATTATTATTTTTTGGAACAGTTTATTATTGTACAAATGTGTAAAATGGTTACATGTGTATACCATTCCTGATTGGCTCAAAGGTGTTATCCTGCACAGGAGTGTCAGTGCATTTTGGGATTTCAATTTCCTTTATGAGGGTTAAAAACATAGAGCCCAATTCTCAAATACTCTCCAACGTTTAGAGAAATAATTGGCTTGTTTTACTGAGCATTATATTGTAAATATGTTTCTCCTTCACATAAAGCATATTTTTGAACTCCCCTTAATTAGATACATAGGGGCCGATTTAACAACGGCCCCTAATCACCCTGTTTCTGCGCAAGCCTTCAGGCTCGCCGGAAAAAGGAGTTAAGAAGCAGCGGTCTTAAGACCGCTGCCTCTTAACTCATACGCCTCCTCTGAGGCTGCGGACATCAATCTGCCCGATTGTGTACGATCGGGTTCATTGACACCCCCTGCTACTGGCCGTGAATCTTCAGGGGGCAGCATTGCATAAGCAGTTCACCAGAACATTCAGCTTTGCACAAGCAGTTCACCAGAACCAGAACATTCAGCGATGTCTGGCGGACATCATCCACTACAGCGGATCATGTCTGCCAGACATTGATAAATCGACCCCATAGTTCTCAAGGTTAAAATTACCTTTAAAACAATCCATGAGGGGTCTCATAATACTGTCAAAGCATTTTATAAAATGTTGTTAGATCAGAGAGCTTTAACGAATCAGGCCCCCCGTTACTAACAGACAATTCTACAACTATAAAATTCTCTAATGAATTGGAACATTTTATTATTGTATTACCATCCCATTAAACAGAATGACACCACCATATTCAAAATGCAGAATCAGTTAGTGTCAGTGATTTCCATTGGGTCATTTAGTCCCAATACCCATTGGCCTACCCCAACAACCATACACACACCCAAGACACAATATTGCACACTATTTGGATTTTATGATGTCATATACAAATTATGGAGCACTGCAAAATATTTTTATTTATATATATATATATATATATATATATATATATATATATATATATATATATATATATATATATATATATATATATATATATATATATATATAAAATACGGAAAGAGACTGGACTCATACTGAACTGGGTACACATCCCATGACCCTGCAGCATGCTCAGTCCTGGGTGCTCAATGGCGCTCACAGAAGCTGTGCTGTTCCCAGAGTCACAGGCAGTTAACACCAGACAGGTCTGGGTGCAATGCCCACAGGGAAAATTACAAAACAAAAATTAATACAACACACTGAGAAAGTCCAGTACTCACAAGCTCCCAGCTAAGATTAAAAGCAAAAATGGAAGGGTTAGTTACCGCATCTTGCAAATTGGGACAAGCCCAGGTACCATGTCAAGGTACCTTCCAAAAGTTGAGTCCCTAAACAGCCAAACAATGCATGCAATCAATCAAACAACCTGGGAACAAGTGAAGGGTGCACAGGCTTATTTAATCACCCTAAACCTTGTTTTGTAATTTTCCCTATGGGCCTTGCACCCAGATCTGGGATTAACTGCCTGTGACTCTGGGGACAGCACAGCTTCCTGTAAGTGCCATTGAGCACCCAGGGCTGAGCATGTTGCAGGGTCATAGGATGTGTACCCAGTCCAGTCTGAGAGTGCAGTCCCCTTCCATGTTTTGTATATGTCTAGGGTGATTACATAAGCCTTTGCACCCTTCACTTGTTCACAGTTTGCTTGATTGAGAGCATGCATTGTTTGGATGTTTAGGGACCAAGGTTTTGGAAGGGTTGCTTGACGTCGTACCTGGGAGTATCCCATTTGGCCAGATGCGGTAACTAATCCTTCCATTTTTGCTTTTAATCTTAGCTGAGAGCTGGTGAGTGCTGGACTTTCTCTCTGTGTGTGTATGTATATGTGCATGTATGTGTATGTATATGTGTATATATATATATATATATATATACAAAACACGGAAGGGAACTGCACTCTCATACCGGACCGGGTACACATCCTATGACCCTGCAACATGCTCAGCCCTGGGTGCCACTGGCACTCACAGGAAGCTGTGCTGTCCCCAGAGCCACAAGCAGTTAACCCCAGACAGGTCTGGGTGTAAGAACCATAGGGAAAATTACAAAACAAATTAATACAACACACAGAGAAAACCCAGCACTCACTTACAAGCTCTCAGCTAAGATTTAAAAGCAAAAATGGAAAGGTTAGTCACTGCATCTGGCCAAATGGGACAAGCTCAGGTACCACGTCAAGGTCCTCTCCAATACCTGAGACCCTAAAACAGCCACACAATGCAAGCTTTCAAATCCAAACAAACTGAAAACAAAAAAAGGGTGCACAGGAATATGTAATCACCCTAGACATATACAAAACACGGAAGGGAACTGCACTCTCATACCGGACCGGGTACACATCCTATGACCCTGCAACATGCTCAGCCCTGGGTGCCACTGGCACTCACAGGAAGCTGTGCTGTCCCCAGAGCCACAAGCAGTTAACCCCAGACAGGTCTGGGTGCAAGAACCATAGGGAAAATTACAAAACAAATTAATACAACACACAGAGAAAACCCAGCACTCACTTACAAGCTCTCAGCTAAGATTTAAAAGCAAAAATGGAAAGGTTAGTCACTGCATCTGGCCAAATGGGACAAGCTCAGGTACCACGTCAAGGTCCTCTATATATATATATATATATATATATATATATATATATATATATATATATATATATATATATATATATATATATATATATTATTTTCTCTTGTTAGGTGTATCCAGTCCACGGATCATCCATTACTTGTGGGATATTCTCCTTCCCAACAGGAAGTTGCAAGAGGATCACCCACAGCAGAGCTGCTATATAGCTCCTCCCCTAACTGCCATATCCAGTTATTCTCTTGCAAGCTCTCAACATAGCTGGAGGTAGTAAGAGGAAAGTGGTAAAATATAGTTAGTTTTTTCTTCAATCAAAAGTTTATTGTTTTTAAATGGTACCGGAGTGTACTATTTTATCTCAGGCAGCATTTAGAAGAAGAATCTGCCTGCGTTTTTCTATGATCTTAGCAGAAGTAACTAAGATCCACTGCTATTCTCACATATGTCTGAGGAGTGAGGTAACTTCAGAGGGAGAATGGCGTGCAGGGTATCCTGCAATACGGTATGTGCAGTTAATTTTTTCAAGGGATGGAATTTGCTAGAAAATGCTGCTGATACCGGATTAATGTAAGTTAAAGCCTAAATACAGTGATTTAATAGCGACTAGTATCAGGCTTGCTATCAGAGGTATATACTCTGATTAATGTGCAATATAAAACGTTTGCTGTTATGTTTAATCGTTTTTATATATGCTTTGGTGATAAAACTTATTGGGGCCTAGTTTTTTCCACATGGCTGGCTTTATTTTTGCCTAGAAACAGTTTCCTGAGGCTTTCCACTGTTATAGTATAAAGTTACAGTTGGTGCAGTTAAAATTACAAACTGTGACATTCAGCTTCCCTCAGCAGTCCCCTGCATGCTATAGGACATCTCTGAAGGGCTCAAAAGGCTTCAAAAGTAGGAGCTGTGGCAGTTGTTATGACTGTTTAAAAAACATATTTTTCTTTTTGTTAATCTGTTTTTTGTATTAAGGGGTTAATCATCCATTTGCAAGTGGGTGCAATGCTCTGCTAACTTGTTACATACACTGTAAAAATTTCATTAGTTTAACTGCCTTTTTCCACTGTTATTTCATATTTTGGCAAAATTTGTTTCTCTTAAAGGTAACACAGTAACGTTTTTTTTATATTGCTTGTTAACTTGATTTAAAGTGTTTTCCAAGCTTGCTAGTCTCATTGCTAGTCTGTATAAACATGTCTGACATAGAGGAAACTCCTTGTTCATTATGTTTAAAAGCCATGGTGAAACCCCATAGGAGAATGTGTACTAAATGTATTGATTTCACTTTAAACAATAAAGATCAGCTGTTTTCTTTAAAAGAATTATCACCAGAGGATTCTGACGAGGGGGAAGTTATGCCGACTAACTCTCCCCACGTGTCGGACCCTTTGACTCCCGCTCATGGGACTCATGCTAAAATGGCGCCAAGTACATCAAAGACGCCCATAGCGATTACTTTGCAGGACATGGCGGCAATCATGGATAATACCCTGTCAGCGGTATTAGCCAGACTGCCTTAATTCAGAGGAAAGCGTGATAGCTCTGGGGTTAGACGTAATACAGAGCGCGCAGATGTTTTAAGGCCCATGTCTGATACTGCGTCACAATATGCAGAAGCTGAGGAAGAGCTTCAGTCTGTGGGTGACGTCTCTGACTCGGGGAAACCTGATTCAGATATGTCTACTTTTAAATTTAAGCTTGAGAACCTCTGGGTGTTGCTTGGAGAGGTTTTAGCTGCTCTGAATGACTGTGACACAATTGCAGTGCCAGAGAAATTGTGTAGACTGGATAAATACTACGCGGTGCCGGTGTGTACTGACGTTTTTCCAATACCTAAAAGGTTTACAGAAATTATTACTAAGGAGTGGGACAGACCCGGTGTGCCGTTTCCCCCTCCCCCTCCTATTTTTAGAAAAATGTTTCCAATAGACGCCACCACACGGGACTTATGGCAGACGGTCCCTAAGGTGGAGGGAGCAGTTTCTACTTTAGCAAAGCGTACCACTATCCCTGTCGAGGACAGTTGTGCTTTTTCAGATCCAATGGAAATTTTTTTTAGAAGGTTACCTTAAGAAAATGTTTATTCAACAAGGTTTTATCCTGCAGCCCCTTGCATGCATTGCTCCTGTCACTGCTGCTGCGGCGTTCTGGTTTGAGTCTCTGGAAGAGGCCTTTCAGACAGCTACTCCATTGACTGAAATACTTGACAAGCTTAGAACAATTAAGCTAGCTAATTCTTTTGTTTCTGATGCCATTGTTCATTTGACTAAACTAACGGCTAAGAATTCTGGATTCGCCATCCAGGCGCGTAGGGCGCTATGGCTTAAATCTTGGTCAGCTGACGTGACTTCAAAGTCTAAATTACTTAACATTCCCTTCAAGGGGCAGACCCTATTCGGGCCTGGTTTGAAGGAAATTATTGCTGACATTACTGGAGGTAAGGGTCATACCCTTCCTCAGGACAGGGCCAAATCAAGGGCCAAACAGTCTAATTTTCGTGCCTTTCAAAACTTCAAGGCAGGTGCAGCATCAACTTCCTCTGCTACAAAACAAGAGGGAATTTTTGCGCAATCCAAGCCGGCCTGGAAATCTAACCAGGCCTGGAGCAAAGGCGAGCAGGCCAGAAAGCCTGCTGCTGCCTCTAAGACAGCATGAAGGAACGGCCCCCTATCCGGCAACGGATCTAGTAGGGGGCAGACTTTCTCTCTTCGCCCAGGCGTGGGCAAGAGATGTTCAGGATCCCTGGGCGTTGGAGATCATATCTCAGGGATATCTTCTGGACTTCAAAGCTTCCCCCCCACAAGGGAGATTTCACCTTTCGAGATTATCTGTAAACCAGATAAAGAAAGAGGCATTCTTACGCTGTGTGCAAGACCTCATAATAATGGGAGTGATCCATCCAGTTCCACAGATGGAACAAGGACAGGGATTTTATTCAAATCTGTTTGTGGTTCCCAAAAAAGAGGGAACCTTCAGACCAATTTTGGATCTAAAGATCTTAAACAAATTCCTCAGAGTTCCATCGTTCAAAATGGAAACTATTCGGACAATCCTACCTATGATCCAGGAGGGTCAGTACATGACCACAGTGGATTTGAAGGATGCTTACCTTCACATACCGATTCACAAAGATCGGTTCCTAAGGTTTGCCTTTCTAGACAGGCATTACCAGTTTGTGGCTCTTCCCTTCGGGTTAGCTACAGCCCCAAGAATTTTTACAAAGGTTCTGGGGTCTCTTCTGGCGGTCCTAAGACCACGGGGCATAGCAGTGGCCCCTTACGACATCCTGATACAGGCGTCAAACTTCCAAATTGCCAAATCTCATACGGACATAGTGTTGGCATATCTGAGGTCGCATGGGTGGAAAGTGAACGAGGGAAAGAGTTCTCTATCACCCCTCACAAGGGTTTCCTTCCTAGGAACTCTGATAGATTCTGTAGAAATGAAAATTTACCTGGCGGAGTCCAGGTTATCAAAGCTTCTAAATTCCTGCCGTATTCTTCACTACATTCCGCGCCCTTCGGTGGCTCAGTGCATGGAAGTGATCGGCTTAATGGTAGCGGCGATGGACATAGTGCCATTTGCGCGCCTACATCTCAGACCGCTGCAATTATGCATGCTCAGTCAGTGGAATGGGGATTACACAGATTTGTCCCCTCTGCTAAATCTGGATCAAGAGACCAGAGATTCTCTTCTCTGGTGGCTATCTCGGGTCCATCTGTCCAAAGGTATGACTTTTCGCAGGCCAGATTGGATAATTGTAACAACAGATGCCAGCCTTCTAGGTTGGGGTGCAGTCTGAAATTCCCTGAAGGCTCAGGGATCGTGGACTCAGGAGGAGAAACTCCTCCCAATAAATATTCTGGAGTTAAGAGCAATATTCAATGCTCTTCTAGCTTGGCCTCAGTTAGCAACCCTGAGGTTCATCAGATTTCAGTCGGACAACATCACGACTGTGGCTTACATCAACCTTTAAGGGGGGACCAGGAGCTCCCTAGCAATGTTAGAAGTCTCCAAGATAATTCGCTGGGCAGAGACTCACTCTTGCCATCTATCAGCGATCCATATCCCAGGTGTAGAGAACTGGGAGGCGGATTTTCTAAGTCGTCAGACTTTTCATCCGGGGGAGTGGGAACTCCATCCGGAGGTGTTTGCTCAATTGGTTCATCGTTGGGGCACACCAGAATTGGATCTCATGGCATCTCGCCAGAACGCCAAGCTTCCTTATTACGGATCCAGGTCCAGGGACCCAGAAGCGACGCTGATAGATGCTCTAGCAGCACCGTGGTTCTTCAACCTGGCTTATGTGTTTCCACCGTTTCCTCTGCTCCTTCGACTGATTGCCAAAATCAAACAGGAGAGAGCATCGGTGATCTTGATCGCGCCTGCGTGGCCATGCAGGACCTGGTATGCAGACCTGGTGGACATGTCATCCTTTCCACCTTGGCCTCTGCCTCTGAGACAAGATATTCTACTACAAGGTCATTTCAATCATCCAAATCTAATTTCTCTGAGACTGACTGCCTGGAGATTGAACGCTTGATTTTATCAAGGCGTGGCTTCTCCGAGTCAGTCATTGATACCTTAATACAGGCACGAAAGCCTGTAACCAGGAAAATCTACCATAAGATATGGCGCAACTATCTTCATTGGTGTGAATCCAAGAATTACTCATGGAGTAAGGTTAGGATTCCTAGGATATTGTACTTTCTCCAAGAGGGTTTGGATAAAGGATTATCAGCTAGTTCTTTAAAGGGACAGATTTCTGCTCTGTCTATCCTTTTGCACAAGCGTCTGGTAGAGGTTCCAGACGTCAAGGCATTTTGTCAGGCTTTGGTTAGAATTAAGCCTGTGTTTAAACCTGTTGCTCCTCCATGGAGCTTAAACTTGGTTCTTAAGGTTCTTCAAGGAGTTCCGTTTGAACCCCTTCATTCCATTGATATTAAACTTTTATCTTGGAAAGTTCTGTTTTTGATGGCTATTTCCTCGGCTCGTAGAGTCTCTGAGTTATCAGCTTTACAATGTGATTCTCCTTATCTGATTTTCCATACAGATAAAGTAGTTCTGCGTACAAAACCTGGGTTTTTACCTAAGGTAGTTTCCAACAAGAATATCAATCAAGAGATTGTTGTTCCATCATTGTGTCCTAATCCTTCTTCAAAGAAGGAACGTCTTTTACATAATTTGGACGTAGTCCGTGCTTTAAAGTTTTACTTACAAGCGACTAAAGATTTTCGTCAAACATCTTCCCTGTTTGTTGTTTACTCTGGACAGAGGAGAGGTCAAAAGGCTTCGGCAACCTCTCTTTCTTTTTGACTTCGGAGCGTAATATGCTTAGCCTATGAGACTGCTGGACAGCAGCCCCCTGAAAGGATTACAGCTCATTCTACTAGATCTGTGGCTTCCACCTGGGCCTTTAAAAATGAGGCTTCTGTTGAAGAGATTTGCAAAGCGGCGACTTGGTCTTCGCTTCATACCTTTTCAAAATTTTACAAATTTGATACTTTTGCTTCTTCGGAGGCTATTTTTGGGAGAAAGGTTCTACAGGCAGTGGTCCCTTCCGTTTAAGTACCTGCCTTGTCCCTCCCTTCATCCGTGTACTTTAGCTTTGGTATTGGTATCCCACAAGTAATGGATGTTCCGTGGACTGGATACACCTAGCAAGAGAAAACATAATTTATGCTTACCTGATAAATTTATTTCTCTTGTGGTGTATCCAGTCCACGGCCCGCCCTGTCCTTTTAAGGCAGGTCTAAATTTTAAACTACAGTCACCACTGCACCCTATGGTTTCTCCTTTCTCGGCTAGTTTCGGTCGAATGACTGGATATGGCAGTTAGGGGAGGAGCTATATAGCAGCTCTGCTGTGGGTGATCCTCTTGCAACTTCCTGTTGGGAAGGAGAATATCCCACAAGTAATGGATGATCCGTGGACTGGATACACCACAAGAGAAATACATTTATCAGGTAAGCATAAATTATGTTTTTTTTTCCACAAATCCATTCAATTACTAGTGGGAATTCAACTCCTGGCCACCAGATGGAGGCAAAGAACACCCCAGCAAAGCTTCAAGTATCCTCCCACTACCCATAATCCTCAGTCATTCTTTGCCTGTGTAACATTGTAGTTGATGTTCGAAGAAGGTGTCTGAAGAAATCAATTTGCTAATCCTTTAATGGGTACTTTTCCCTGCAAGCAATGATTGGGGTTATGCTGTGTCCATGTTATTCTCTTTAGTAAGAATAATGGTGGCTTCTAACAGTTGGAAGACGACGAGGTGGTCTTTGCTTACCTTCCAACATTTTTGCTACCCCTATATAGAAAACCAGGGTTGGTTACTCTGTTTTTTTCTTTAGCTACAGGTCTGTGTCAGTGAGGATTCTGTCACACCTGTTTGCTATACCTGCCCTACAGCAAATCCACAGGTAAGTGCTTTTACCTTCTAGGTGAGAAGGATGCAGTTCCTTGTTAAAAAATAAAAAGGATGCTTAGAGAACAAGGTGGATCCTTATGGGACTGAATATCCCTTTTTAAAGCTTGGGGATTTATTGGGCAGCAGTTCAGGGCACTATTCTGTCATGTGAAGTTTTTTTTTATTTTGACTATGGGGATTTGTTTGCACACGTCTACCTTTTATTTAGTTTTTTTTTTTTCCAAACCAACTTTATTATTATCATCATCAGAATGCACAAAATCATCGTACATATATGAAATGTCACACACAATGTAGTAATCACAATGCAAAGAAATATAATACAAAAAAAATAAATCCAAGAGTCCTCCTGAAAAAAACAAAAGAACAAAACTATATAGAACAACAAACAAAAAGGCTCTAGAACCCTATGCATTGCTTCATGCAGTCTGGATACAGAGATTTATCATAAAAAGATACATTTAGTTGGTTTAATTTTTACACCACATCAAAAATAAAAAAGAACCAAAAGACAATACTCAAATAAATAGAATGGACTGACTAGGGGGGGAAGAAGAAAAAAAAAAACACACCCCACCCCTGAACCCTCCTTACAATGCCTATAACAGTGGTCTAAAAGGTCTGCTCTCGAACATCAATCCACTGCTGGGGAAGTATCTCTTCACCAATCAATGACAAAAAAGGTATAGACTTTTTTAGAGGAGCAATAAATTGTTTTTGTGTTGCCAATGGCCAATCTTGAATTAGCTTTAACCATTTAGCAAAATATCTTCTGAGATGATTCTCAGCTAATAACTTTTTATCATATAATTCTACCCTCATTTGCAGTTTAATTAAACCTGCAAATTCAGTTATGCTAGGTACCTTAGCTAATTTCCATTTTTTAAATATTAAGTTCCGGGCCGCCAAAATAGATGTGTTTATTAATTGTTGTTCCCCAGCCTGTAAATATCTTTCTGGCCGTAAGCTTAATCTTTTCCTGCAAATACTTGTTTATCCAAAAATTTACCTTTCCCCAGAATTGCTTTATTTTGGGGCATAACCATAAGCAGTGTAACATATCCGCCTTTTCCGCGCGGCATTTGAAACACCCATATTTTAATTTGTTGTTCCTCCATTTATTCAATCTATCTGGTGTTAAATAGAAGTTGTTCAATAATTTCATATGGGCTTCCCTCAAACCAATCATTGTTGTAGCTGCCTCGCTTAAACTTATACTCTTCTTTATATCATCTTCCTGTATATTAAAAAAATATCTTTGAAAGGTCTCTTTAATTTTGAGTAAATGTTTATCACCCAATTTTGAGTGCAGAGCATCGTACCAATATGTAATTGATCTAACGCCAGCTATATATAATTTTAATCCTGTCTCTATATCATGCAAATTCCAATCCTGTGCACTGTGGCAAGTTAATGGTGTAAGGAAGCTTCTAGCTTGGAGATAGGCAAAAAAGTTATTTGGAGGAAGGTTATATTTATCTGAAATTACACTATAAAGTTGTATTATGTTACTATCCTCTATAAGGAGCTGTGAAAAATACGTTATACCTTTAGTGTACCAATCTCTGAAAACCACATTATGAATACCTGGGGAAAACCCTGGAGTACCAATAATAGGTAAAAATCTAGATTTCTTATAGTCTAAACCCATTATCTTGCAGTACTTTTGCCATGCTAGTATTATATTTGAGAATGTCATTAATTGTTTAATGTTGGAGGGTAATTTAGCATATGAATGATGCAAAACCGGTTTTAAGTTAAAAGGTGCTATTAAATCTGGCTCTTTGTCCAGATAAGTAATATACTGTGCCTCTGTTAACCAGTCTATTCCATATTTGGCCAACGTAATCCAATCATAGTATCTTAAGTTTGGTGAGGCCATACCGCCATATTTTTGGGGTATGGACAGCCTATCGATAGACAAGCATGGTTTTCTTTTACCCCAAGTAAATATTGCACATGCCCGATTGTATCTAGCAATATCCTTTTGAAGTATAAAGAGATATAAATTTTGTAATAAGAACAAAATCCGCGGGAAAAGGACTGTCTTAATCAGCATGAATGGGTGTAATCTATAGCTAGATTTGTTTTTATTAATCCATAAAATTTCCAATTTCTGGGCGTTAATCTTATATCCGGTGAATTTGCTAAAATGCATGATTATCTTCAGACTTTTTGGGATATTTATATTAGAGTCTTTAATAAATAGCATGATATCATCTGCGTACAAAGAAATAACTATATTTTGTCTACCGAGCTTAATACCATCTATTTCTTTCCTAAGGAGTACTGCCAATGGTTCAAGCGAGATATTAAAAAGTAGGGGGGATAACGGGCACCCTTGTCTTGTCCCTCTCTGTAATGTTATGTATGATGAGAGTTCCCCATTGACTAAAAGTTGTTACCTAGGCGCTTTATATATTAACTTAATTATATTAACAAAATTACCCTGGAATCCGAATTGTGAAAGTGAGGTCAGCATGTGATCCCATATAATGGAATCAAACGCTTTTTCTGCGTCTATTGTTACCAGGGCTAAATCTGGTTTAAAATGAGAATCGGTTTTGTGAATTCTATTATAATAATAATCAAGCAATGTAAGGACCCTACGCATTTTCTTAGCAGGGTTTCTACCAGGCATAAAGCCAGTCTGGTCTGGGTTTATTAAATCCCCTATTACCTTTTAAGTCGGTCAGCAATAATAGTAATCAGTATCTTATAATCCTGGTTAAGTAGAGATATGGGCCTATATGAACCCATATCCTCTACTGCTTTCCCTTTCTTATGGATCAACAAAATTACTGAGTCAGTGAAATATAATGAATGCATAACATTTAGAGTATAATAAGTTTTAAACAGCTCACTTAAGGTTTCTGCCAATTCTATTTTCATTATTTTATAGCATTCCGCCGAAAGTCCGTCTGGACCTGGAGCTTTTCCTGATTTAGATTTCTCTATGGCTACAATCACTTCATCTGTAGTTATTTCTAGATTTAATTGCGTCATTGCTTCGTTGGTAATTTTTGGCAGTTTTACTTCCTCCCAGAAACTATCTTTTGTCTCTTTGTCTATCTTTCCCGGGGAATATATAGCTTGATAGTACTTATAAAACGCCTCTCTAATTTCTGATGCTTTTGTATAAGTCTCATTTTTATCCTTTATCATATAGATCATATTCCTATTGTTCCTATACTTTCTCATTTTGACCAAGTGCTTAGCCGATATCCCTTGGAACCCCTGGAAATAGCTTCTAGATTTAATGTCTTCCAGGGCCCATTTATTATTTAAAAAGACCTCTCGCTCTGTTTTGGCCAGTATATATTTGTTCCATGTGCTATTGCAGGGATTATTTATATATATTTCTGTAAGCATTCCTCAATTGGTTGGCTAATTGTGTTTCCCTGGCTAATTGTTTTACCATATAGTTTTTAATATCCCCCCTCAATACCGCTTTACCTGCTTCCCAGAAAATCTCTATCTTGTGTCTATATGTGTTATTTAAATTCTGGTACTCTCGCCACTTCTCTTTTAGCCAGTTACAAAAGCTAATGCTATTACTCATGTATCCTGGGAAGCTAAATGAGTTTGAATTCGTTCTCTCCAGTGTATTTATCTTAAAGCTGAGGCTAATAATTGCATGGTCTGATAAAGTCATATATCTTTGATGTAATATCTATTTTCAGTAACTGCTCCTCAATTAAAAACAAGTCAATCCTGGAAAAGTTTTTATAGGATTTTGACTCGCAAGAGTATTCTCTCAGATCTGGGAGTTGAGTTCTCCAGATATCTTTTAACTTTAAAACTGAACAGAATTCTCTAAAAAATCTAGCCTCTTTCTTAAATCTCATAGAACTTTTTTTGACGGAACCTATCCATTTCTGGGTGTAAAACCATATTAAAATCCCCAGCCAAAATTATATTCTGATATAAATATGGAATTAATTTTTGATTGATATTGTTCCAAAATTCCCTATCCAGTTCATTGGGGCCATATATATTACAGATTGTCCAGATTTTTTGCGCTATTTCTACTTGAATAATTAAAAATCTGCCTGATATATCAGCTTCATTACTAATTATCTTATATGAAGTCTTTTTATTGAATAGTATTGCAACACCCCTTTTCCTACTCATACAAGGTGTAGCAATTATTTCATTTATCCAGTTTGTTCTAAGTTTAGATATCTCATCTTCTTTCAAGTGTAATTCTTGAAGAATTATATCTGGGTTTAATTTCTTAATAGTTTTTAGAATACCTTTACGTTTTGCTGGAGATGTTACACCTCCAACATTCCATTAAATAAAATTTACATTTTTACTCATCTAAGGGATTGTATCATAATTCCTGCCCAAACCTGCATGTGTTCGGAGGGTATCCAGGGGGTGGGCATACAGATAGGAATAAAAAAAAAAAAAAAGCGGGAAAACATATAACAGATAAAAAACCAGTAGCCATTAACAAGCAAGGCTCACCACAAATATACATTTTTACACCTTGATTTACTGTCAATTATTACATTTTGCCTTATAGGATTAATCCCAATATAGTTACTCTGTTTAACTGCTTATACCATAATATTTTTTTTATTACAAAATGTCTTGGCCTCATCTGGTGAATTTAATAAAGCCTGTCCTTCTTTCTCATCAATGACTATTCTTGCCGGATATCTTAAACTGGATTTAATCCCTACATTAATAAGGGCAGAGCATTATGGGGACATTTCTTTTCTCCTAGCAGTCGTATCCGTAGAGAAATCCTGAAATAAAAGCACTTGTTTGCCCTCAATAATAAGTGAATTAATCTTTCGATATTGTTGCATAATCCTCATTTTATCTTGAAAATTCAGATATCTAATAACTATCATTCTAGGGCGTTTTTTACTGTCTATATCTGTCCTAATCGGGCCGATCCTATGTGCACGTTCTACCACCAATTTATCTCCCTGTATCTCCAAACCTAAGAGTTTGGGTAATACAGTGGAGGCAAACTGAACCAGATCCCTGTGTTCACCACTCTCTGGTAGGTCCACCACTCTTACATTGTTTCGGCGCAATCTGTCCAAATCATCAATTTTACTTTGTAAAGATTTAATAGTATCAGTAAATTTCTGATTGGTTGACTCCTGCGCAATATATGTGTCCTCTAGTTCAGATATTTGTGTCTCCACTTCTGATAGTCTGTTAGAGAATTGCCTGATCTCCACCGTCAACCCAGTCAACTCTTTTTTCAGAGACTCAAACTGAGGTACAATTAGTTCCGCTAACTGATTATTAGTAATTTGTATGTCTGTGTTGACGGTGGCCATCGCATGTGTCTCCAGCAGTGTCTCAGATACTGAGTCTTGCATAGATTTATTATTTTTTTTATCTCTCTTGACAGGCATAGCTGGGGATTTTTGTTTCATATTAGTCATATATCTATTCATTAAGTGTCGTGCGTGAAACAATAGGGAGGGTTATGTGTATAAATATATTGGAACATATATACATATATACATCTACATATATGGTGAGAAAAGAAAAACACTCAGCAACAAGTTTACAGAGGTTATACAACCGCTATCAGTACAGTGGAAAATAAACTCAGATACGGGAGAATAGTCTCGTGCTTGAGTGTAAAGTGTGAAAAGAAAATCGAAAAAAAATTCCTAGTGTTTTAAGTATTTAAGAGGATCTTGCTATTTTAGCTCTCCCCCAGCCCCTACTATAGCTATTATTTCCCTTTAAGATACCAAGTACTTGTTATTATACTGCATGGAGGATATATTGTTCTCATAAGCAGGAAAAAAGAGGAGAAAAGAAAAAAAACAAGAGAGAAAAAAAATAAAATAAAACAGAACTATGGACCCAGACAGAGTATTCTAGTATACTATAACTCTCTCTAGTAGTAGACAGTATTAGCATGCATTAGGATCCATCTCTACCACTGTTCTATTAACAAGACAGAAAAATACAAACTGAGCAAAGATAAACCAACAGGTGCCTTATTATAGTCAAAGTTCTGTCCACCAGTCTATTACTCAGTTAGATTGCACCTTTTATTTTGCTAATGTTTATGAGAAGTGTTTTTCTCTTATTTTTCCCTTGCCTTTTCTCTGTTGTATATTACTGTCACCATTCGAGAAAGAAAAACTCACTCTTTGTAAGACATAATGATACCCTGGGCTGCAGAATTTTCTTCTTTACTTTGATTTTTTTACGACAGGTTTAGCCCCTTATTAGAATGCTTAAAATTTTTTGCAATAACAAAGGGATATTAGTGCGTCATATAGTAACCATCGCTTATACCCTTTAAATGAACTTTAAAGGCTTTTAACCCCTTTGGTGTATATCTCCTGCTCAGTAGAGACTTTAGAATCCTTTGTGAACACTTAGACTTTTATTAAAAGTGGAGTTAAATCCTCTGTCTTAACTGGGTGTTGTAGAAACACAAAGGGACAGCGCAACTCGACTCAAGGTAGTATTTATTACAATCCCAATAGGACACACAGGTAAAAACACACTTACTAGAAGTAAGGCAATCACAAGCCCTCAATAAAATATCTTTAAAAGTTCAAGATAAAACTCCGGGCAGTCCTGGTTCGAGGATAGCGTCTTGCAGCAAGCTGTTACTTCTGGCGTCTGTTCAAATCGCCCGGGCTTTCGGCAACTGCAACTGGAAACGCCGAAGGATCTCCACCTGACGTCACTATCTTTCACCAACGGAAGCCCAACAGGATCAAAAAGACTCAACACGTTTCGCCGGTTACACACACCGGCTTTCTCAAGAGTGAATGATCCCAAAAGGAAGTGAGTCCCTGACACCTTTCTGAACTTCTAGATAACAAAAGATAAAGAGGAATACAGAAAAATCTTACCTGGGTGTTATATACAGGTTTTTTTTTTCCTTTCTCTCCTCTTTCCTCTTTGCCTGATTTAAGCCAGCTGGACAAAGAGATCCCCTAAGACAGGGTTAGGTTTGATAGAAGGGCAAGTCTGCTGGTAGCGCGTCGCTAGCTGTGTATTTCTCCTTTAAGCATTTAACACCAGCTTAATCAGCGTTATATTTACTTATGCCGCTGTGCCTGCATATTGTAATAGTTCCTAATATGCCAATATATGGGGTCTTGCACTCAACCAGTTGTGCTCCCAACGCTGTCTGTCTCCCCTTACGCTGCTTAGTCACTTACTCAGTACCCAGGCCTTTGAAAAGTAGCTAAATGTTACAGCTTAATGGTGTATTTTTGTACTTGCGGTTTTCTGTGGAATCCTTAACATTCCTCAATGCACATTTCTAAAGTTGCGGCTCTTGGGCTGACTTTGTCGCTCCCACAGGGATGTTGCTCCAGACGAGACACCTCTCGTTCGCACCAACCTCCAGTGAGAGCTATCATGTATCCAATCCCTGCCGCCCTTCGGCACTTCAGCATCAGCTGTCGGTTGTACCGAAGAACCACATCATTCACCTCTGTTGCTACTCAGGATCAGCTGTTTGGAAACTCCCAAAGGCAGTGTTCAGCGTAACAAGCGTAGGGGGCTACGGTCAGCACCACCTGACCTTGGCGGTTTCTAGCGGTTTCTGTTATGCTCCACAATCTCTGTCTCCCTGGGCCGTCCACAATCCGAACAACCAACAGGAGTCAGGAGCTGGGGTGATAGCAATCCTTGCTCAATTCACAGAGCGCGCGTGTATTCTCTCACGCTTCTCCCACCGGAAACCCTATAATGAAACATCCCTTTTATTTAGTTTAAGTAATATCTCTTTAAGAAAGTTGTTGGACCGCACCTTACTTTTGAATTTGCGATCATGTGATCGCTCAGTTACTTCCTGAGTGCTGAACAGTTTGTTTCTAGCCAGCTGTTTGGAAGCCAGATTTTTAAGGAGACAGACCGGATTTTCTGGCATTAGATCATTTTTCCTGCCTGTCACTTCTCTTTGATGTTTGCAGCTTTCTAGGATCTGCAGTTTGAAAAGGATTTATCTACTGGTGTGGATTGGATTCCTGGTTACCGGTTGGGTGAGTCTCTCCAGCATGGCTGGGGTGTAGAGGTGCCGGTTTAAATAATTATTTATCTATGCTTAGAATTTTATTCTATTTTTTTTATATTGAAATTAGAGTATAAAGGAAATAAAGGGCTATTTTATTTACTATGGAAGCCGATCCCAAGCTTTCTCTGTCATTTGATAAATGTCTTTATTGTGCAGATGCCCAGGTTATACCTCCTGTGCAATTTTGTTCCCCTTGCTTTAATAAGGTTTTATTATGTAAGGATAAGGATTCCTTATCTAAGCCTTCTTTTTCTCAGGATAATGCTGTTCAGGGGTTGTCTCAGCCTTCTGCTAACATGTCCCAGTCTTTGACAGATTTACATGCAGTGCCCTGCGGTTTCTCTCAGTCAGTCTCTGGGAGTGTTTGTTTGGCTAAAGATTTTGCTGCGCAATTGATCTCTGCAGTTTCTGCAGTCCTAAGTGCTTTACCTAGTTCTGGTAAAAGGAAAAGGAAATCTAAGAACATTTCTATGGGTTCTGATTCCACCATGACTGATTTGGTTAGTCTTTCTCAGTTATCTAGAGAGGATCATTACTCTGCAGCTTCTGAGGACGAGATCTCTGATTCAGAATCTGCAGTTCACAGTACAATAGATACTGAGGAGGTTAATTTTGCATCTCCGTTTACTTTTAAAGGAGGTTTAAGCTACTTTGGATGACACTGAAACTGTTGCAGAGGCTCCTAAAAAGGCTAATAAACTGAATAGAGTTTTTGATGTTAAACCTAAATCTGTGGAGGTTTTTCCTGTTACATATTGCATGTCTGACATATCTCAGAAATGGGAGAAGCCGGGTGTTCCTTTAAACCCATTTCCTGTGTTTAAAAGAATATTTCCTGTGGCTGATTCAGTGCGAGATCTGTGGCGCACTGTTTCTAGAGTAGAGGGTGCTATATCTACCTTAGCCAAGAGAATTTCAGAAGAGTAGAGTACTATTCCTCTTGAGGATAGTTCCTCTCAGAGACCCTGTGGATAATAAACTGGAGGGTTATTTAAGAAAGATGTTTCTTCATCAGGGTTTGCAGTGGCAACCAGTTGCTAGTATTGCGACAGTTGCTGGTGCAGTCTCTTATTGGTGTGACTCTTTGTCTGATCTAATTTCAGAGGAGACTACTATAGAGGAGATCCAGGATAGGATCAAGGCTCTAAAGCTGGCTAATACTTTTATCTGTGATGCCAGTATGCAAGTTGTTAGGCTGGGAGCCAAGATTTCTAGTTTTGCGATACTAGCCCGCAGAGCCCTTTGGTTAAAGTCTTGGTCTGCGGATGTGACTTCTAAATCCAGGCTTCTGTCTCTACCTTTTAAGGGTAAGACTTTATTTGGTCCTGGTCTTGCAGAGATCATTTCCATGGTTACTAGTGGAAAGGGAGCTTTTTTTTACTACTGAATAAGAAAAATAGACCAAAGGGTCGTCAGACTTCTAATTTTCGTTCCTTTCGTAACTTCAAGGGACAGATCTTCCTTGTCTTCTAAATCTGATCAAGCTAATACAAGGAACAGAGACCACTCAGATCTCTCTCTCTCTCAGAGGACAGTTTTAGACTCTCAGAAAAGGATGTCTCTGTCGTGGTGGATATCCCAGGACCATTTGTCTCAGGGAACTTGTTTCCTGAGACCTTCTTGGGAGATTGTGGCCATGGATGCCAGCCTGTCAGGCTGGGGAGCAGTTTGGGGGTCCCTAAGAGCTCAGGGACTTTGGACTCCTTATCTTATTCTTCATGCGGATAAGGCGATTCTCCGCACTAAATTAGGAATTCTACCTAAGGTTGTTTTGGAACTCAATCTTCTGCTCTTTTTGTTGTCTTTTCAGGTAAACGGATGGGTCAGAAGGCCACTTCTTCTACTCTCTCCTTCTGTTTGAGAAGTGTTATTCGATTGGCTTATGAGAGAGCTGGACAGCAGCCTCTAGAGAAAACCGGCTCACTCCACTAGGGCTGTCGCTTCCTCTTCGGCCTTTAAAAATTATGCTTCTATGGAACAGATTTGCAAGGTGGCCACTTGGTCATTATTGCATACTTTTTCCAAATTTTCAAAATGTTATGTTTTTGCCTCAGTTGAGGCTTCTTTTAGGGGGAAAGTTCTTCAAGTGGTGGTGCCTTTCTTGTGTATCCCTCCCTTCCATTTTGTGGACTCCAGCTTTGGAATTGGTTCCCACTAGTAATTGAATGAATTCATGGACTCTCCATGCCATTGGAAAGAAAACATAATTTATACTTACCTGATAAATTATTTTCTTTCCTGGCATGGAGAGTCCACGACCCACCATTATTTTTAAGATAACTTTTTGTCATTTTTCTAAACCTCATGCACCTCTATACCCTTTGTGTAGTCTTTTCTTTCCATAATTCCTCGTATGAATGACTTGGGATTGTGGGTAGTGAGAGGATACTTGAAGCTTTGCTGGGGTGTTCTTTGCCTCCACCTAGTGGCCAGGAGTTGAATTCCCACTAGTAATTGAATGGATTGTGGACTCTCCATGCCAGGAAAGAAAATACTTTATCAGGTAAGTATAAATTAGGTTATATACAGTATGTATGTGTGTGTGTGTATATATATATATATATATATATATATATATATATATATATATATATATATATATATATGTGTGTGTGTTATACGTATATAATTTAGTTACAGTATTTTTCAAATTTGGCAGATGTTCAACACCCACACAAAGCGTTTATGGTATTGTCACAGACAATCCCACCCAAATGTTGAACACATATTTTCCTTACACACTAGTCTAGTTGCCCATTCTGCGCAGCTCACATGAGTTTAGGAAGAACATTGCACAGTTTTATGCAGGACATCGCATACTGTGCTTCAGAGGACTTCATGCATAGTTTGTTATACTGTAGATAAGTACATATTTTGATAGAGTACACACTTTGAAGCAGAACATTATGCATTACACTTGACCCATACATCTGTCTTAGATCTGTTTTGAGCTTTAGTAAAATCCTGTATTTGTGTCAATATGCCAAAGGACTTTGAACCAGTTGTGCTGTCATTGTGCTAATCAGTATTTTGGCAAATGTTACTAGAGATATTTGCTTAAATCTGTGATAAACAATTTTGATGAGTTTAGAGCCAAATATGTGAAAAATGATTTACATCATCCATAGATGTGCTACTGTAACAAACTGGAACATTTTTCTGATCCGTTTTGCAAGCAAATCAATTTTTATCCAGATCCCCCACAGAGTGCTGTCCACTTCCTTGTATAACTCAGAAACATAGTGCCAGTTCCTAAAATAAAAGTAGCTGCTATCCCTAGTTTTGGAAGTAAAAACCTATATTCTGACAGGAAACCAGCAGCTCCTTACAAAGAAAAAAAAACAACAAAAAACACTGGTTTCTTTTTTGTTTTGCTTTAAGTGTTCATTTTTTAGTCTTTATTTTATAAGAAAGCAGAAAACTAAAAGTGCAATAAGAAAATGTTCTAATTTGTTAAATACATTTTACGGCAGTATTGCTTGCATGTAACTGTAATCCGTAGCTGAACACAGCCAGTGAGCTCCCAATAGTGAATTGCTGTTCCTGAGCCTACTTAGGTATACTTTTCGACAAAGGATACAAAGAATACAAATTTGATAATAGAAGTAAATGAAAAAATCCAGTAGAACTGCATGCTATCTGAATCATGAAAGTTTAATCTCAATTTTCATGTCCCTTTAACAGTTATAGAAGTATTGTAAGTTAAAATTCTGTTAAATTCCTGTTTCCGCTCTGCTGCGAGCATTACTGAATTCACATCCTGAGTGGTGGGAAACACAGGGATTCAGAGCTATAACAGATCTATGGGTCGATTACTCTTGTATGGCAGTGGTTGCCTTTCAAAATAAATTTCTGGATAGACCGCTATTTCAGTTTGAGTTCCTCCGACTTAAAAGTTTTTTACGTTCCTGAGGGGTTTTAAATTTACCACTGCGACAACTTACTGACTGGGAAAGGAGATGGTGCACGGCTTCGCACCCCCCCAAAATGTTCTCACTCGCATACACGGATATCTTTCACACTACCAAATTTTGCAAAACCTCATATATTTAACAATGGGAAAGAGCCTTTAGGTTTGAAGCTTCAGAGGAGTCTTGGTCTAGAGCGGTCCTTCATACTAAAAAAGCAATCCATAATGTCTCGTACATTGAATTATTTTAGAAATTTTTATCTCAATGGCACTTTACCCCGCTTCGACTGTTCCAGATCTCTCATTCTCACGCCCTGCTCTGCTGGAGGGGGTGTGGACGGATTGGGACTGCAGCCCATATATGGTGGGAGTGCACTAAAATTCAGAGGCTCTGGACCAGGGCTCTTCTGTGTAGTAGAAGATTTGGCATTAAATGGGGACACACCCCCAAAAGGGTCTCTTTCACACGTTCTCTGAGAAGCTCCCGGGTTCATGTTCTTAACCTTTGTATTTACTTGTTTACTGCAGTTAAACTGGCTATGGCCAGGTCTTGGCGACAGGCGAAGGGCCCAGGGTGGTTCCAGGTCTTGGCAATCATGGCTCAGTTGGAATCTATGGAGAGCCCCATATTCGTTGCTAACTCCAAAATTGAGGCCCACTGCATGAGCTGGGAGCTTTGGAGACAGAGTCTTATGCCAGGTGACACTTCAAGTGAGTGACCGGGATGCTTTAGTAGACCCCAACTTCTCATTGATAACTACTTCACTTCCCCACACACACCCCACCCATTTTTTTCCTCCCCCTTTTCTCCCTATCCCCTTCCCCTGTCTCCTCTTTTCTTCCCTTTCAGATCTAGGGAGACATTCATCAGTCCTTTGGATCATTATGTCCCTCTGGGAGCAATAGTCTTTTATTGATATCCTGTAGCTCATACTGCTACTTTCTTTTACTTTAGCCTGCGGCACAACATATTATTCACTTTTCCCACTTTGTTTGCACTATCATTTGCTTCCCTTTAGCTGTTTTCAACTGCAAAATGTTTTCTATATATTCAAAGGGCTCCTCCCGGTGCTCTTACGAGTTTACCTTATGTCAAGGAACCTTTTTGTATCATCACTATATTATTGCCATACCTACTATGAAACTTTTGTGAGCAACATTTTTTGTGCCGTAACTCTTCTTTATTTTGCTCTTTTATTTTGTATTTTTGTATTTTTTTTTTTTTAAATTAATAAAAACTAATTTAAAAAAAAGTATTTTAAATATTTAGTGCCAGATTACCGGTGGTGGGCTAACAGTTACGCACAAGCGATATTGGGTATATCATGGGTCTTTGCGCATGTCTGAAGTAGCATGTATATTACAATTTGAAAGTAAACATGTTTGGTTGAGCGCAATTTAATTTAAAGGGACACTGAACCCACATTTTTTTCTTTTGTGATTCAGATAGAGCATGCAATTTTAAACAACTTTCTAATTTACTCCTATTATCCATTTTTCTTCATTCTCATACAAAGTACTCCTGAAACCTGGCCTGTTGGGGAGGCCTGAGGATAGGTTTGAAAACCAGTGCTCTAATATAAATGTCCTTGACCAACCAGTTTAGCAACACTCAAAAAAATAGCAGCTTCAATCAGTTATGGCAACAAAGTTTTAAGCCGAGTCCAGGATTGTTCAATTGGCTCAGGACTAAGTGTAGATCCTGGCCAGTTGAGAGGTCTAGCACCACAAGCAAGCTGAAATTAAAGATATGACATCTTGAGGTCAATACGGAGTTTGGAAGTCAGTGAGCATTCAATTGCCTTGGTTTAAAAAAAACAAAACAATGAAGATATGTAGATGATAATCACTAAATGACTGCAAAATGATGGACAGCATGGCTAAATGATTTATGAATTTGAAGTATTGATGAATCTAGCAGTGGAAGAAGAATGGATCAGATCTACCTTCATTACCTTATTTGGGACTACAGTACATGGAGATAATATTCACAAGGAAGAACACTCATGTAGCACCTCAGTATGCAGCAATTTCAAGACATTATATAACTATTCCTTCACATTACGGTATCACAGTCTACTAATAAACCTTAGCTAAGTTTGTCTATAACTTTGTAAAAGTGCCTAAACAAATGTAGGTGATGGGATTAAAGAGCAAATTGTATGAGGGAATGTCAACTGATATAGGTCAGATGCAGAGTACCTCTCTTAAAAAAAATTAAAAAAAAATGGTTTATTGCATGTCACCATTTTAAATGAATATATGGTAGTTAGGGGGATTTGGGAGATGGAACATAGGAAGAGGAAGCCGACCATTGGAAACCCCATGTTGCCCCTTTATTGGGAAAGTGGACAGGTAGTTGTTAGATTAGACCCACTATTTGAAAGGACTAGACTTGGGCAAAATAGGTAATCCTTGTAAAAAGGCTCTGGGTCATACTTAATCCAACAGAGTATTTTAATCAATCTTCATCCTATGTATGAATTGAAGGGCAACCAATGTCTGGTAATAACCTGTGAGATGTAAAAGGACAGATAATAGGGTCCAGATAAAGTTAATATTGGAGGTTGCGATCACATATTTGGCGACTGGAGCAAAACCCAGCGTTGCCAATTTTTAGTCGAATTGAGCAATCACATATATGGTGCAGCAGACAAGTTAGGCGCGTATATTTTAAACATCGGCCGCAGTTTTTACTCCCATAAACATAAAACTGGCGTCGCCAGTCGGTATCACATATGCAGTGCAAGTACTTACGCATACAGAATGGAAATATTTTACTCCATTTTCACCTCACAACACATATGCAGGCACAGCAACCCTTGCGCAGAGTAAAAAAAGCACTGTAACTCCATGGAAGGCTTAACAAACACCTAACGCATGTGCAATCACATTCATTTAAGCCGCACATCTCAAACAGTTAAACCTTTCCTGGCCACTTAATTATTCAACACACTATCTGCCCTCTGCAAATGTGTCAAACCAATCACAAACAGCACAACCTTTCACCTGCAGCCTTAAAACACCTGGCAGACAATGCACACCCTGATTACCCACCAGTTTCTGAGACGTGAGAGGGAGTGTTTGGAGAAGCAAAGGTGTGAGAAACAAGGGGTGACACATGGACCACCAGCCCCAGGTGCTTCTGCTGCTGGTCCTGCATGTCACGGCATGCTGGTCCTGCAAAACCTAAGGCTTGCAGGGCCACTCAGATGTTGACATCAGCATAGGGGGAAATCAAGGGCACCCAGGATTCACAGGTCACAGGACACATATCTATTGGGGGACATTGAGCATCAGCAACATGATGTGGTTCCTGTACCTGAGGGTGTGGACAGGGGGACATTGACGGGTAACCAATTATGGGATTACATTATCCAAGAATACTTCACATGCAAGTGACATGTTCCTAAGGCCACAAAGCTATATTGGTCACATGTATTATGATGTATGAGTGTAGCTCAACTAACATTCTATGTGTATATTTCATGTTTTGCAGGATTCCCTACTGAGGATTCACATTTAATGTAGATTAATTTACAACATCCCACCCCCCTTTCCTTAACCCCCTTAATTCATGCATAGGTCTCATTATTCATGTTTAGGTGTCAATGATAATTTCCTATGCTCATGAATGGAAAAACAAATGCCACATCCCCATGTTCCATAATTTTGTATCTACATTTATAGACATGTATTACATATAAGCCTGTCTGAACAAATTTTTTGTGTGATACATGTATTATCATCCTCTATTTGAATATTACAATCTGTACCCTTCATACACAACTATGTCATGTGAGTTAGAGTACAATAATATATCATAAAGATGATAGTATTACCTGTGGTGTAGTGCAACTTTAACACGGGTCATATCTTCATTTTTATTCAATATTAGTTTTCTCTAAAACCCATAACATGGATGTGTATGACATTCAAATGGTAAATAACAAAGGACAATGGTTATGGTGAAATAGAAATATTTTTATTTTTTTTAGGTGGCTTTTTGTATGAGGGTGCTGAGATACCTGTGGTGGATAACCTTGTTTTCCTTGTTTCTGCAGATGCTGGTGTGCTGTTGGCAGATGATACGCTTGAGGCTGTGTCTTGCTGGTGTGTAAAGTGTTCCACCAACACACTCAAAAGCTGATTTTGTTCTCTCCATCTATTGTCCAGTATCTGCATCTGCTTATCAAACTGCCATCTCATCATCTGTGACTGATTGGCTACAGTTGCACTGAACAATGCTGCTATGTCTCTCTGCACCTCTAGGCTCCATCTGTGGAACCTTTTTGTGCTTCTGAGGAGCCTCCTCTGTATCCTATTGCATTCAGTATCCAGGGGAGTATCTATTGCATACTCAGACTGTTGAGCAACAGGGCTGGCAGTTGTTGGAGGGCCAGGATGTCTGAGAACAGGTGATACTGGTGAACGTGCTGCTGGAGGTGTAATTGCTGCTGCTGCTGCTGGAGGTGTAATTGCTGCTGCTGTAGGTGCTTCTTCTGAAGCTGCTGCTGTAGGTGCTTCTTCTGAAGCTGCTGTTGTAAGTGATTCTTCTGAAGCTGCTTCTGTAGGTGCTTCTTCTAAAGCTGCTGCTGTAGGTGCTTCTTTTGAAGCTGCTTCTGTAGGTGCTTCTTTTGAAGCTGCTTCTGTAGGTGCTTCTTCTGAAGCTGCTGCTTTAGGTGCTTCTTCTGAAGCTGCTGCTGTATGTGCTTCTTCTGAAGCTACTGCTGCTGTAGGTGCCTCTTCTGAAGCTGTAGATGTTGTAGCTCGTCCTAAGGATGCAGATGTTTGAGCTCATCCTAAGGATGCAGATGGTGGAGGTTGCCCAGATGCTTCAAAGTCCCACTGTGGACAAGTGTGCGACCACCCAGCCTCTTCAATTAGCCACACCCTGTGACTGACTTGAGACTCTGTGCACCAAACATTCAATCTGCTCAAGGTCCCGTGTTGGCTGAACACACCACCGGAAATGCTGGAAGTTCTGTGGTGTATGAGAGCAGCCGAAAACGGCCAGTTCCGCTGCAAGAAAGTAAACAAAGAACAGGAATGGCTGCACTTAACAGACACTGTAAGTTAAAAAATAGCTTTTAATGCAGCAGATTAAAAAAATAGGTACATGGAGGCAACGTATAGAGAATACTATTCTATACGTTAGATGTAACAAGTCTATACACCTCCATTAAACATACTAGTGGTATCTCTGCAGTGGCTAATACTCTTAAAATAGACAATAGATATGGTGAGGAGAAAGTACAATTTTTGCTAGATTTGTTATCTCTGAAATTACTTTTTGTTTCAGGATAAAAAAAATTTGCAACAGCAAGGAACGGCAATGGGCTCCAACGTTGCTCCAGCCTATGCCAATATCTTCATGTCTCATATTAAAGAAAAATTTGTATACCCACATAAAATATTTTTGCGACATGTGGCCGCTTGGTGGAGATTTATAGACAATATCTTTGGCATATGGTTGGGCGATGTTGGTAGCCTATTGGAGTTCATTGATGACCTCAATTTGGCAGTCTCTGGGCTTAAGTTTACATTAAATATGAGTGAAACAGGTGTTCAGTTTTTTGACATATTGGTATATATGAAGGGAGGTTTCCCTAAGACAGATTTGTTTACTAAGTCAACAGACAAGAATAAAGTGCTTCAATATAATAGTTTTCATCCATTGAATACCCTTGAAGCCATACCTAAGAGTCAGTTTTTGAGGTCAAGAGAATTGTAACTGATGAAAAGAGATACAAACTGAGGTTAGAAGAGATGGCTAAAAAGTTTAAAGCAAGAGGTTATCCTGAGAAGTTAATTAGTAATCAACTAGAATCTGTCAATAAAATAGAAGATATACAGACTGAAAAGAAGGAAAAAGGTGATAGGATGATATTTGTTACCCAATACAATAACTTAGGGCCAAAGATCTCCCATATCCTTAACAAATACTGGTATATTTTGAAGGATTGCAACCCTCATGTTGAGAGTTTTCAAGATAGACCAATGACAGCATATAACAAAAGTAAGAGCTTAAAGGACATCTTGGTCCATGCTGATATAGGGAGTAAGAAGTCAATCACACAGACATGTATAGGATCTAAAAGAACAGGGTGTTATCCCTGTTTACATTGCAGCCACTGTAGTTCTATTATAAAAAGAGAAAACAAATGTTGATCCTATAAATGGGACGAAGTATAGAATAAATGATTATCTTACATGTAGGAGTACATATGTAATATATATTAAGTGTCCATTTGCTAGAATTTATGTAGGTGAAACCAGCAGGGAGGTCAGAGAAAGGTTGACTGAACATATGTCTAATATTAGAACTAATAACAGGGATGCCCCTCTTTCCCATCA
This sequence comes from Bombina bombina, assembly GCF_027579735.1. Classification (NCBI taxonomy): domain Eukaryota; kingdom Metazoa; phylum Chordata; class Amphibia; order Anura; family Bombinatoridae; genus Bombina; species Bombina bombina. The sequence continues at coordinate 222,676,761 of NC_069506.1, forward strand.
CTTCCTCTCCATGGGCCATAATATTAGCCAATTGAGATTCCAAATAATAGAACATGTGGCTATACCCAGGAGGGGAGGTGATAGGGAATTGATGTTGAAAAAAAGAGAATTTTTTTGAATTAGAAAGTTAGATTCCTTGCAACCAAAAGGGCTTAACAAAGATTTTGACTGGTCACTGTTCCTTTAAATATACCATAGAAAATTATTGATGCATGACTCTGAAAGTTTATGTTTGTTTAGGTGTGTTTTACTATATATACTGATAAATGTACATGAGATAACCTTTTTTAAATATATTATTATTTTATTATCGGTTATTTGTAGAGCGCCAACAGATTTCGCAGCGCTATAAACAGAGGGAGAGTACAACAAAACAATTATAGGGATCAAATGGGTAGAGGGCCCTGCCAAGAGTTGCACTGTTGTAGTCAGCACTTAAAGAGGTGATCTACAAACAGCTGGACTCTTAGACTTACTTTCTAAGGGGGTTCAGGGGATAGCAATGGAGGAGAGGAACTGGTATTAAGAAAGGTTAGTGTAGGTTGTATGCATCCCTGAACAGTAGAGTCTTTAGGGAGCACTTGAAGCTTTTAAAACTAGAAGAGAGTCTTGTGGAGCGAGGCAGAGAGTTCCACAAGATGGGAGCCAGTCTGGAGAAGTCCTGTAAACGGGAGTGTGATAAGGTGACAAGAGAGGAGGAGAGTAGGAGGTCATGAGCAGAGCGAAGGGGACGGGAGGGAGAGTATCTGGAGACAAGGTCTGAGATGTAGGTGGGAGCAGTGCAGTTGAGGGCTTTGTATGTCAGAATGAGAATTTTGTGTTTGATCCTAGAGGCAAGAGGAAGCCAGTGAAGGGATTGGCAGAGAGGTGCAGCAGATGAAGAGCGACGTGTAAGGAAGATGAGTCTGGCAGAGGCATTCATTATGGATTGTAAAGGAGCTAGGCGGCAGGTGGGCAGACCAGAGAGGACAGAGTTGCAGTAATCAAGGCGGGAAAGAATGAGAGAGTGGATTAAAATCTTAGTTGTGTCTTGTGTAAGGAAGTGTCTAATTTTAGAGATGGTTTTTAAGGTGGAAGCGGCAGGCTTTAGCCAAGGACTGAATGTGAGGAGTGAAAGAAATATCTGAGTCAAATGTGACCCAGAGACATCGGGCATGCAGGGTAGGGGTAATGATGGAGTTGTCGACAGTTATAGAGAGATTGGGGGTGGAGAGTTCTGAGGAAGGGGGGAAAATAAGGAGCTCAGTTTTGGAGAGATTTAGCTTGAGGTAGTGAGAGGACATCCAGTTAGAGATGTGAGAAAGACAGTTAGTGACACGGGTTAGCAAGGAAGGAGAAAGGTCTGGTGCAGAGAAGTAGATTTGGGTGTCGTCGGCATACAAATGATATTGTAAACCGTGGGACTTTATTAGGGAACCTAGTGATGACGTGTAGATTGAGAAGATAAGGGGACCGAGGACAGAGCCTTGTGGTACTCCGACAGAAAGTGGTGATGGGCAGAGGAGGCCCCAGAGAAGGCCACACTAAAGGTATGGTTTGACAGGTAGGAAGAGAGCCACGAGAGGGCTGTGTCACAGATGCCAAAGGATTGGAGGGTTTGGATCAAAAGAGGGTGGTCAACAGTGTCAAAGGCTGTGGACAGATCAAAAAGGATAAGCAGAGAGAAGTGGCCTTTTGATTTTGCTGTAAGTAGGTCATTGGTAACCTTAACAATTGCTGTCTCTGTGGAGTGATGGGGATGAAATCCAGATTGCAGTGGGTCAAGGAGGGAGTTTTTTGTAAGGAAATGGGATAGGCGTGCATAAACCAGTTTTTCGAGAAGCTTTGATGCAAGAGGGAGGAGAGAAATAGGGCGGTAGTTGAATGGGGAGGTAGGATCAAGAAAAAGTTTTTTGAGGATGGGTGTGACCAGTGCATGTTTCAGCGATGAGGGAAATATACCAGTGCTGAGGGAGAGGTTGAAAGTGTGTGTGAATATAGGGGTGAGGGTAGCAGAGAGGGAGGGGAGTAGCTGTGAGGGGATAGTGTCAAGGGGACAGGTAGTGAGGTGAGAGCGCAGTATAAATGCAGAGACTTCTTCCTCAGTGACAGGGGAGAATGAGCTAAGTTTAAGTTTATGTGGGTTGTGGTTGAATGAGAGCATTTGAGAGGGTGAGAGAAAGGAATTAGGTTGAGAGCTGATTTCATTTCTGATGGAGTCGATTTTGTTATTGAAGTGGCTGGCAAAGTCTTGAGCTGACAGAGAAGTTGCATTAGGAGGTGGGGGAGGGCGGAGAAGGGTATTGAAAGTGGAGAACAAATGTTTTGGGTTTGAAGAAAGATTAGAGATAAGAGTAGAGAAGTAATGTTGCTTATGGAAATTAAGGGCAGAATAGTAGAAGTTCAAGATAAATTTGTAATGTTGAAAATCAGCTGAATTCCTAGATTTTCTCCAGTGCCGCTCAGCAGTACGGGAACATCTGCGTAGGTATCGTGTCAGAGGAGTATGCCAGGGCTGAGAATGAGCTATGGTAAGAGGGGCCAGATTGTCAAGGACGGAGGTAAGGGTGGAGTTATAGTGGCAGATAGATTGGTCAGGGCAGGAAAAGGAGGAGAAGGATGAGAGGAGAGGTTTGAGGGAATTAGAAAGCTGTTGTTGATCTAATGACATAATGCTTCTGTGAAGTTTGGTGTGAGGAGCAGAAGGAGGGAGAGTTGTAGGGAGGGATGATATGTTGCAAGTAAGGAGATGGTGGTCAGAAAGAGGAAAGGGTGAGTTTGTGAAGTTTGAGAGAGTGCATCGATAGCTAAAGATCAGGTCAAGGGAGTGACCATCTTTGTGAGTGGGAGAATCAGTCCATTGTGACAAACCGAAAGAGGAAGTAAGTTGCAGAAGTTGTTTTGCAGTAGAGGTAGTGGGATTGTCAAGAGGGATGTTGAAGTCACCAAGAAAGAGGGAAGGGGTATCTGAGGAAAGGAAATAAGGTAGCCATGCAGCCAAGTGATCTAGACATTGAGTTGAGGAGCCAGGGGGTCGGTATATGACTGCAACATGTATAAGAGGAGAGAATAAGCGAATCATGTGGGTTTCAAATGAGGAAAATGTGAGGGAAGAGATGGGATGTATCTGTTGAAAGGTGCAACGAGAGGAAAGTAAAATACCTACACCACCTCCTTGTCTATTACCAGACCTAGGAGTGTGGCTGAAGTGGACACCCCATGTGACAGAGCAGCAGTGGATGCTGTGTCAAGGGGAGAGAGCCAGGTTTCTGTTAGGGCCAGAAGGTTTAGGGAGTGTGAGATAAAGAGGTCATGTATAGAAGTGAGTTTGTTGCGAAAAGAGCGAGAGTTCCAGAGTGCACAAGTGAAAGGGGTAGTGGCTTTTGATGCAAGAGGAATGTGAGTAAGGTTGACAGAGTTTTGTTTTTTGAGTCTGTGGGACGGTACACATGGATGTGCACGGCTAGGCAGTTGTTGGGGACCAGGATTAGGGGAGATGTCACCAGCAGTTAGTAAAAGCAACAGGGAGAGTGACATGAGATGAGATACAGATTTGCAGTAATGAGACTGCTTTTGAGACAAGGTGCAGGGGGGAGAGAGAGTGCTTAGTAAATAGGTAGAGTTTGTGAGTACAAAAGTAAGGTGAGTTTAAGAGAGATGGGCTAATGAACAGTGCAGGTGGAGAGGGAGAAGGAGTAATTGAATAATGTAGTTTGTTATAGAGACAAAAGGCGGCAAAAATTAATATGAAGATGTTAGGCATTTTTACAAAAGAGGGAACCAGTTAAACACATAAGACACAGTATTACAGTAGCAATTGCATAAGAAAACAGTAAGGTATATCAAACATAATATTACAAAAGTAATATATATATATATATATATATATATATATATATATATATATATATATATATATATATATATAAAAGATTGGCTTTTTTATGTCCATTAAATTATAATGTTCTATTTTGTACATATGTATATTGACAAATATGCACAAGATGGCAGTGTTGTCTAGCCTGATAATTGTTTAAACAGGTATAAAAGGCACACCTGTGCATCCATTCTTTGACATGACTAAGAACCAATTGCTGGTTTTAAACGCTGTTGTTGCTGCTGTATTATGGACCCTGTATAAATAAAGGTTTTTTATTCATTATTTGTAGGCTGGAAATCTTTTGGAATTTGACTATGATATAGGGGTCTGGCTAACCCTTTTTTCCGTGCCCCAAGACCTGGAGAGAGGTGCTGTCTTCCCCTGTGAATTGTTTGTAGTGATGTTACTCCCCAGCATGATGTGCAGTGGTTGAAACCCTTGAGTCACAAGCCCCTGTAAGGCCACTGACGTCTGTGGTGCTGAGGGACCTGCGGATCATCTCCTGCATGGTGTTTTATTGCAATTCTGTGGCTGGGCCACCGCTTGTTCCCCTCTGGTGGATTGTTTTCTGCCCCATCTTCTCCTTGACTCGCTTCTTGCAGTTATTCCACCTCTTCTTCAGCCTATCTACAGTCCTCCTTTGCTGGGCCACACTGTTTACAGCATCCTCCACCTCTAGCCATGCAGTCTTCCATCTCCTGGCATGGACTTTGTCCTTCTCCAGACTGAATAAGTCAGCATAATTGTCCATGATGGCCTGGACAAGGGCAACATTTTCTTCCATGGATAAGTTGGGACACCTCAGCCTCTCCTCATCCATGGCCACTTGGCTTCATCCCTGAGATGTCGATGGCTATCCCTATCCCCACTCCACTGCTCCTCCTCTACTCTCTTCCTCTCCCTGCCACTCCTCTCCCCTTCTCCACTCCTCCCTGCCATCCTAACACTTTTTACACACAACACACTTCCAGTCACTCCCACACAGGTCCATTCACACACAATCACAAACAAGGACTCGGCCTATCACACTGTATAAAAAAAGTGAGGTGTTTGAAAATAAAAGTGTGGTGTATATGTATGTATGCAATGTGTGCTATATGTCAAAATATGTGTAAGTGTACAAATACTCCTCAATCCAATGTGCCCTAACTAGCTTTTTTGAATGCGCCTCTCTCTCTTCACTCTCTAAATCCTCCGCTCCTGGGCCGTGTGTTGTAGCTCAAAGAACAATCCAAACACACGCAAAATATAACGGTTACGCATGGGTTTATATAGGGATTTTCGATGGCATATTTATGTGTTGGTTTATTAATTTCTTTTGGTTTTGATTTTTACTTGTGAATTCCTTATTTACATAAAGTGACTCTTTATTTACAACTTTTGCGTGCAATATACTGGCGTAAGTTACTGGCGACGCTAGAAATGTGTAGTTGTGCACAACCTCGCCAGTTTGTCCTACTTACGCCAGTATAGCATCTGGCTGCGCATGTTATGTGATTCACCCAATGAGCGAGGCGAACTTACGGGCGACGTGGATTTCAGCAGTTACGCCGAAACTTGCTCCACATATGCCCTGAGAAAATAAGATAGAGAGGGGTGAGGATGGAGAGATATAAATAGAGAAGTAGAGGCAGTAAGAGAAAAGCTGTGTGCATATAGACCGTAATGTACAGAAGATATGTAGTTTTGTTTTTAATTTATTTACCTAACTATGCACAGGTGTCTTGTACTATAACTATGCACAGGTGTCTTGTATTTTAACTATGAACAGGTTTCTTGTATTTTAACTATGCACAGGTGTCTTGTATTTTAACTATGCACAGGTGTCTTGTTTTTTAACTATGCACAGGTGTCTTGTATTTTAACTATGCACAGGTGTCATGCATTTTAACTATGCACAGGTATCATGCATTTTAACTATGCACAGGTGTCATGTATTTTAACTATGCACAGGTGTCTTGTATTTTAACTATGCACAGGTGTCTTGTATTTTAACTATGCACAGGTGTCATGCATTTTAACTATGCACAGGTGTCTTGTATTTTAACTATGCACAGGTGTCTTGTATTTTAACTATGCACAGGTGTCTTGTATTTTAACTATGCACAGGTGTCTTGTATTGTCAGCTCTCTTGATTGTATACTCAGTGGTTCAGAATATTACAGCACTTTATAAATAAATTATACTCATAATAAAAGATAGCTGCAAAATAATAAAAACAGGAAAATATGATGAATCAGCCCTAAAGCTCCAAAAACTATTTTGTACCAGATATTGTAATAAAAGTATTACATTAGTAATAAGGAACTTCACAGAAGAAATTTACAGCCTGCAAAATGCCTGTTTTCAGTTTCAAAACATTGATTTCAACAAAAGTATAAAACAGAAATCACTATTTCTTTGATATGATAAGAATACACACATTTATAAACACACGTTTCAATGCTAATCAAGAAACATTATGCAGTTAATGATTAACTTTGTAATTCATTTGCCCACTTTCCTGTAAGTTTAATCTAACAATTGTGATTAATCCGTTACCCAGGAGAGGTTGGTGTTCATCCTTCAGGATCCAAAACATACTGCAAATAAGATAAGATAACACCCATGAACCATATATCTGTAGACTGCAGAATAATAGATATTTGTGTCAGTTTAATATTGCAGGCCTGCACTATAAACAGCGCACAATCTGGTATTACAAGTAAATGGTTAAACAGTATAACCAGATAATGTTTTACAATGGCCTGTTTGGGGGCAGGGCACACAGAGGGACCATACATGATGCAGATGGAGCATTGGCACCACTGGCCCCCTGTAGGAATGCTACTATTGACTGAGGGGCCAGAAGAGGCCCCTAGATGTGTGGGCCTATTCTCAATTGAGACCAAAAGGGAGGACACGGGTAAACCCAAAACTAAAGTTGACAATCATTGTGAAGAGGATCATTTTGATACTGGGGCAGATATCTTCTCTGGGCTAGTTCCCAGGAACAGGGTTTGTGTTGAAACAGTCCATGGCCTGGCTCACAGACACCAGAAAGGCAGTGAGAAGCAGGGTAGGGCTGGCTCTGAAACCAGTTCCAGTCCACAACTGTCCCCAGACCACCAGGGAAATGCTCTTCATGCCCTATAGTCAGTCTGTGCCTGTGGGTTACTGTTCTTATGTATTTGTGTGTGTCTGGGGTACTTTGTGTGAACATGTGGGTGTCTATGGATGTCTGTGTGTTTTATTTCTCTCTGATAGAGCAGCTTACATGTGATGACAAGTGCGCACTTGTCAGTATTTAGGTATGGCTAAATAGCAACAAAAGGCGGGGAGGAGTGGGGTACTCTTCACTATCTCTTAACGCCGGTCTTCAAGTACTCCTAACAGCAGAGGTGTAACTAGAAACTCCAGGGCCCCGGTGCAAGAATCCATAAGCCCCCCACCGGTCACAGACATTCATAATAATCCACAGTCACCTACGTGCACGTACACATGACATATATACATATATATATATATATAGAGAAGAAAGTAAAATGTGTTCACTCAGTATACTGGGTAGACACAAGTGATACTCTATAGTTGGCGCTAGTCAGTATTGTGTATGGTATAGTGGCAGCTATATAAGACAAGTACTGGTTGAGATGTGAGGTCCCAGTCAGTAAGTGAAAAATGTGTATACAAGAATAGATACAGCGCCTATATATCCATTTAAAATATGGGTGGTGTATGGGAGTATGAGTGAAAACTAGAGCTGATTATTAGAAAAATAATAGCAATTAAAAGAATATTTAAAAAATATAAATTATTAGAATCAATTATGCTTGAAGAATGATGAATAGATTATGAAACAGTGTTCATGTGAGTCTTTAGACAATATATAGTCCGTAGTAAATCTTCATAAGCAGTTGGTATCAGTAAATAGATGGTATGTAATACCCTTACCAGATAATACCTCAATCTGATGAGGTAAGTATGCCGCACTGGGGGTATATACAGATGGTAGAATCTTCTCCTTGTATTCAGATGTGGTGCCTCTTGTGTTTTCGTGAGCCTCCTGGAGTATGCAGGGATATGTTTCTTGTTGTAGATAAATCCCTTGTACTTCCTTTATGTTGGTAGTTAGCCTCTTGGAGTACCTTTTCTGTCTTGGTATACACTTTCTCCAGCGTAAAGATACCCTCTGAAGAAGAAGGATTTATCCACACAAACCTTTGAAACGCGTCAGGGACACCAATTACTTATTTCTTATGCTCTTAATTTTAAATGTGTTTTATTTAAATCGTTTTTTATACCAGTGTCACTCCTTGTAGCCAGTTTGCTGGCATATACTTTTTGAGATAAGTGTACTATACCATATTACCTCATTTGGGAAATAGCAATAGCTATATAATACTTCACTACGAAGTCTTATACCTAGATTGGGGCACTTGTATCTCATACCTGTATGTGGAAGGACCCACTAGAGTCCTATATGCCTTATACATACCTCATATAATCTGAGGATGCCAAATGTGAGTGCTATGTAAATTATATTTATATGCCTAAATTGTAAATAAACTGTATTACACTATATATCCTTTCTTGTCTCCCTGGGTATCTTTACGCTGGAGAAAGTGTATACCAAGACAGAAAAGGTACTCCAAGAGGCTAACTACCAACATAAAGGAAGTACAAGGGATTTATCTACAACAAGAAACATATCCCTGCATACTCCAGGAGGCTCACGAAAACACAAGAGGCACCACATCTGAATACAAGGAGAAGATTCTACCATCTGTATATACCCCCAGTGCGGCATACTTACCTCATCAGATTGAGGTATTATCTGGTAAGGGTATTACATACCATCTATTTACTGATACCAACTGCTTATGAAGATTTACTACGGACTATATATTGTCTAAAGACTCACATGAACACTGTTTCATAATCTATTCATCATTCTTCAAGCATAATTGATTCTAATAATTTATATTTTTTAAATATTCTTTTAATTGCTATTATTTTTCTAATAATCAGCTCTAGTTTTCACTCATACTCCCATACACCACCCATATTTTAAATGGATATATAGGCGCTGTATCTATTCTTGTATACATATATATATATATATATATATATATATATATATATATATATATATATATATATATATATATATATATACAGTTGTGCTCATAAGTTTAAATACCCTGGCAGAATTTATGATTTCTTGGCCATTTTTCACAGAATATGACTGATAACACAAAACCTTTTCTTTCACTCATGGTTAGTGTTTGGCTGAAGCCATTTATTATCAATCAACTGTGTTTAATTTAGCTCTGCTTCTTAGCAAAGAGATCAAACTACAAAAGGATTAAATACATAAGGATATTTGAGTTATTTCAGGAGTTATTCAGGGTTATTCAGGCTTATTCAGTAGAAAATAATACTTATATTTTTCTTATTGTTAAAGTGTTGCATAGTTTAAAATGTCTCAGATACAGTGCAATGGGTGTTTTGCACTTTTTAATCGTTCTACTTTTTGGAGATTTAGGGGCTGTCCTGTTTGTAAGCAGTTTTCCCTGTTAAGGGAGGAAATAGCTAAACTTCAAGCTAAGGTAAGTAACATACCTGTTACCTCTACAAAGCTGCCTCAGAAAGAAGCCCCTCTACCCCAGAGATCAGCAAGGAGAGGCAGATGGATCACTGTAGGCTCTGGAAGAATTAGAACAGTAGACCAGAAGCATTGCCCACAACCTCTGCCATTGCAAAACTCCTATGCTGCTCTTGCCGAATACACTTGTGATGAGGAGATTGCTGTTTCTGAGCCCTCTGAAGCTGTAACAGGTAATTTAAATCTATTGGCACCTGATTCTCCAGGTAACATAACACAGGAAAGAACTGCAGATGTGTTTTTGAGAAAAAGACTGTTAGTGGGTGACTCTATTTTGAGGAATGTGTATTTAGGTGAAAGTAAAGGAGAAACAAGGGAGGTTAGATGTCTTCCAGGAGCTACTGCTCACAGGGATAGGAATCGTATTTTGAGAATTGTTAAGGCAGCAGGAAAGGGAAGTGAGTTGGATGTGATTGTTCATTTAGGAACAAATGATCTGGCTAGTAATCATGTTGCTGCTGTTCAGAAAGAGTTTTGTGACCTAGGTAATCATTTAGAGACTGTGGCATCAACTCTATCATTTTCTGCTATTTTACCTGTGTATGACCAGGAAGCAGGAAAGATGGAGCGGATAACAACATTTAATTCTTGGTTAGATAAGTGGTGCAGGGAACGAGGATTTGGTTTTATTGGCCATTATAGCTCTGTTTGGAAAGATACTAGGTTATTTAGGAGAGATGGCTTGCATTTGGATGCTAAAGGAACAGAGTATCTGGGAGAGGAGTTCAAATACTTTATTAGAAATCATTTAAACTAATAAAGGGGGGTAGCATTAATATATCCACCTGCCCCCCACAGCATGCCAAAACTGTTAGTCCAAGTAACAATTCTAGAAATTCTAGTAGAAAAATTCTTCGTGCCATGAGCACAAATGCTCGCAGCTTAGGAAATAAATTACCTGAACTCATTTCAATAATGACTAGGGACAACTTGGATTTAGTAGCTATAACAGAAACATGGTACAATGATTTGCATGACTGGGACATAGTCATACCTGGATACAGGTTATTTAAAAAGAACAGAGTAGGAAAGAAAGGTGGAGGAGTTGCTTTGTATGTAAATGAAAATATAAAGGTTACTGAAATTGTAGGAACAAATGATGAGGTGGAAAGTATTTGGGTGACTTTGGAAATTGGAGATAAAAATGTTTTTAGAATAGGGGTTGTATATAGGCCTCCATTGCAGGATGAAAAACTGGACAATCTGTTATTAGATGAAATAACCAAAATGACCATGAAGGGTAAGGTTATAGTACTGGGGGACTTTAATTTGCCAGATATAGACTGGAAGATTCCTTCTGCTAGATCGGCTAGAAGCAGGTATATTCTTGAATCTCTGCTAGGGGAATCACTTGAACAATTAGTCAAGGAACCAACTCGTAAGGAAGCTATATTAGATCTAATACTTACAAACAGTGATACAGTTTCAGATGTGTCTGTAGGTGAGAACTTAGGATCCAGTGATCATCAATCTGTTTGGTTTAGTATTCATGTTCAGGAACTGTACACCCAGACTAAAACAAAAGTTTTAGACTTTAGGACGGCAGATTTTTCATTAATGGGAGAATACCTAAAAAACTATTTAAAGGGGAAAAATCTTATTACAGGGGTTCAAGAACAGTGGGAATTTGTGAAAGGTGCCATTTTAGATGCAACCGCACACTTTATTAGACATGTCTGTAAAAGTAAAAGAAAGCGGAAACCAATTTGGTTTTCCAAAGAAGTAGCACATGCTGTAAAGACAAAAAAGATAGCTTATAAAAATTACAGACACACACAAGCAGATAATGATATGAAAATATGGAGACTCCAACAAAAAAAGACTAAGCAGTTAATTAGGAAGGTTAAAGCTGATGCAGAAGAGAAGATAGCACAGTCAGTAAAACATGGGGACAAAACATTCTTTAGATATATCAGTGAAAGAAGAAAAAATAAGGTAGGAATAGTAAAATTGAAATCAGTTGATGGTAGAATAATAGAAGGAGATAAGCAGATTGCAGACTGTCTCAATGATTACTTCTGTTCTGTTTTCACTAAAGATTGTGAAGATACAATGTCTACATTAAGGGATGCTATGCAAAATAGAAACAAGCTTAACAGTAATCTTTTTACAGAGGATGAGGTTTTGTTAGCATTATCAAAAATAAATGTTACAAAGGCAGTGGGTCCTGATAATATTCATCCAAGGGTTTTAAAAGAACTTCGTTCAGTGCTAACTGTCCCATTAACTGATCTGTTTAATCAGTCACTATTAACAGGAGCTGTCCCAGATGATTGGAGAATAGCAAATGTAATACCTCTTCATAAAAAGGGCAGTAGAGAAGAATCTGGCAACTACAGGCCAGTTAGTTTAACTTCAGTAGTAGGGAAATTAATGGAAAGCCTCTTAAAGGAAAGAATTATGACTTACATAAAGACAAACAATTTAGAGGACCAAAATCAGCATGGTTTTACTTCAGGGAGATCATGTCAGACTAATCTAATTGACTTCTTTGATTATGTAACAAAAGTATTAGACAAGGGAGGAGCAGTTGATGTAGCATATCTAGATTTCAGCAAAGCATTTGACACCGTCCCACACAATAATCTTATTCACAAACTATATCTCCTTGGTCTAGATTCAAAAATTGTGAACTGGGTGGAATGCTGGCTTAAGGACAGAAAACAAAGTGTCTTAGTAAATGGAGTTCATTCAGCAGAGGGGGCTGTTACTAGTGGTGTTCCTCAGGGGTCAGTTCTGGGGCCTGTTTTGTTTAACATATTTATCTGCGATATCAGCAAAGGGCTACAGGGGAAAGTATGTCTCTTTGCAGATGATACAAAAATTTGCAACAGAGTGGATGTTCCAGGGGGGGTAGACAAAATGAGAAGTGATATACAACAATTGGAGGATTGGACAAACGACTGGGATCTAAAGTTTAACACAGCAAAGTGTAAAATAATGCATTTAGGGAAGAAAAATCCAAATGTTAATTACAGACTCAATGACACTTTACTGACTGTTACAGACGAGGAACAGGACTTGGGAATTATTATTTCAGATGATTTAAAACTTAGTAAACAATGTAGTAAGGCAGCGAGTAAGGCTAGCAGAATGCTTGGATGTATTGGTAGAGGTATTTGCAGCAGAAATAGTAAGGTTCTTATGCCACTTTATAGATCATTAGTTAGGCCTCATCTTGAGTATTGTGTGCAGTTCTGGAGGCCATATCTTCAGAAGGATATTAACAAACTTGAATCTGTGCAAAGGAGGGCTACCAAAATGGTACATGGTCTAAAAAATAAAACTTACCAGGATAGGCTCAAAGACCTAAATATGTATAGCTTAGAGGAGAGAAGGGAAAGAGGTGATATGATAGCAACTTTCAAGTACATTAAAGGGTTTAGTAAAACTGAGGCTGTGGGTATTTTACATAAAATGGAAAATTCAAGAACAAGGGGTCATGAGCTCAAGCTAAAGGGTAGTAGATTCAGGAGTAATTTGAGGAAGCACTTCTTTACAGAAAGAGTGATTGATTTATGGAATAAACTTCCTCAAGAGGTAGTAGCAACAAACACTGTGGGGGACTTTAAAAATGCATGGGACAAGCATAGGGCTATCCTACGAACTAGATAAGTTTATACTGTTAGGTAAGGTGGGGCAGACTTGCTGGGCCTATGGCTCTTATCTGCCGTCAATATCTATGTTTCTATGTTTAATCTTTTTAAATCATAATGACAACAGAAACTACCCAAATTACCCTGATCAAAAGTTTACATACCCCAGTTCTTATTACCGTGTATTGCCCCCTTTAACATCAATGACAGCTTGAAGTCTTTGTGGTATTTGTGGATGAGGCTCTTTATCTTCTCAGATGCTAAAGCTGCCCATTCTTCCTGAGAAAAAGCTTCCAATGCCTGTAAATTTGTGGGCTCTCTTGCATGAACTGCATGCTTGAGATCTCCCCAGAGTGGCTCAATGATATGGAGATGTCCACTCCAGAACCTTCACTTTATTCTGCTGTAGCCAGTGACAGGTCGACTTGGCCTTGTGTTTAGGATCATTGTCATGTTGGAATGTCCAAGTAAGTCCCATGCGCAGCTTCTGGGCTGATGAATGCAAATTTTCCTCCAGTATTTTTTGATAACATACTGCATTAATCTTGCCATCAATTCTGACCAAATTTCCTGTGCCTTTGTAGCTCACACATCCCCAAAACATCAGCGATTCACCTCCGTATTTCACAGTAGGAATGGTGTACCATTCATCATAGGCCTTGTTGACGCCTCTCCAAATGTAGCGTTTATGGTTGTGGCCAAAAAGCTCAATTTTGGTCTCATCAATTCAAATGACTTTGAAGGTTTGAGGCTTGTCTTTGTGCTGTTTGGCGTATTGTAAGTGGGATAACTTCAGGTCCTGTATTTCATTACATTACTTGCCTGAGGAAACAGAGTGGCCAGCTCTGAGAAATGCGTAGCTGATTGTTTTTACTTGTTCATCTATTGATTTTTACATAAAGTGTTTTTTTTATATTACTGAAGTCTCCTATCTTCTCATTTGAGCATCACAGTACCTTGGAACATTTTTTTGCCGGAGTGGTATGTGTGCTGGGCCACTGTAATATACCCAGCAGGTTACATTAGCACTACAGTGTGCTTTCTACTGTGTGAGTATCTCTCTGAAGGGATAAGTTGGTGGGTACATACATTGCTAACTAATCTGCACTAGGAGTCGCCCTCTGTATACCCTTCCATTTTTTAAGATTGTAATCAGAACCTGTCAAGAGGAGCTGCCCTTGCATTTGGTGCACAGTCAACTGGGACACTGCTGAGTTCCCAGATGGCTTACCTAGGCATTACCTTTGCCTTCACAATATGTGAGTATAAAATTTACATTTGATTATATCTATCCCTACATTTATTGGCTACACTAGGAGGCACCCTTTCTTCTTGTATCATCAGGTCCTGTATTTCACCTGAAGTTGTGTGGGTTTTTCTTTGCATCCCGAACAATTTTCTTGGCAGTTGTGGCTGAAATTTTAGTTGGTCTACCTGACCGTGGTTGGTTGCAACAGAACGCCTCATTTCCACTAATTGAACACTGCTGATTGGCATTCTCAATTCCTTGGATATCTTTGTATATCCCTTACCTGTTTTATACAGTTCAACTACCTTTTCCCCTCAGATCCTTTGACAATTCTTTTGCTTTCCCCATGACTCAGAATCCAGAAACATCAGTGCAGCACTGGATGAAAGATGCAAGGGTCTGTCAGGAGTTCAGAAACTCATTGACCTTTTATACACATACACTAATTACAAGCAAACAGATCACAGGTGAGGATGGTTACCTTTAATAGCCATTCAAACCCTTTTGTGTCAACTTGTGTGCATGTTATCAGGCCAAAATCACCAGGTTATGTAAAGTTTTGATCAGGGTCATTTGGGTAGTTTCTGTTGTCATTATGATTTAAAAAGAGTAAAGACAGTTGATTGATAATAAATGGCTTCAGCCAAACACTAACCATGAGTGAAAGAAAAGTTTTTATGTTATCATTCATATTCTTTGAAAAATGGCCAAGAAATCATAGATTCTGCCAGGGTATGTAAACTTATGAGCACAACTGTATATACCCTCATAAGCAGATTAGCAATCCCTATTATCTATTTACTCTTGAGATATATAGGTATAGAAGACATAGCTATAGAGATATATCAAGAGTAAATGGATAATAGGGATCCCTGGTCATCTTAAGTTCTGTAATACCAAAGCATCATCAAGTGGGTAATTCTTATAAATGTACACCAATAGTTTCTGAAAACTACAAGCAACATAATATTCTGAATACAAATAGATCTAGCCATAAGAAGAGGCTAAATTCAGTGTCATAAAGATTTATATGAGCAAGTACAATTTTGAAGGCAATGAATGTATAGGGCAGTAAAAAACTAAAACAAAGGAAATTCTGGTAACAACTTTTTATCACTTTACAATTTTAAAACTCACTGAGAATTGAAGCCTTGTGTCTCTCACAGAGTTATGTTCTCCCTAGTGCCACAATGGAAAGTGGCTGTAGAGAGTTAATGGGAAATTCTGAGAAGGCAGTCAATCAATTAAGAGCTCAGCCATCGGCATATTTATGGAAGCTCTGTATTTTTTTTAGCCTTTGCAGTGACCGTGCTAACCTGTGTAGCGGCACAGCAAGCATACACATAGGAAGAAGCATGCTCTGTGATTTATTGCTGTATAAACACTGCCTATGATGGTGGTAAGCAGCGTCCAGCAGCAGCTAAATAATAAAAATAAAAAGTTTGTGCTGGAGGCTGCTGGGCCCCCCTGAAGGGGGATCTCCAGGGCCCGGTCACAGTCGCGACCTCTGCATCGCCAGTAGTTCTGCCCCTGCCTAACAGGTAGATTTTCACCATATCTAAGCTAAACCACAGGTTAAATAATCAGCGGATGAGTGAGAACAGCTTAATAAATGTTGTTACTGTTTTAATTCTATATACTTGAATGGTGTGAGCATAAATATTTTTGCTCTCCACTTGTAATCCAAAACATGGTTCTGCTCATACAATAGTGCAGTAATAAAATGTTCTAATACACTATAGAAATGTATTACTGCTGCTTTATGCTCCTTTAACACAGCTGCTTCAGCTTCTGGTATTTGCTTTATTTATTTGCACGCTGCTGGCTAGGAGACCCTATGTACACATATACTTCTGTTGCTGTTACATTCCTTAATCTGCATTTTTTTTGTATGTGCGCTGACTCCGGAGACTGAAGTTTTTCATCTTAGTGAGCGCTAAAAATAGCTGTGTGAAATTGTTATTAAAGTGTGCACAGCCCCCAACTGGCTTTTGATTAAGAAAATAAAGTCAGATGCCAGTTCCTGTACAAAGTGTTCTCAGTTAATTTTCTCAACATCTCAAATAGAATCTAATATATCTGTTTTAAAGATTGTATTTTTTTTTGTTCCTCTTATGAAAAAAAATGTTTTGTATATTCTAAAGTAAATTCATTTAGAAGGCATTTTGCTTGGTGTCTTTTTGTCCTTCTCACGTTCCCTCCCTGTATATATATGTCTCTTTCTCAGCGTGTTCTGTTATAGCCTTAATTTCCTCTTTCTGTTTTCAGGCTGTACGGTATCCCATGGGGATCCAGAAATAAACCCTTTTATCAGCCAACTCTGAGACTAAAACCCTAAGTGTAATACAGCAGGCTGCACATGAAAAAGGAAGGATGGAATTTAAAAGGACATGGAAGTCTAAATTAAAATTTCATGATTGGGAAAGAGTGTACAATTTTAAAGGGACATTAAACTCTTTGAAATGGTAAAATACTAAATCATATATATATATATATATATATATATATATATATATATATATATATATATATATATAAACCTCTGCAATATACTTTCATTATTTATTTTGTCCCCATTTCCTGTAATTCAATTCTGAAATTGTGAGCATTTCAGTTCTTGTTAGAAATGGAAGTGCAGAACTCTGTTTGATTCCACACAGCCATTGGCTGCACACTCTAGTGACCTATTTATAACTGTCCCTAATAGGCCACAGCAGAGAAGGTATAAATTACAACTTGGGAGCTCCCATTGTTTTAAAGACACCAAAATGTTAAATTTATTTTGTCAATATTTAAACAGCTACTGGAAATTAAAAAAAAATCAATCTACTTGTTATTCTCAGAATAATATTTTCTTTGAATGCATTATTTTATCTAGCATTTTTTTAGTATTTAATGTCCCTTTAAGAAAGTTCCAGTTTACTTCTGTTATCTTGAGCCTTATATGGCAGCTGTGTTTGAAACTATCTTTTCAACTGAAAACTTTCAAAACTTAAAAATACAGTAAATACATGCACGCTCCTGAGCATATCTTTGCTGATAAACACTAGTACTAATATCTAAAGTTAATGCTCCTATTTGTCATAATGTGATTTTATTTGTGCAACCTATAGATTGTTCCCTGTGTTTTCAGATTAGCTCTCAAACACCTTGATATTGCAAGACATTTTTGTTGTGTTTTTATAAAATAACATTAACCTGTTTTTTGCTGCATTTGTTTTTAGTAGTCAAACTCCACCTACCATTTGCCTTATTTGGAGGAGCAAATACTTGCACGCAGCAAAGCCTGCAAATTTTAAAAGGGACAGTATACACCAATTTTCATATAACTGCATGTAATAGACACTACTATAAAGAAGAAAATGCACAGATACTGATATAAAAATCCAGTTGTAAACCTTTTAAAACTTACTTGGAAGCTCCCTGTTTAGCACTGTTGATGAGGTTAGGCTGGGTCACCCACTGAAAGGGGCTGGGAAAGTAGTTATAGCAGACAACCCCCTCCCCTGCATATGAAAAGACCCGTTACATAACTAGGAGTCTGTATACATCAGTATACATCTAAAACTTTGGGGCTTGGTTAGGAGTCTGAAAACCAGCACAATGTTATCAAAAATAACAAAACTATACATTTTTACAAAAACACTGCCAGATGGGCTATATAAATGGATCATCTACAAAACATTTATGCAAATAAAAATCTAGTTTAAGATGTCCCTTTAAGCTTTTTTAAAGGAATGTGGAGGTAGGCGTGCATATATGGCAGCAGTGTTTGTAACATTGTTTGCAAAAATGGTACACATATAGTGCTGAAGGCACGTGCACGTTTCTGAGGAATTTTTTAATTCAATTTTTTTATATATAAAAAATAAAATGTTCTTTTTAAAATTCAATGTAATGAAATACTTTTACAGATTTGATATTATATATATATTTTAATTTTTAATATATCACCCTATCATTTTTTGGCTAGCTGCTATAAATTTAAAGGTATATATAGAAGTCCGACATCAGAGACATTTAGAGCTTGATAAAGGAGGCATGTCCTCTGAAAAGCGTTGTTCTAGCAGTTTTGCTCTTGCTTAGTACCCGTAGTGTCGGGGATTGCCCGTGAATAAAAGATTCCAGCACTACAATAAAGACGCCGGAGGATCGGGTTTACTACCCGGATTTCACTAAGTAGCCTTGTACTTGACACAGAAATCCTTCTATTGTAGTGTTCGGATCACAAGGTTCCTTTATATGTTTTAAGTACTCAAAAGCACCATATATGAATTTTAATTGCTACCATTAAAGGGATACTGAACCCAACATTTTTCATGATTCAGATAGAGCATGCAATTTTAAGCAACTTCCTAATTTATTCCTATTATCAATTTTTCTTCGTTCTCTTGCTATCTTTATTTGAAAAGGCAGGAATGAAAGCTTTGGAGCCAGCCTATTTTTTGTTCAGTACCCTGGATAGGGCTGGCTGATTGGTGCCTGCATTTAGCCATCCAATCAGCAAGCGCATCCCAGGTTCTCAACCTAAAATGGGCCAGATCCAAAGCTTTTATTCCTGCTTTTTCAAATAAAGATAGCAAGAGAACGAAGACAAATTGATAATAGAAGTAAATTAGAAAGCTGCTTAAAATTGCATGCTCTATCTGAATCATGAAAGAAAAAAAATTGGGTTTAGTATCCCTTTAAAGGAACTTTTTCATTGTTCTAGATCACAGTTTTGTATCAGCCAAGTTTGCATCAATCTATTTGGGACGTTTTTCTATTAGTATTTTATGGACTTTTAATATACTTTTTGTGCACTTTAATTATTTTTCTTTATGCTTTTATATGTGATTGTTTGTCTTTTATGTTAAAGATATGATTTTATTTATTAGTGCTTTTTAAATATTTCTTCACATCTTTTTGTAAAGTTTCTGAGGCTACCTAGGTATTCTGTCATGGAAATGGGCTATGTTTCAACAAAGGGTACCAAGAAAAAGCAGTAAAACTTGACAACTGAAGTAAATTATGTAGCAACGAAAAAGATTTTTTAACCAAATCTTTCGGAACGAATATTCATAAAAATTAGTTTTTCAGAATATTCATCTGCTACACTATTTGGTTTTTGTTTAATTTAAAACAAAACAAATACTGAATATTTGGGGAAAATGTACATTTGTGTAGTCTTATACTTGCCGTCTAACGCACTGGAGAGCTGCGCTATACCCGACCCTGCTTCACACAGCCCCCGAGGACACACTAATAATAGGCTTAGCACAGTGGTTTCTAGAACCTGCGCTAAAGGATCTTATTCTTTAATGTAAGCTCTGGGATCTGCCGCGCTAGTAGGAGGCTCTGTGAAGAAGGGTTGAGATTTAGTGCACTAGATGGTATTTAAGCCTTTTAATCTTATTTAAAGTACACAAATAAATACTGAAGAATTTCTTGTTAGTTTTAAATGCTTTTAAAACATTTTCGTTTTGCATGCAAATCTTTTTCAATGTAATAACTCATTACTGATGCATAAATTAAATATTAAAGGGACAATCAACACCAACATTCTTATTGTTTATAAAGATAGATAGCGCCTTTACTACCTTTTCCCAACTCTGCACAACCATGAATATACTTTATAACCTTTAAACATCTAAATGTCTGCTTGTTTCTAAGCCACTACAGACAGCCTCTTATCCCATGCTTTTTTATTAGCTTTCCACAACAGGAGACTGCTAGTTCATGTGGGTCACATAGATAACATTGTGCTCACACCCGTGGGTTGTGGATGACACTGCACTAATTGGCTAAAAGGCAAGTCAATAGATAATAAATAAATATCCATGTGATCAGGGGGCTTAGATACAAGGTAATCACAGAGGCTAAAAGTATATTAATATAACCATATTGGCTGTGCAAAACTGGGGAATGGGTAATAAAGGGATTATCTATCTTTTTAAACAATACAAATGTTGGAGTTGACTGTCCCTTTAACTTTGAATGTTCCTTCAATTTATTTAATTACATGAAAAAAATCATAATATATACTGAAAATATATAACAAAGGTTTTTTTATATATATATATATATATATATATATATATATATATATATATATATATATATATATATATATATATATATATATATAATTACAATCTCTAGTTTTATGTTCCTTTAAATAAATAAAAAAATACAAACAAAGATGCTATAAAACCCTACTGGCATTTATCATAATATTTGTTGAGAGGTTGAGCCTAAATAAATATCTATTAAGACTAGGATCTAATTTCAGTGTGTGTAAATGTTGTGCCAGTGCACACTGGGCATCAATCTATATTTTGTTGCACAAAGTTACATCTTAAAATGTTGCCACCAAAATGTCATGGCAGCTATTTCTCCATGTCTACAATATAACAATTACAGGAAATCTACTATAATACGGCCTCAGGTAATTTTGGAAGTTGGGGTCGCTGATAGGTTTATTGAAAAAAACCTGGGCCAAATTTACATTTCTAAAATAAAACTTATGTCCCCATATTAGCAAGGCCATCAGATTCTTCTGTATCTGTATAATTTCATGTATCAGCCCCTGTATAACTCAATGGAATAAATGTTATTGTATTACAAATAAAAGATAACAATACAACCCACAATAGCACATCGATGATAACTTTATAAAGAACTATGGAATGGCATATCAATTAAAGAAACATGAAACATAAAAATGTTTCTTTTATGATTCAGAGAGCGTAAAATAAAAAAATAAAAAAAACTTTTAAATGCATTTCTATTATGAAATGCACTTTGTTCTCTTGGTATCCTTTTTTTTAAAACAGATAGGTAAGCTCAGGAGCCCGCACATGTCTTGAGTAAATATGGCAACAGCTTTGCAAGAATTATTTTGACAGTGATAGCCATTTGCAAGAGAGAATTAAATGACAGCATTGTATGCACACACTGCTGTCATATAGTGCTTCAGTCAGGTGTACACTACCTACCTAGGTATTCTCAACAAAAAATACAATGAAAACAAAGCAGATCTGATAATAGAAGTAAAGTGGATTTTTTTTTTAATTAAATGCTCTGTCTTAATCGGGAAAAAAATGGTTACACATCTCATTAATGTAATCATCCAATTTCAATAAAATATTAAGAAAAGATTCCACATAAGAATTATTTGCATTGTGTCTCAGTGCCTTTGAAGGACAAACTCAGGAGATGGGAAGACAAGAAAGTTAGTGTTTGAGCAGAAGTCTGGAATAAATCTTGCCATGTTTGCTCTGGTTTTTTCTTTGTAATTTAGTGTAATGCTGGCAGGTCTGATGAAAGTATATTGGTCACAGCAGGACTGCACATTCTTTATTAGCCTTGGCCAGTGTAATGGGATTTGCCTGTTTCCTTCATGGAAAGTACAAGACTTGGCCAGGATCACTATAACGTCATTTTCCAAAAGTAACCAACAATACTAACAACACATTACTACACAGGCAGATAGACAGACGGATAGACAGACGGATAGATAAATGGATAGATTGATGATAAATAAACAGATATGCCATAAAGGCAGACAGATTGATGGTTGATTAAAATGACAGCTAGACAGACATATAGCAGAAGATAGATCAATAGGGATAGATAGATAGAAGGATAGATAGATAGATAGATAGATAGATAGATAGATAGATAGATAGATAGACAGATATGCCAAACAGATTAGACAGATGATAGACTGATATGCCAAACAGACAGACAGATTGATATGAGAGAGAAACAGACATGATAGCAGATAGATAGATCAATATGGATAGACATTCAGATAAATAATTAGATATGCCATACAGTAATACAGGTTGATAACAGATAGATGATAGATAGATAGACTGATAAGGACAGAAATACATACCGACAGATGATAGATTGATATGACAGAGAGAGACAGAAAGATGATAGGTAGATAGATTGATCGATAGATAGAAACAGGGGTGTAACTAGGGTCTCAGAGGCCCATACTTTCAAGCAGAATAAGATTTCAAAGTGATTTGTGTACGGGGCTGCAGTTTTTCTAATCACCACTAGAGGCTGCTAAACCTTTGGAGACTGAAAAACAACCAGTAAAAAGAAAACTCTGCACAGAAAGCAAACAGTTTGCTTTTGTATTTTACTTTATGCTGTAGTATTTGTTAGGGGTGTGTATGCATGTGTTTGTGTGTGTATGTATGTTTATATGCATGTGTTTGTGTGTGTATGTATGTTTATGTGCATGTGTTTGTGTGTGTACATGTGCGTATGTGCATGTGTTTGTGTGTGTATGTATGTTTATGTGCATGTGTTTGTGTGCAGGACCGTCTTTAACACAGGGCAAAAGGGGCAGCTGCCCTGGGCCCAGTGTCTGTTGAGGGGCCCAAGAGTACTTTAAAAAAAAAAAAAAAAATTATGGTTCATACCAGACTGCTGATGTGACATGGGGAACACACACATTCAGTCCTAATACTGCCACAGTCAAAAGTACTCTGCTTATATTTTTTAAAAAAACTGTGCCAGACCGTGCCGGTGTCATGTGACATGCCAAGCTAGTGCCATGTGCTGTTTTAGATGTGCACTGTGCAGCACTGAATGCAAAGCCCTAACTCGGCATCCAGCCATTTCCCACTGCATCATAAAAGGTCCTACTGGGGTTACCACTGTTACCAGGTAACTGCTCTGGTGGTGGGGATTGTTTCTGGGTAGGGCTGACTGTAGGCGCATGCAGCAGAAAGCTGGAGGGGCAGGCACATGAGGATTTGAGCATCTGTGCAGCTGCATACACTGCTCTCTTCAGTCTTGAGGCTGTGTGACTCATCTCCCACTGTATCCATGCAGCCTTGGACAGACAGCATCCAGTCTTCTGGTTCCCTTAGCCCTGCTCTTTCTGCTGTGGCCCTAAGATCAACTAACTGAAGTTTGTTAGGGGAATAGTGCTTTGTAGAAAGGTTTCAGTGGGAAGAATAAGTGAGTGCACACACACCCCTCCCCATGCAGCATTGTCTAGTTCAGGGTGAGAGGGAACTTGTTCCTAGCAAAGAAGCGCCATGTGCTGGTGTGGCTGATGTATAACGTCATGCTGATACTTCACACATTAATGTAAGGTTTATTTTTATTGTTTTTATTTTCTCTCTGTCTCAGATTTTACAGCTTCCCATAGTAGTTCTGCTGTTCCAGTCAGTAAACTTATATTTGTCTGCACCTCCATGCTTCCTCCTTTACCTTGCTTTGCTCCTGTTGGCTGCCCTAAATCTCTTTAACCAGCTAACCTCACACCAGAATCACATTCAAAAGAATATTAAATTAATCCACAGTGGAGGAATTTATATATTTACTTACTTATTAGTACTGCTTAGGTCCAGTTTCACATACTGCAATTTTTTTTTTTAAATGATTAGCCCAGCAGTGGATGATCCACCACTGGGCTAATAATAAAAAAAAAATGATTTAGTTGTTTTTTGGGATGTTGGGGTGGAGAGACAAATTGCATTGGGGGGGGGGGGGGGGGCAAGAAATTTTTTGTCCAGGGTCCAATCAATATTAAAGACGGCCCTGTTTGTGTGTGTATGTATGTTTATGTGCATGTGTTTGTGTGTGTACATGTGTGTATGTGCATGTGTTTGTGTGTGTATGTATGTTTATGTGAATGTGTTTGTGTGTGTACATGTGTGTATGTGCATGTGTTTGTGTGTGTATGTATGTTTATGTGCATGTGTTTGTGTGTGTATGTATGTTTATGTGCATGTGTTTGTGTGTGTACATGTGTGTATGTGCATGTGTTTGTGTGTGTATGTATGTTTATGTGCATGTGTTTGTGTGTGTATGTATGTTTATGTGCATGTGTTTGTGTGTGTACATGTGTGTATGTGCATGTGTTTGTGTGTGTGTGTATGTATATATATATTTCTCTGTGTGTTATATATATATAGGTATGTATGTGTTCATATGTTTTGTATATGCATGTGTCTATGTGTTTGAGTGTGTGTTTTATTTATATATATATAGCTTTGGTAGGGAGGCTCTTCAAATGAGGGGGGCCCTGCTGTTTTCACTGTTGTGTAGAATTAAATTAATTTCAATATATTTTTTGTACAGAAAAAAAAATGTGGACAGTAATCCACATAAGTAATCTTCATTCCATTGCACTATTTGTATGTCAAACCATTTATGCCTATGTAAAATGCTTATGGTGCCTAATGAAGATATAAAATAAACACACCTCTTACAATGCATGGCAGAACTCAGTATGCTAAGCCTCTAGAGAAAGTAAACATTTGATATCGCTGTATATATAATAACAGAGCACGGCATGTTGGGCATTTTACAGGAATTGAGTCAGACAAATTCCAAATAACTTTTCAGCAGTAATTAGTCTGGAAAGTAGGCCCACATATACATTTAATAGATCTTCAAGTCGCCTGTAATGTAGCTAAATGAGAAGAAGCTCTGTGCATTTTTTCATCTGCATGTAAACTTAAAAAAACAGTGAATAAATCAGATTTACAGTAAAATACAAGACATTGGCCACTCTATTTACATAAAATATTTATAAGATGTACTCACCTGCTTTATATCAATCTTACGTTTCAATAACAAAGAGACTTATGGCATTGTCAACTACTGAGGTTCTGCTCAGGGAACACACATATGTATAGGGCTGCCAACTGGTCTCCTCAAAAATACTGGATAACCAGTTGATCTTGGGAAAGTTTGGCCCATGATTTGATCTAGATCACATCTTAAGGACCTGTGGCTTCTGTCTGCTAAATGCCCACATGGAACCTCAGATAGAGCTCATTGCATGCAGCTTTTTGTTGTTATTTGCTGATATTGAGCCCCAGACCCAATGAGTTTAGTGTCAGTTTTTGTATATTCTACTGGAGAGGAAGTCAAGATACTGTACTGTCTGGTTAAATACTGGACACCTAGCAACCCTGTGTATGTACCATTAGGAAGCCATGTGTTTGTTCATATGCTGCTACCATCTAAACTACCTTTCTGAGATAGGCATAGAAATTCCAAGAACATGAAAGACAAATATCCTAAACTTTCATTTCTGGGTCACATATATGTTTAACAGTACAATGTTGTATATAATTATATCCATGGATATGCTCCTGTTTGAATCATGTTTTTTATGCCAGTGAGACACTATTTTAAAAATATTGTGCGCCAAGCAACTCTTTCCTCCTGTAGATGTTGCCACAGATATTTGTTTTTGATCTGGATGTTTTATTTCTTTCTCCCCCACCACCCCAGGCTTCGTAGGATGTGCAAACCTAAAATTGGTATGTTAGTTTATATGTAATAAACTTTTACTTATTTTTTTTTACAGGCAATTAAAAACATCTCAATATGTTTTAATGCTGCTATGTAATATGGATGGCAGAGCATGTTTGTGAACAGTGTTCCCTTTATTCCTTCAAAAGGTATTTTATGAAAAACTTAAATTATGCTTACCTGATAATTTTCTTTTCTTCTGACGGGAAGAGTCCACAGCTGCATTCATTACTTTTGGGAAATACAGAACCTGGCCACCAGGAGGAGGCAAAGATACCCCAGGCAAAGGCTTAAATACCCCCCCCCCCCCCACTTCCCTCATCCACCAGTCATTCTACAAAGGGAACAAGGAACAGTAGGAGAAATATCAGGGTGCAAAAAGGTGCCAGAAGAACAAAAAATTACCGCCACATCATAGATAAAAACACAGGCGAAAGCTGTAGACTCTTCCCCTCAGAAGAAAAGAAAATGATCAGGTAAGCATAATTTATGTTTTTCTTCTTAAACGGGAAGAGTCCACAGCTGCATTCATTATTTTTTGGAAAACAATACCCAAGCTAGAGGACACTGAATGCAAACAACGGGTGGGTACAAAAGGCAGCCCCTTTGAAAGGCACCACAGCCTGAAATTACCCAACACCCTATAAAAATATAGACGACACGGGTGAAAACCCGAAGCCAAGGTAACTGCACATTAGTTACACTGCCAGCAAAGTCAAACTAGAGACCACTCAGTCCCAGAGTCCGTCGAGCGCAAACAGCCTCTGAGGAGTCAGCCCCACGGGACACAACTCCCATGAAGATACCCGGCCATAAGACAAGGACAGCTATCTGCCCCCAAAAAGGAGAACAGATTCCCAGGAAAAATCCAAAGGATCATTCTACATGGCTCAGCAAACAAAGAACAACCCAAGGTTGTCTTACGATAGTAGCGCCCAGGGAGACAAACTCCCTAGAAACATAAGGACCAAATAAAAAAGGATATCCATACACAGGGAAACACGTCCCAAAAAGGACTCGAGGGACATCCTCATATCCCTGATCCAGTCACATACCCTAAGGCAGTGATTTTTAACCTTTTTGTTGCCGTGGCACACTTTTTTACATTAAAAAATCCTGTGGCACACCACCATCCCAAAATTTTAAAAAAATCACACATTGTAGCCTAATACAGCATATATATATACACATACACACAAACACACACATACTGTATGTATTGTGCTGTTATGCCATGCCTCCTACAAACTACCCCTGCACTGGGAGTAAAAAACAAGCAAAGTTTAAAAAATATGTTACACTGTTGTCAGTCTGCCGTGGCACACCTGAGGATCTCTCACGGCACACTAGTGTGCCACGGCACACTGGTTGAAAACCACTGCCCTAAGGTACTCCAGAAAAACAAGAGTTCCCTGCTGCCCCATATCAGATGAAAAACTGCAGGCTAGGCCAGCAGAGACAGCGGCAATAGGTTAACTATCCCAGCAGTTAGGAAAGAGCTCTCCAAGAGAACTCCAAACCGTTTTGTCAGTATATGGCTGGGTTATAATACAATTTATTTAATAATTATTCTTTAAAATAACCCCCAATTAAAATTAATATTTTATTCCTAAATTCTTTATATTAGTTAAAATTATAAACACATTGAATTATATTTATAGAAAACCAGATTATGAATCAAATGATCCACACTTATACAGGGAGTGCAGAATTATTAGGCAAGTTGTATTTTTGAGGATTAATTTTATTATTGAACAACAACCATGTTCTCAATGAACCCAAAAAACTCATTAATATCAAAGCTGAATAGTTTTGGAAGTAGTTTTTAGTTTGTTTTTAGTTATAGCTATTTTAGGGGGATATCTGTGTGTGCAGGTGACTATTACTGTGCATAATTATTAGGCAACTTAACAAAAAACAAATATATACCCATTTCAATTATTTATTTTTACCAGTGAAACCAATATAACATCTCAACATTCACAAATATACATTTCTGACATTCAAAAACAAAACAAAAACAAATCAGTGACCAATATAGCCACCTTTCTTTGCAAGTACACTCAAAAGCCTGCCATCCATGGATTCTGTCAGTGTTTTGATCTGTTCACCATCAACATTGCGTGCAGCAGCAACCACAGCCTCCCAGACACTGTTCAGAGAGGTGTACTGTTTTCCCTCCTTGTAAATCTCACATTTGATGATGGACCACAGGTTCTCAATGGGGTTCAGACCAGGTGAACAAGGAGGCCATGTCATTAGATTTTCTTCTTTTATACCCTTTCTTGCCAGCCACGCTGTGGAGTACTTGGACGCGTGTGATGGAGCATTGTCCTGCATGAAAATCATGTTTTTCTTGAAGGATGCAGACTTCTTCCTGTACCACTGCTTGAAGAAGGTGTCTTCCAGAAACTGGCAGTAGGACTGGGAGTTGAGCTTGACTCCATCCTCAACCCGAAAAGGCCCCACAAGCTCATCTTTGATGATACCAGCCCAAACCAGTACTCCACCTCCACCTTGCTGGTGTCTGAGTCGGACTGGAGCTCTCTGCCCTTTACCAATCCAGCCACGGGCCCATCCATCTGGCCCATCAAGACTCACTCTCATTTCGTCAGTCCATAAAACCTTAGAAAAATCAGTCTTGAGATATTTCTTGGCCCAGTCTTGACGTTTCAGCTTGTGTGTCTTGTTCAGTGGTGGTCGTCTTTCAGCCTTTCTTACCTTGGCCATGTCTCTGAGTATTG
Source organism: Bombina bombina (assembly GCF_027579735.1). Lineage (NCBI taxonomy): Eukaryota > Metazoa > Chordata > Amphibia > Anura > Bombinatoridae > Bombina > Bombina bombina. Next base: position 222,705,136 of record NC_069506.1, read on the forward strand.
CACACCTTGTGCTTTTGGGCACTCCAGTGATGTTGCAGCTCTGAAATATGGCCAAACTGGTGGCAAGTGACTTCTTGGCTGCTGCACGCTTGACTTTTCTCAGTTCATGGGCAGTTATATTGCGCCTTGGTTTTTCCACACGCTTCTTGCAACCCTGTTGACTATTTTCAATGAAACGCTTGATTGTTCGATGATCACGCTTCAGAAGCTTTGCAATTTTAAGAGTGCTGCATCCCTCTGCAAGATATCTCACTATTTTTGACTTTTCTGAGCCTGTCAAGTCCTTCTTTTGACCCATTTTGCCAAAGGAAAGGAAGTTGCCTAATAATTATGCATACCTGATATAGGGTGTTGATATCATTAGACCACACCCCTTCTCATTACAGAGATGCACATCACCTAATATGCTTAATTGGTTGTAGGCTTTCGAGCCTATATAGCTTGGAGTAATTCAACATGCATAAAGAGGATGATGTGGTCAAAATACTAATTTGCCTAATAATTCTGCACTCCCTGTACTGTTATAATATTCTATAAAAAGATCGTAAAAATATACCTTTACAAGGTTACACAATATAACAAGATGCTTTAACAGCCAATTTATCTGAGCTGAAATAAACAATTTTTTGCTACAATTAAGGCAAGTTCTAAAATGTATATAGTTGCAAATAACTTAATGCACACCAGAGACATTACTTACAATAATAGGACCTTTGTCTATCAAATAAATTATTTAGCAATAATGATGACTAGTTAAACTACACAGGATTATGGACATGAGCTTAAAATACAAATTGTGCTCTTTAAATTACTAGCTTCAATTACTGTAGCAACAATGAATGCCTTTGATTTAAATATTAAATATACAATTTCTTATACTTTACCAGATCACCAGTTTGAGAATTCAGTTAATATCCAAATATGCCTTTCGTCATATGTCTTAGAGGAATTATGCACATTTGTAAGATAATTAATCTTGATAGTCTTTTATCCACAAAGAATGTCCCAACGTATTTGTCTTACCGAAAACTGTGTTCGTACACTGGTCTTTCTTATAAGCAAAAGTGTCAACAGCAGGATTGCAAACAGTTACCAACCAAAATTTTTCCACCAAGATCCTTCTCTCTCTCTGTGCAGGGAGTTTTTGTCTGAGACAAAATCTGCTCCTCACTTCTTAATCATTCGATAGATTTGGATACTAACTTTTCTCTGTTTGGCTACTGGGAAATTTCATTTTAAACAGCCAAATGCCTTTTGGCTGTAATACTGGATTTAGGCCATCGGGGGCAGCAGACAAAGGCAAACAGTTTCATTCAAATATTGCTGCAGTTCCATTATCTAACCTATACAATGTTTATCAAATACACTATTTCTTTATATTAATAAACTTGTCTGGTCATATATCTGTCTCATCTAATATAACTTAGCATGTATTTATAGAGGCCAAAGATGAACATACTTCTAGTAATATACTAGTAAGAAATTATACTCTAAATTATTTGGCTCTTCGCAGAATCATTTCATTGAACATCCTGGCATTATATTGCATCTTAAATAAATACAGCACATTTCTAATAATTTTTGAGTTCATATATTCATGTTTATGATCAGTATTCATAGGACATCTTGTAGTCTGAAAAATAAAGAAACAGATGTTGTTATTTTAAAATAAACATTTATACATTTATTATACAGCCATTTATCAAGCTCAGCAAATATTTATCTAATATGTTACTGTTTCAGATCAATATATATATATATATATATATATATATATATATATATATATATATATATATATATATATATACATATATATATATATATATATATATATATATATATATATATATATATATATATATATATATATATATATATATATTGTCTGGGAGCTCGGCAGGGGATTATTCACATCTATATGAGATTAGCTACATCCTTTTTTAAAAAAAAACTGGTTCTTTTTCTGAATATATTTAAGCTTCAAAAGAAAATCCAGTGAGCTATGGTGTTAAATTATCACATGTGTCTGTTAGTGAAGGTTGGCATATGCTTCTCCCAGATCAGAATGTATATTGAGAATCTTCATTACAAGACACATTCTCCGTATTGTAGACATCTGTGTCTAACATATCAGAATCCTCCATAATTATAGGATTACAGAAATGACAAAAACTAACTGGCACCCTTTTTACACCCCCAATGGCTGGGGCACTCACCACCTACTGTGAACCAGACAACTCACAAGCCAGACTCTCTCTCTGTCACACACAGTCAGCATACAGAAGTGAGAAACAACGTAACCGCACCCTTAAGGGGTCCTTTAGAGTAGCTCCGTCTCTCTGTTGTTTTATTTTTTTGCTTACCATGCTTTAAAAAACGGTCTCCCTGGTATATAATATTGAAGCATAGCTGTTAGCTTAAAATTATAATTACTAAATTAATTTAACTTCAGCCCTCAGATTGAAAGGGCTTTTATAGTCTGATATAGTCACAGCTGGCTAAAATTATCCCCAACTATATTAATAGGATGGGAGGTTCAGTGTCTTTGCTGGTTTAAGTGTTTTTAACAAGCTATTTGTGTGTGTGTGTGAATTTCTCTTATTTTTTAAGATTTTCTGAATAAAGTTATTTAGTGTGAATGAGAATTGAAATGTTACTTACAGATATGTAATTTATGCAAAACTTATTACAAGCAAAACCACTATGGTCTAACGTTGACTAAAGCTTCTTATACTTAATTGTATAATCTATTACAATGACTTTGTTAGTTGTCATGTGCTCTTAGCTTTAACTCTGCGGCAGGTAGTCTTATCATATACATATTTAGATATTATTCTAAACAAAATAGAATTATATAAGTCTCCTGTTTAGAAATATTCTGCTTCCCCTACCCTACATTGTACTCTAAATTATTTAAAAGGTAGATTAATGTCACTAAGATGCTTCAACTTAAAGGGACACTCAAGTCAAAATAAACTTTTATGATTCAGATAGAACATGCAGTTTTAAGACACTTTCCAATGGACTTCCTTTATCAATTTGTTTTTATATACATACTTTCTGGGGAACAAGATCCTACTGAGCATGTGCACAAGCTCACAGGGTATATGTATAAAAGTCTGTGATTGGCTGATGTTTGTCACATGATGCAGTGGGGCATCTCTGTGGCTTCCAGGGGTTCCACATTTATTACAATGCTAAAATACACACTTTGTTAAAGGGACATGAAATCCAAATTTTTTCTCTCATGATTTAGAAGAACATGCAATTTTAAACAACTTTCTAATTTACTTCTATTATCTAATTTGCCACATTCTCTTAATATACTTTGCTGAAAAGCATATCTAGATAGGCACAGTAGCTGCTGATTGGTTGCTGCACATAGACGCCTCGTTTGATTGGCTCACCCATGTGCATTGCTATTTCTTCAACAAAGGATATCTAAAGAATGAATCAAATTAGATAACAGAAGTAAATTGGAATGTTGTTTAACATTGTATTCTCTATCTGAATCATGAAAGAAAATGTTTGGGTTTAGTGTCCCTTTAAAAACAAATAAAATGCTACAAAGCAGTCCTCTGTAGTCACTCTTGGGTGTCCAGTCTGGGCCAAAAAGGAGTGAATTTCCAAATAGTGCTGTATCCTAGCAATGCGTTTAAGCTGTCTAAGCAGCCTTTGTCAAGCTGGATACTTAGGGGCCGAATTATCAAGCTCTGAATGGAGCTTGATGCCCCTGCTTCTGCGCAAGCCTTCAGACTCGCCAGAAACAGTAGTTGTGAAGCAGCGGTCTAAAAACCGCTGCTCCATAACTTGTCCGTCTGCTCTGAGGCCGCGGACTGAAATCAATCAATCGAATATGATCGGGTTGATTGACACCCCGTGCTAGTGGTCGATTGGCCGCAAATCTGCAGGGGGCGGCATTGCACAAGCAGTTCACAAGAACTATGAAACAACATAGAAAAGAAAGTGGGAACACTATAAGGAATTCCCAAAAGTCTAGGTAAATCCAGCACAACTGTATAATTAAAGAATGCACAAGAGATTTTATGTCAAACGATATAAATATTTAATAAATACATACACAAAACACACAATCACATTCATACAGGGGATCCGGCAATATAGAGAGTAAGGAGTACTGGCCAAAATCATCTGGTGCACCAGGGGAAAATAAATAGTATTTTAGGAAATGCTGATATTTGTAATCCAACAGGTGCAAAGTTAATGCAGTTATACAACCCCCAGTGCTACAGGACCAGTCACTACAGACTTTAACCCCAAGTATCACTGAATGAGATAATTGCGTAAGGGCATAGCATAGGAGGAGCTGGGAAAACACGCGTCTTTTAATTGAATAGGTAGATATTACATTTATACCTATTCAATTAATTTCTGCTATGAAATACTTCACCTTGGTTACATTAAGAGCCCTGCATATAACTGTAATCAAAAGTAACCATTTGAAAACATTGTAACAGCGGCGCAGTGGCTAACTGTGATTGACACGGACTTTAACAAATAGAAAAAATGTTTGAAGCCGGCATCCAATAAAAAAGGATGGTAATCAAGGTGACTGAAGGAGCGAAACGAGTGTTTGGACTCGTCATTCTTAGCAGCCCTCTTTACAGCGGATTCCCTGCTTACCTCGACTTCCCCCTGAAGTTTGGATGTTTTGGGAGTGATGCAGCTAGGAGGAGCAACCGCGTGAACAAATACAGGTAGAATATGTGATCTGCATCTGTGTACTAAGTATTACCTCCTGGCAAAAGATACCTGTGAATAAAGACGCGTGTTTTCCCAGCTCCTCCTATGCTATGCCCTAACGCAATTATCTCATTCAGTGATACTTGGGGTTAAAGTCTGTAGTGACTGGTCCTGTAGCACTGGGGGTTGTATAACTGCATTAACTTTGCACCTGTTGGATTACAAATATCAGCATTTCCTAAAATGGACTGAATACTATTTATTTTCCCCTGGTGCACCAGATGATTTTGGCCAGTACTCCTTACTCTCTATATTGCGGGATCCCCTGTATGAATGTGATTGTGTGTTTTGTGTATGTATTTATTAAATATTTATATAGTTTGACATAAAATCTCTTGTGCATTCTTTAATTATACAGTTGTGCTGAATTTATCTAGACTTTTGGGAATTCCTTATTGTGGAGTTCCCACTTTCTTTTCTATGTTGTTTCATACGTACTCTTTCTAGGAAGCACCTGTTCTTAAAGGGACACTGTAACCAAAAAAATTCTTTCTTGATTCAGATTGAGCATGAAATTTTAAGCAACTTTCTAATTTACTCCTATTATCAAATTTTCTTTATTCTCTTGGTATCTTTATTTGAAATGCAAGAATGTAAGTTTAGATGCCGGCCCATTTTTGGTGAACAACCTGGGTTGTCCTTGCTGATTGGTGGATAAATTCATCCACCAATAAAAAAGTGCTGTCCAGAGTACTGAAACCAAATAAAAGCTTAGATGCCTTCTTTTTCAAATAATGATAGCAAGAGAACGAAGAAAAATTGAAAATAGGAGTAAATTAGAAAGTTGCTTAAAATTGAATGCTCTTTCTGAATTACAATCTCAGGGATCAATTCACTAACAGCTAAGTTTTCTGCATATATAGATGGCTTCCTACAGAACTATGTAGTAAATCTACCCTCATATCTAAAGGATTCTACAAATTGAATAAAAACATTAGAAAAAGTAGGGTGGAACAAAATTATATACTGGTTGCATGCGATGTAACATCCTTATACACTTGCATACAACACGCAGAAGTCATAGAAGCCATTAAATCTTTTTTAGAAAATGATTCTGATATGTTACCAGATCAAAAAGAATTAATTCTAGATTGAATCAACTCCATTCTGTCCCACAACTACTTTTTATATGAAGGAAGCTTCTATTAACAGGTTTGCGGCACAGCTTTGGGAATAAAATTTGCCCCCAGCTACGCAAACCTGTTCATGGGGAAATGGGAAGATGATTTTCTTAAAAATACACCTTATAGAAAGTATTTTGTCATGAACAAAAGGAACATAGACAATCTATTCTTTATATGGAAGGGACCTGAGACAGATCCACTAAACTGTATTGAAGAAATGAACAGAAACACACTAAGAGGCCTATTTATTCAAGGTCTTGCGGACCTGATCCGACAGTGCAAATCAGGTCCGCAAGACCTCGCTGAATGCGGAGAGCAATACGCTCTCCGTATTCAGCGTTGCACCAGTCGCTCACAAGAGCTGCTGGTGCAATGCCGCCCCCTGCAGACTCGTGGCCAATGGGCCGCCAGCAGGGAGGTGTCAATCAACCCTATTATACTCGATCGGGTTGAATTGTGGCGATTCCTGTCTGCCTGCTCAGAGCTTCATAACTGCTGTTTCTGGCGAGTCTGAAGAGTTTGTCAGTAGTGGACCTACTCAACAGAGGGTCCTGGTGCAAAATGTTTGTTGGGCCCCCTAAAGGTGACTCATTAATAAGCAATAATAATAATATACATGATGTTCTGTATTATGAATTTGATGATAGATAGAACCTGCACTAATAAAATGTGCACTGTTTTTAGAGTTATCTCTCTTTACTCGTTGGCTAATCTTATAAAGCACATTCAGGCTTTTATTTATATTTGTGTTGTGTCTGATGTAGCCTTTTACAGATGTAAAATCTTTCAATTAAACAATAGGAAGTGAAATCATTAACCAAACAAGGGTTCAAAACATCCTTTTTTGATTGTTTAACTTCCTTTTCAGTGATGTGCAAATAAACGACTAGATTACGAGTTTTGCGGTAAGAGCTCCTCGGCAATAACTAAGTTATTGCACCGCTCACTTTCCTACAGCTCTGGTATTGCAGGTTTACAAAAACCCGGTGTTATCAGGCAAGAAGTGAGCGTAGAGCAAAATTGAGCTCCATACCGCACTCCAATACCAGGGCTGCTGAAATCTGCGGTGAGCTGGTTTTACGTGCTCGTGCATGATTTCCCCATAGACATCAATGGGGAGAGCCGGCTGAAAAAAAGTCTAACACCTGCAATAAAGCAGCGTAAAGCTCCGTAACGCAGCCCCATTGATTCCTATGGGGAAACAAAATTTATGTTTACACCTAACACCCTAACATGAACCCCGAGTCTAAACACCCCTAATTTTAAGAGAAAAAAGAGGGGGCGCCCTAAAGGGGATAAATCTAAAATCCTACAAGGGTGATGCTAAATAGCAAAGGCTTAAATATAATATGTCAAATACATACACCTCATGAGAGAAAGATTATGTTGATAGATTGATTATAAGACTAACAGTCTAAATAATTACAGCATGTGGGATATAATAATTACCTCCTAAGAGAAAGACAAATAAAAAATATATATACACACAGTGGTAAAGAAGAAGCTCAATTTCAGATATACTCTGCTATAAATACCTCCTAAGAGAAAGACAAAAATAAGAAAATATATATACACAATGGTAAAGAGGTAGCTCAATCATAGATATACTTAATTCACAATAATGGGTGAATTGTAGGATCCAATGCACTGTGTAGCAAACATATGGAGGATAACAAATACTAGAGGTGATATAGTCTCTAATAATGTTGATGAAAAGTCACTGTTAGAAAATAGGCAGCTATCTGTGGAGATCCAGGCCGGGATCCAAGGCAGCAATCTACAAAGACAAGAAGAGACAGAAGCGCCACATGGCCCAATATTGTCTGGTCCAGAAATAAAGTAGATGTATGTGCACAGAGTAAACTCACATTTGTAGAAGCACCTCATTTAGTGCTATAGTAGCAGTCTGGGATTTCTTACAGTCACCCAGGGGACCAATCTCCGGTATAGGTATGATGTCTAAATTAACGACATAAAAGAACACAGGTGCCTATATGGCCTAGTATTGTCTTAACAGAGGTGAGTTTAGAGTATTGATAGAAAGGTACTCACATTTGTTGTAGCATCTCCCTTGATGCTATAGAGGCAGGATGGGATCAATATAGTAACCCACCAGACTTAAGCAGAGGCCTGCTGGACACAGAGGAAATCCAGGAACCACCAGTATTAAAAAGTAGGCCCAAACATAGGACCCCTCTCACCATAGGATTAGGTAGCAAACAGAAAGGTGATAGCAAGTGTTCAAATATATAAAAAGGTTTATTAAAATGGTAAAATCAAAGCAACGCGTTTCTCAGCTCAAGGCTGTTTCATCAGGCTTCATAAAAACATTTGAGAACACTTGCTATATATGCACAAAGTATCTAACTAGTGCTAATTGATATCACATGGTATCAGGAGGAGCCTAAGAGGCACAAGTGGCCCTATTGGCCATACAATGTAATGATCTTGATCTGTCTAATTAGCATAATAAACACTCTACCAATCAAATATCATATCAGCAAACCTCTCATTTAGTGTGACATTTTGATTAATCAGGTGATACATTTCATTGACTGCAATAGTTACATATTGTTAATACTTACACAAATTTGGTGGTAGTAAATAAAAATAGAACTAACAACACCTCACAATTATATAGCTAAGCCTATGTGTATACATATATAGTCTAATACAAATGTCTAATAATTTAACAAATTAGCAAATTAACAAATTGATCATTTTATTATATGAACATTGTAGTCTGTAGCAATAGAAATGTATAGCTATGAGAGATAGTTGTTTGCTTACAAACAGTTGATATGGTGGGTTAACAAATGTTATAGACATTTGTATTAGACTATATATGTATACACATAGGCTTAGCTATATAATTGTGAGGTGTTGATAGTTCTATTTTTATTTACTACCACCAAATTTGTGTAAGTATTAACAATATGTAACTATTGCAGTCAATGAAATGTATCACCTGATTAATCAAAATGTCACACTAAATGAGAAGTTTGCTGATATGATATTTGATTGGTAGAGTATTTATTATGCTAATTAGACAGATCAAGGTCATTACATTGTATGGCCAATAGGGCCACTTGTGCCTCTTAGGCTCCTCCTGATACCATGTGATATCAATTAGCACTAGTTAGATACTTTGTGTATATATAGCAAGTGTTCTCAAATGTTTTTATGAAGCCTGATGAAACAGCCTTGAGCTGAGAAACGCGTTGCTTTGATTTTACCATTTTAATAAACCTTTTTATATATTTGAACACTTGCTATCACCTTTCTGTTTGCTACCTAATCCTATGGTGAGAGGGGTCCTATGTTTGGGCCTACTTTTTAATACTGGTGGTTCCTGGATTTCCTCTGTGTCCAGCAGGCCTCTGCTTAAGTCTGGTGGGTGACTATATTGATCCCATCCTGCCTCTATAGCATCAAGGGAGATGCTACAACAAATGTGAGCACCTTTCTATCAATACTCTAAACTCACCTCTGTTAAGACAATACTAGGCCATATAGGCACCTGTGTTCTTTTATGTCGTTAATTTAGACATCATACCTATACCGGAGATTGGTCCCCTGGGTGACTGTAAGAAATCCCAGACTGCTACTATAGCACTAATTGAGGTGCTTCTACAAATGTGAGTTTACTCTGTGCACATACATCTACTTTATTTCTGGACCAGACAATATTGGGCCATGTGGCGCTTCTGTCTCTTCTTGTCTTTGTAGATTACCCCTAATTTTACATTTTTTAACCCCTAATCTGCTGCCCCCAACATCGCCGACACCTACATTATATTTATTAACCCCTAATCTGCCGCTCTGGACATCGCCCACATCGCCTCTTCAATCGAAGTCTTCTTCCTGAATGAAGGTTCCTTTAAGTGACGTCATCCAAGATGGCGTCCCTTGAATTCCGATTGGCTGATAGAATTCTATCAGCCAATCGGAATTCAAGGGACGCCATCTTGGATGACGTCACTTAAAGGGCCACTAAACCCAAAAACTTTCTTTCATGATTCAGATAGAACATACAAATTTAAACAACATTACAATTTACTTCTATTATTTATTTTGCTTCATTTTTTAGATATCCTTATTTGAAGAAAAAGCAATGCACATGGGTGAGCCAATCACATGAGGCTTCTATGTGCAGCAACCAATCAGCAGCTACTGAGCATATCTAGATATGCTTTTCAGCAAAGAATATCAAGAGAATAAAACAAATTAGTTAATAGAAGTAAATTAAAAAGATGTTTAAAATTGCATTCTCTTTCTAAATCATGAAAGAAAAAATGTGGGTTCCATGTCCCTTTAAAGGAACCTTCATTCGGGAAGAAGACTTTGATTGAAGAGGATGCTCCGCGCCGGATGTCTTGAAGATGGACCTGCTCCGCGCCGGATGGATGAATATAGAAGATGCCGCCTGGATGAAGACTTTTGCCCGTCTGGAGGACCACTTCTGCCGGCTTGGATGAAGACTTCTCCCGGCTTCGTTGAGGACTTCTTGCCGCTTCGCTGAGGACTTCTCCCGGCTTCGTTGAGGATGGATGTCCGGTCTTCAAAACTGTAAGTGGATCTTCGGGGGTTAATGTTAGGTTTTTTTAAGGGTTTATTGGGTGGGTTTTAGTTTTAGATTAGGGTTTGGGCCATAGAAAAAGAGCTAAATGCCCTTTTAAGGGCAATGCCCATCCAAATGCCCTTTTCAGGGCAATGGGGAGCTTAGGTTTTTTTAGTTAGGATTTTATTTGGGGGGTTGGTTGCGTGGGTGGGGGGTTTTACTGTTGGGGGGTGTTTGTATTTTTTTACAGGTAAAAGAGCTGATTTCTTTGGGGCAATGCCCCGCAAAAGGCCCTTTTAAGAGCTATTGGTAGTTTATTGTAGGCTAGGTTTTTTTTTATTTTGGGGGGGCTTTTTTATTTTGATAGGGCTATTAGATTAGGTGTTATTAGTTTAAATATTTGATAATTTCTTTTTTTTATTTTGTGTAATTTAGTGTTTGTTTTTTAATTTAGGTAATTGTATTTAATTTAGGTAATTTATTTAATTGTAGTGTAAGGTTAGGTGTTAGTGTAACTCAGGTTAGGTTTTATTTTACAGGTAAATTTGTATTCATTTTAGCTAGGTAGTTAGTAAATAGTTAATAACTATTTAATAACTATTCTACCTAGTTAAAATAAATACAAACTTGCCTGTGAAATAAAAATAAAACCTAAGCTAGCTACAATGTAACTATTAGTTATATTGTAGCTATCTTAGAGTTTATTTTACAGGTAAGTATTTAGTTTTAAATAGGAATTATTTAGGTAATGATAGCAATTTTTATTTAGATTTATTTTAATTATATTTAAGGTAGGGGGTGTTAGGGTTAGGGTTAGACTTAGGTGTAGGGGTTAATAAATTTAGTATAGTGGCGGCGACGTTGGGGGCGGCAGATTAGGGGTTAATAAATGTAGGTAGGTGGCGGCGATGTTAGGGACAGCAGATTAGGGGTTAATAATATTTAACTAGTGTTTGTGATGCGGGAGTGCGGCAGTTTAGGGGTTAATATGTTTATTATAGTGGCAGCGATGTCCGGAGCGGCAGATTAGGGGTGTTTAGACTTGGGGTTCATGTTAGGGTGTTAGGTGTAAACATAAATTTAGTTTCCCCATAGCAATCAATGGGGCTGCGTTACAGAGCTTTATGCTGCTTTATTGCAGGTGTTAGATTTTTTTTCAGTCAGCTCTCCCCATTGATGCCTATGAGGAAATCGTGCACAAGCACGGAAAACCAGCTCACCGCAGCTTTCGGCAGCGCTGGTATTGGAGTGCGGTATGGAGCTCAATTTTGCTCTACGCTCACTTCTTGCCTGTTAACGCCGGGTTTATGAAAACCTGTAATACCAGCGCTGTAGGGAAGTGAGTGGTGACAATAACTTGCAAGTTAGTACCGCACCCCTCATACCGCAAAACTCGTAATCTTGCTGATAGTTGTCTGCGTTGTGGGTTTTGGAGGTTTAAAGGGTTAGTAAGTGAAATAGGTTTATTGCGATGTGTTGTGGGTTTTAGCGGTTGTATATAAAGAAATATACTTAAAATAGATATTATTTAAAGAAAAGAAATGTTGTATTTATTTAGGACAGTAATTTGTCCAAATAGAGTGTGGCTATATCAGTAGTTTATTATATAGAAAATATTTTTGATATATTTAAGATAGTAGACCATTAAAATTATAGTTTTGTTACACATGTGGCTTAAATATTTATATAAAAGAAGAGTTACAAAATACGTTGTTTCTACATCTGTAGTTTAAAAAATAATTAGACTGCCCCTGGACAGGCTTATCGATTAGTATATATATATATATATATATATATATATATATATATATATATATATATGTATGTATGTGTAAATGTATGTATGTATGCGTGCAGTGTTGTAAACTTAAAATCATAGTTTAAAAGATAGTAAAGAACTCCAGTATTTGGCCATTGGCTTAGCTCACCTTCATTTAATTTCACGTTCGGCTTAGCCAGGGGGTATTTTGGCCTAGGCAAACAAGGCATTTGCCAAGGGCAGGAGATTTGCGGGGGGCAACACTTTTTGAGTCTCACTTCACACACATTCACTAAACCCACACTACACTCTCACGGCACTACACATACACTGCACTACACACACACCTGCACTTGAACATGAACATTTACTTTGGAAACACCATGAAAAAAAGTCACATTACTCCCTCACCAAAAAATATTATGGCCAGAAAAGGCCTAAAACCTAGGGGATGGGAGCAGAATTTTGAGTGCCTAGGGTAGCACAAAACCTAAATACGCCACTGGGCTTAGCGATTGAGTGATAGCCAACATACATTTTTCAGCACAACCCCATAGAAATGTCTTATGTGAGGGATTTGGGGCAACCTTGCTATCCAACATCCAGACGTCTAGACTTTTGCTTGATCGCTAATATATCTAATATATTACCAAAAAGAAGCATGTATTTTCTTCATCTAGCTGAAGTGAACATAATTAGTCACAAGCTATACATTAACTTCACACCTTCATGACAGACTTCTAGGCAAAGATCTTAATTATATTTCACATTAAAAACTGTAAAGGGACATTAAAATATATATATATATTTTTATAAAGGCTTCATAAATTAATTAATGCATTACAAAAGATCTGCAAACAAAATAAATGGTTTAAACATATACAACTGTAATTATGTTAGAAAAAAGTGCAATGCTTTTTAAATTCTGGGATACAACCATTTCACAACCTCTTCTGTGTGGTATATCTTATCTATTTCCCTGGTGGAATGATACAACGCCTCTGTTTACCCTGAAAACAGGTATGTCGCTAAGGGCCATATACTGCTTTTCCGTATGGGAACGAGATGCATAAGTGACAAAAGTATACAATAAAATTCACAATTTAAAATCTTACAAAACTAATAATTGAACCATTCACACAAAAATATGCAGAAACAAATTGTATTGTTAAGGTAAAACAAAATTTGTAATGAAATTGTTCACCACAAATCGTATTTTATAAAAATAAAATAAAATGTGTTGGTAAATTACACAGGAATAAATTGTATTAACCGTGCACGGCATAATGCAAAGCAAAAATCATAATTTAAGCACACTGGATGTGCAAAAAACAACAACAACAAACAAAACAAGAAAAGTACAAAATGCAAAGCATAACTGTTGTTTTTTTTCATAAAATGGGTTGAACATGAAGTTCTATGCACATATATGACATTTTCTCTCAAATCCAAGTGTAATTCTATAAACATTTTCGCACTACAGTTATCACTATTTTTTCTCGGCAGTTAAAAAGTGGCGAGTTTTCACCAAAATACTCAAAACACTAATTATTCTGAAAGAAAAACCTATGCATACAGTATGCAATTGCAAACTTTTACCAATCAGAGAGCTCTCACTGTTTGTATGGGAGACATCTCGCCACTCACAGGGACAGATTATTTATTTTTAATAGAATTCCAAGAGGGCTGCCCCCCGCAAGTGTTGGTGTGGCAAACAACGTCTTGACCAGCGAATCTTTTAAAAATCGAGGCCTTAGTAATATTTATTAGAAGCACTTTTATCAGATTTCTCTGCATCTCTGAGAGGAATAGAGACACATATAGAAATATTTTTTTGTATGATTGAAATAATTGGTAAAATTCCTAACTACAAAGAACTGGAACATATACTCCTTAGTTGCTCACTGCAATTTGTATTGTTTATATATGTATATATATATATATATATATATATATATATATATACACATGTGTGTGTGTGTTTTACCTTTAATGCATTTTCATAGTCTACTGGGAATCATAATATATTCTGTTTATTATACAGTTAATATCCATCTCATCTCATCTTCATATGCTTATCCGGGGTCGGGTCGCGGGGGCAGCAGTTCTAGCAGGGGACCCCAAGCTTCCCTTTCCCTGGCCACATTAACCAGCTCCAACTGTGGAATCCTGAGGTGTTCCCATGCAAGTGTGGAGATATAATCCCTCCACCTAGTCCTGGGTCTTCCCCGATGCCTTCTCCCAGCCGGACAGTATATATATATTTAAAGGAAATGTGTTATGGAAGTCTAGAGTGGTAAGAACTGGAGCAGAAATTTTAAAATATGATATAGTGCATATAATGACACTTATTCTTTGACATAATTGATCCTTTGCATACCGATGGACTTGCTATCCGCCCTTTTTTATAATGCAGATGATGTTTCATGCACTCCAGTTCTCCCATTTCCCATGTATTGGTCTCAGTGCTGAGTGTTCTGAGTGTACACTTCTGCTATGAGCATCTCAGTTGCTAAACTTTGGTTGCATTTCTTAACTCTGATATGTCTACTGATTTTCCCATTACGCAACCTTTGCTTGTGTACCCGACGTGACTCCATATTTGAATTCTGCTTCATATTGTCTTTGGTCTCAGAAGTTTGCCTACCTCACCTGCCTTTTCCTAGAAATTCAGACTCATACACTAGTACTTGACTTCTTGCCTCACCTGACCATGCTTCTGTCTTGCCCTCTTGCTTGTTGCTTGATGTGGACTGAACTCAGTATATGAGCCTGGCTTGATTAATTACACTATGAGACTTCCTTAATGAAAGCTTCCTTAGATTTCCTGTTACCAACTACACATTGCCTATGGGTTATGTCCTAAAGTTGAAATGGACCACATGTGTCTTTCTGTACTAGTTTTTGCTGCATCTTGGAAAAAGTAAAACTAAGAATGCGTGCCATATTTTTTATGCCCCCAGGAAGAAAGAGAAACTAATAATTTGTGTTTTAGGGACCACTGGTAGGTTGGTAAACAAAGTGACCCTCTGGAGAGTTACAGCAGATAAAGTACCATGCAACCTTACATAAATCTGTTCCTGTGCCACTGGACATTTTTAGAAAACATATTACCATTTGTGCGTTTAATAGTCATAAATGTATATGCAGCCCTTAAGGCTCCTAAAATATTTATCTGCTGCCCCATGTGTTGGGAAGTTAGCTGTCACTATGCTAAAATAAATACAGGAACTCTTGGTTGATCTGTAGCATGTCTTCTGAGACCAAGGTCTGAAATGACAAACTCTTCATATCTCATGACAAAGAGACTAAAACAAAATGATAGCAACACTAAGGGCCTGGTGATCAAAACCTCACCGGTATGGAGGGAAATTACTCAGAATCTTCAAGAGCTATTTTGTGTGTATCATATTGCAGCATATGTACCTCTCCTTCACATCCAGAAACCTGTATATCTAGAAACAAAAACTCTACATACACCTTACACATTATTAATAACATCTTTATATTTTTGTGATATCCCTTTAAATGAATATTGGGGCTTTTTATTAAACTTTTAAAGGGAGAGGCTAGTTGAAAATGTTTATGGTTTAAAAATATAGATAATTCCTTTTTTACCCATTCCCCAGTTTTGTATAACCAACACAGTATATAAATACAATTTTTACCCCAGATTACCTCTGCATACTGCCCCCTTATCTCAGTTCTTTTGGCAGACTTGCATTTTAGCCAATCAGTGCTGACTCATAAATAACTCCATGGGAGTGAGCACAATGTTATCTAAATGGCACACCTGAACTAGCGCTGTCTAGCTGGGAAAAATGGGCAAAATGCACTGAGATAAGAGGCAGCTTTCAAGAGCTTAGAAATGTTCATATGAGCCTACCTTGGTTTCAACAAAGGATACCAAGGGAATAAAACACATTTTAAATAAATATATTGCTAACTAAGGGCCAGATTAAAAGTTGAGCGCTATTTATTGCTTCTGCAAAAGTGTTATTTGCGCTCAGCTTAGTAATACCAGCGCACGCAAATGTGCACTGGTATTACAAAAAAGTTGCAACCTCGCATTCGCATTGCACTGAAGCAATGTACTCACAAGAGCACGCTTCAATAGGCTCTAATGGGAGCCTTGTTCTCATGCTATGAGACACGGCATGAGAACTAGCAAAGTGTAAGGGGTAAGTTGCGCAGAGATGGCCAGCAAATTTAAATATATATGTATATGATTATATATAAACTAAGAGAGAAAAGTTCACTGATCCTTTTAGTGAATAATTTTCACAATATTAAATGCAAAAAGTGAGAAGAGTCTTTTATGTGGAAAGTCACTAATTCCCAGACAGCAGAACCAGTCAAATGAATCTCTATGAGAGACCTGAGTCACTTTAACCCCCTACACACACCAGTAGTGTAAAAGCTGGATATGCTTGTGCAAAAGGATGTAATGACATGCAAACCTCAGCGGTCTATCCAAGCGGTAATGAAAGTAACATCTGCTCAGACGGTCACACAGACCCTCACTCACCGCTGCCGACCTAGGCTGTGTCCTTGTCCTACAAAAGATCTTGGGCCCGATCCGATATAAATCGTTGCCCGCAAAAGCCGGCGATGCCAAAATTTGCGCTGGTTTGGTATCACATATACGGCGTAACCTAGAAATTATGCTCGTATATTTCTGCCTTCAGCCGTAGTTTTTTGGACCATAGACAGGTATACCAAACCAGCGCAGTTTGGTATCCAATATACAGCGTAAGGACTTACATGGCGAAAATGGAGAAATCTTACTCCATTTTCACCTCGCCACAAATTGCAGGTGTAGTAAGCCTTACACTGTGTATTGGAGCCCCATAACTCCCTAAACTAGCTGCAAAATAAAACCTAAAACCTAACGCATGCACAATGTCTATCTACCTGTCAAACGCGAACTGCTAAATAAAACCTAACACCTAACGCATGTGCAATGTCTATCTACCTGTTAACCGCGATCCCCCGCCGCAATCCCTAATAAAGTGTTTAACCCCTAAACCGCCGCTCCCGGACCCCGCCGCCACCTACATTAAATGTCTAACGCTCTAATGTGAGCCCCCTACACCGTTGCCACCTACATTAACTATGTTACCCCCTAATATGATCCCCCTACACCGCCGCCACCTATTTAAACTATATTAACCCCTAATATGATCCCCCTACACCGCCGCCACCTATTTAAACTATATTAACCCCTAATATGATCCCCCTAAACCGCCGCCACCTATTTAAACTATATTAACCCCTAATATGATCCCCCTAAACCGCTGCCACCTATTTAAACTATATATGTATATATATATATATATATATATATATATATGTATATATATATATATGTACTACCCCCTAATCTGATCCCCCTTACACCGCCGCCACCTATTTAAACTATATTAACCCCTAATCTAATCCCCCTACACCGCCGCCACCTATTTTAAATTTATTAACCCCTAATCTAATCCCCCTATACCGCCGCCACCTATATTAAATGTATTAACCCCTAATCTAATCCCCCTACTCCGCCGCCACCTATAATACATTTATTACCCCCTAAAATACTAAACTGTCCCTAAACTAAATTAAAAATAGCCCTGAAAAGGGCTTTTTACGTGGCATTGCCCCAAAGTTACCAGCTCTATTACCAGCCCTTAAAAGGGCCTTTTGCGGGGCATTGCCCCAAAGTAACCAGCTCTTTTACCAGCCCTTAAAAGGGCTTTTTGCGGGGCATTGTCACAAAGTAATCAGCTCTTTTGCCTCTAATCTAAATCCCCCTATACCGCCGCCACCTATAATAAATGTAATAACCCCTAATCTAATCCCCCTTACACCGCCGCCATCTATATTAAACATATTAACCCCTAATCTGACCCCCCTACACTGCTGCCACCTATATTAAATATATTAACCCTAATTATATTAGGGTTAATATAGTTATTATATTATATATATTAACTATATTAACCATATCTAACTCTAACACCACTAACTTAATTATTATTAAAACAAATCTAAATAATATTAATAATATTAACTAAATTATTCCTACTTAAAACTAAATACTTACCTATAAAATAAACCCTAAGATAGCTACAATATAATTAATAATTACATTGTAGCTATTTTAGGGTTTATATTTATTTTACAGGTAACTTGGTATTTATTTTAACTAGGTACAATAGCTATTAAATAGTTAATAACTATTTAATAGCTACCTAGTTAAAATAATTACCAATTTAACTGTAAAATAAATCCTAACCTAAGTTACAAATACACCTACACTATCAATAAATTAAATAAACTATAAATATCTAAACTAAAATACAATTAAATACACTAAACTAAATTACAAAAAAAAACAAACACTAAATTACAAAAAATAAAAAAAGATTACAAGAATTTTAAGCTAATTACACCTATTCTAAGCCCCCTAATAAAATAACAAAGCCCCCCAAAATAAAAAATAAAAATTTCCCTACCCTAATCTAAATGACAAAAGTAAACAGCTCTATTACCAGCCCTTAAAAGGGCCTTTTGTGGGGCATTGCCCCAAAGTAATCAGCTCTTTTGCCTGTAAAAAAAACAACAACACCCCCCATTACAACCCACCACCCACATACCCCTACTCTAACCCACCCAATCCCCCCTTGTAATTCTATTGGCTGATTAGAATAGCCAATAGAATTACAGTAGCTCTTATTCTATTGGCTATTCAAATCAGCCAATAGAATTAAAGTAGCTCGCATCCGATTGGCTGATTTGAATTTGAAGGCTCAAATCAGCCAATAGGAATTCAAGGGACGTCATTTTTAATCGAATTCCTATTCAGTGTACGGCGGCGATCGTATGAAGAGGATCCTCCACGCTCCGGCTCCGGTCTTCAGTTCCAGAGGTCTTCAGTTCCAGTGTCGCCGATCTTCAGTTCCAGCATCGCCGGTCTTCAGTTCCAGATGGACGGTCTTCAGCTCTGCGGTCATCGGTCTTCAACTTCTCCGCTCCGCGCTGGCTGGATCCTGGAAGAAGAAACGCCTGGAAGAAGACTTCTCCGCCTGGAACAGGACCTTCTCCGCCGGTCTTCAGGACACATAAGGAGCACTTGTGGGTTAGACTTAGGTTTTTAAGGGGGGATTGGGTGGGTTAGAGTAGGGGTATGTGGGTGGTGGGTTGTAATGGGGGGGGTTGTTGTTTTTTTTACAGGCAAAAGAGCTGATTACTTTGGGGCAATGCCCCACAAAAGGCCCTTATAAGGGCTGGTAATAGAGCTGTTTACTTTTGTAATTTAGATTAGGGTAGGGACATTTTTTTATTTTGGGGGGGCTTTGTTATTTTATTAGGGGGCTTAGAATAGGTGTAATTAGCTTAAAATTCTTGTAATCTTTTTTTATTTTTTTGTAATTTAGTGTTTGGTTTTTTTGTAATTTAGTTTAGTGTATTTAATTGTATTTTAGTTTAGATATTTGTAGTTTATTTAATTTATTGATAGTGTAGGTGTATTTGTAACTTAGGTTAGGATTTATTTTACAGGTAAATTGGTAATTATTTTAACTAGGTAGCTATTAAATAGTTATTAACTATTTAATAGCAATTGTACCTAGTTAAAATAAATACCAAGTTACCTGTAAAATAAATATAAACCCTAAAATAGCTACAATGTAATTATTAATTATATTGTAGCTATCTTAGGGTTTATTTTATAGGTAAGTATTTAGTTTTAAATAGGAATAATTTAGTTAATATTATTAATATTATTTAGATTTATTTTAATAATAATTAAGTTAGTGGTGTTAGAGTTAGATAGGGTTAATATAGTTAATATATATAATATAATAACTATATTAACCCTAATATAATTAGGGTTAATATATTTAATATAGGTGGCGGCGGTATAGGGGGATTAGATTAGGGGTTAATACATTTATTATAGGTGGCGGCGGTATAGGGGGATTTAGATTAGAGGCAAAAGAGCTGATTACTTTGTGACAATGCCCCGCAAAAAGCCCTTTCAAGGGCTGGTAAAAGAGCTGATTACTTTGGGGCAATGCCCCGCGAAAAGCCCTTTTAAGGGCTGGCAATAGAGCTGGTTACTTTGGGGCAATAGAGGTATAGGGGTTCATTAATTTAATATAGGTGGCGGCGGTGTAAGGGGGATTAGATTAGGGGTTAATACATTTATTATAGGTGGCGGCGGTATAGGGGGATTTAGATTAGAGGCAAAAGAGCTGATTACTTTGTGACAATGCCCCGCAAAAAGCCCTTTCAAGGGCTGGTAAAAGAGCTGATTACTTTGGGGCAATGCCCCGCAAAAAGCCCTTTTAAGGGCTGGCAATAGAGCTGGTTACTTTGGGGCAATGCCACGCAAAAAGCCCTTTTCAGGGCTATTTGTAGGGTTAGACTTAGGTTTAGTGGTAGGGAAATTTTAGTATTTTAGGGGTTAATTAATTTAATATAGGTGGTGGCAGTATAGGGGGATTAGATTAGGGGTTAATTAATTTAATATAGGTGGCGGCGGTGTAGGGGGATTAGATTAGGGGTTAATAATTTTAATATAGGTGGCGGCAGTGTAGGGGATTAGATTAGGGGGTAATATATTTATTATAGGTGGCGGCGGTGTAGGGGGATTAGATTATGGGGTAATACATTTATTATAGGTGGCGGGGGTGTAGGGGGATTTAGATTAGAGACAAAACAGCTGATTACTTTGTGACAATGCCCCATAAAAAGCCCTTTTAAGGGCTGGTAAAAGAGCTGGTTACTTTGGGGCAATGCCCCGCAAAAGGCCCTTTTAAGGGCTGGTAATAGAGCTGGTAACTTTGGGGCAATGCCACTCAAAAAGCCCTTTTCAGGGCTATTTTTAATTTAGTTTAGGGTAGGGACAGTTTAGTATTTTAGGGGCTAATAAATTTATTATAGGTGGCGGCGGTGTAGGGGGATTAGATTAGGGGTTAATATAGTTTAAATAGGTGGCGGCGGTGTAAGGGGGTCAGATTAGGGGTAATACATATATATATATACTATATATACTATATATATAAATATATATATATAAATATATATATATATATATATATACATATATATATATATATATATATATATATATATATATATATATATATATATATATATATATATATATATATACATATATAGTTTAAATAGGTGGCAGCGGTGTAGGGGGATCATATTAGGGGGTAACATAGTTAATGTTGGTGGCGGCGGGGTAGGGTGCTCACATTATGGGGTAATATAGTTAAAATAGGTAGCGGCGGGGTAGGGTGCTCACATTATGGGGTAATATAGTTAAACTAGGTAGTGGCGGTGTAGGGGGCTCACATTAGGGGGTAATATAGATAATGTAGCTGGCGGCGGGGTCCGGGAGTGGCGGTTTAGGGGTTAATATATATTTATTGTTAGGAGTGAGAGGGGGGATTGCGGAGAGAGGGGTATACGTGTCGGGCTATGTTTAGGAGGCGTGTTAGACAGTACGGGTGATTTAATAACTTTTTAGTCAGGTTTTTTTATGCGGCGGCAGTTTCTAAAGTGCCGTAAGTCACTGGCGACTCCAGAAATTTCTGGACATCGCTGGTTTGTCAGACTTACGGCACTTTAGCATCTGACGGCGCCGTATATGTGATAGCTCGAGTTGCGAGCTGAAACTACGGGTGGCGCAGGTTTCCATGCTTGCGCCGAAACCTGCGCCGTATATCTGATCGCTCCCCTTGTGAGTACTTTGTAAATCATAAATATATATGTGTTAAAGCATATACATATGTATTTACTGGGAGCACAAAGTTCCCATAGACTGCAGTATAACGGTAGTTTTTTACTAACACCCACAGCCGCCAACTTTAGCCCTCAAAAACTGCGTAGTGTAATAATTAAAAAAATGAAGCATCTTTTTTTTTTTTCTTTTTAAAAAAGCACACTATTCTTATTTTGGGGGCAATAGGGGGACATTTATAAAATTAACCAGAGATCTGCTCTCTGGTTAACTTTATGAACTCTAATTGGTACTGCAAGCTTGCGGTAGCAATAAACAACCACTTGTTTACAGGCACGCAATAAATTAGCGCTTCACTTGTAATCTGGCCCTAAATTGGAAAATTGTTAATAAACGTTTAACTTTTACTTTACTGTTCCTTTAAGTGAATCAATTGACTTTAGAATAAACAGGAGAATACATTTTAATTATTGGTGTCTTCTTAAAGGGACAGTCTACACCAGAATTGTTATTGTTTTAAAAGATAGATAATCCCTTTATTACCCATTCCTCACTTTTGCATAACCAACACAGTTATATTAATATACTTTTAACCTCTGTGATTATCTTATCTAAGCCTCTGCAAATTTCCCCTTAATTTCAGTTCTTTTGACAGACTTGCAGTTTAGCCAATCAGTGCCTGCTCCCAGATAACTTCATGTGCACGAGCACAGTGTTATCTATATGAAATATGTGAACTAACACCCTCTAGTGGTGAAAAATTATTAAAATGCATTCTGAAAAGAGGTGGCCTTCAAGGTCTAAGAAATCAGCATATGAACCTCCTAGGTTAAGCTTTCAACTAAGAATACCAAGAGAACAAAGCAAAATTAGTGATAAAAGTAAATTGGAAAATTGTTTAAAATGACATGCTCTATTTGAATCATGAAAGTTTATTTTGGCCTAGACTGTCCCGTTAAGTAGGAGAAACCGCTGGCCACAACTGAGTTATAGCAAGTATTTGGTGATTCATCCCATGGGGCTGATTTATCATTGTGCAGGCAGACATGATCCGCTGTAGTGGATCATGTCTGCCGCACATCGGTAAATGTCCGCCGCACATCGGCATTTATCATTGCACAAGCATTTATCGTGAAATGCTTATGCAATACGGCCCCTGCACATTTGCAGCCTGCCGCTAGTAGGGGTGTCAATCATCCCGATCGTATCCGATCGGGATGATTGCTGTCAGCCGCCTCAGAGGTGGCGGACAAGTTAAGGAGCAGTGGTCTTATGACCACTGCTTCTTAACCCCTGATTCCGGCGAGCCTGAAGGCTCACGTGGAATTAGCAGCTTGACGGGTTGATATATCGACCCCCATGTCTTATGTGTTTCGATAGTTTTATAACAACAATCAGATTGTTTTCTTTGTTTTAACTTTAAATAAGAAACACCACATTGCTGTGCATTTTACCTGAATTGGTCTTGGTATATAAGGGTTTGCATGATTTGCACCTATTTTGTTTGCTATGTGGTGATTACTCAGCACTTACTATAATAAGGTTCTATTTATTTCTAGTACCTCACACAAAATAAAGAAGCGATTATGCAGTTCTAAGATAACATAATAAGGGTACATTTTTCCAATTTTAAAAATGCCATAACAGTTTAAAATTGTTTAAAAAATGCCTACAGTGAAAAAAACCAACAACTGGATTGCAGCGCTCCAGACCCTTCAAGCAAACACAAATCAAAATGATTAATGAAACAAGTTAGTGCCAATCTGTCACAAATTATTCTTTTTTCATCTTCATGTGACAAAAACTGAAACAAATCAGTTGTAAGGGAAAAAAGAATAGAGAAAGTTTAACACCAAAAGACTTCTCGCTGCATGAAACACCTATCAGATCTGCTGAAAATATCACCTGAACATCTCTTTGTAAAAAAAAAGGAAGATATTTAACCTCAAAATATCCTAAGTGTCCACATCCCATCGTAAAGGGACTTTAAGCAGCCAATCAGGATGCTAGTCCTGGGATTTGCCAGGGAGCGTTCATCTGGCATATGCAGGCACAGTCATGTTATTTTCCTCCTTGCAAGATTTCAGTGAAATCTCATGAGACCACATAACGTAAGGTGTGCTCTCCCCCCCCCAACATGCAGCTGATAGTAGCTAAGGGATGACTGTTCACAGAGCACTTACTCTTGAGAGCTGAAGACATTTTGAGGTAAAATATCTTCCTTTCTTTGCATAGAGTGGTTTAGGTGATATTTTCTTGTTAACATTTTACAGTTATACAGCATCACTTTCAAGTTATATAGCTTATAGGTATTATGTCCCTTAAATTAAATGAATATTAAACTTAAAACAATTGCATAATAATAGATAATAGTTTGTTTTAAAAATGTTTAGACTTATGTTTTTCAATCTGAAGACAGCAGAAATGTCTTATAACTACAAGGGGCTTGATCACATATGCGGCGTCGCCCACAAAAACTGGTGTTGGCTATTTTTAGACGGATGTAGCAAACACGTATAAGACGCTGCAAATGCGGCGCATATATTTTACCCGTCGGCCGCTGTGTTTACTCCCATTAACTAACATAGAACCAGTTCATAAACTACTGTAAGTCACTGGCGACTCCAGAAATGTCTATTTATTCACATTTCTGAACGTTGAGGTTTATCTGACTTACGGCAGTATATGATCTGCCAGCGCCGTATACGTTATTCACCCGATGTGCGGGGTGAACTTACGGGCGGCATGGGTTTCAGCAGTTACGCTGAAACCTATGCCGTATATGTAATCTCTAGGAATGGAGATGAGAATACAACAGTCAAGTCTTTTCAAAGGTGTGTGTCCATTTACTGCATTTTTCTTAAATGACCACTCAATGCAGTAGAATTGCATTATTAACAAGTGCATAAAAAAGACAATGCAATAACACCTAATTTCAAATAAGCAATTTTTTCTCCCTTTTCCCGGCCCCTTGTATCATGTGACAGACATAAGCCAATCACAGACTAATATATTTATAACCAGTGAACTTGTGCACATGCTCAATAGGATCTTGTTCCCCAGAAAATGTGTACATAAAAAGATTGTGCAAAATTTGATAGTGTAAGTAAATTGGAAAGTGTCTTAGAACTGCATGCTATATCTGAATCATAAAAAGTTTATTTTGACTTGAATGTCCCTTTAAAAAAATGCTTTTAAAATATATTAGGATTTCAGATATTTTCAATACATTTATTAGTTTATAATGCATATAAAAAAAATACTTTGCTATCCCTTTAAATTGAAAAGTCTAGCTTTAGGATTAGCTGAGTTCCTGTTTCCATCTGCAGTAGAAAGTAGAAACTGCTTCTTGATAAGGGAAATAGATTAATTACCATAGAGTATAATATAGAGGGATGGTCATTTTGTTCCTTCTGTTTAAAGATAACTAATATAAAGATTAGGTTACATGGGGTTTGATTACAGTCAAGATCAGATTGGCCTACCAGGATAACAGGAGATTTCCCGGTGGGCTGCAGCAGCTGGGGCTGGAAAGCTACAACTTAAAGGGGTGATTAATGGATGCAATTGGGTTGTAGGGAACCTATATAGCCACAATCTGGCACTTTTTTAAAATATAAAATAATATAATTCTAATATAAAATATTAATGGAAGGAGTACCCCAGTAATCCCCTTTGATAAAAATGGTGTGTGTGCATTATACTGAGTCAACCTAAAATAGGGCTGGTCTCCAAATTTTCCAGGGCTGCTTTTTATTCCCAGTCCGGCCCTGATTACAGTTCTTTAGAAAAACGTATCTAATGATTTTCAACAGTAAATCATTATTAAAGTTTATGTAGATAAATGATTAGATACGTTTTTCTAAGGTTCTGTGAATGACCTCATGATGTGTAAATGAACATTGCTAACAAAGAGGTCACTTTATGGTATATCATTTGTTACAATCGCAACAGGCACTTTTATACATCATTTCAACATTTCAAAATCTTTCTTTCCAATAAATAAAAATCTGTTTCTTTCATGTAATTGGCAAGAGTCCATGAGCTAGTGACGTATGGGATATACAATCCTACCAGGAGGGGCAAAGTTTCTCAAACCTCAAAATGCCTATAAATACACCCCTCACCACACCCACAATTCAGTTTTACAAACTTTGCCTCCTATGGAGGTGGTGAAGTAAGTTTGTGCTAAGATTTCTACGTTGACATGCGCTTCTCAGCATTTTGAAGCTCGATTCCTCTCAGAGTACAGCGAATGTCAGAGGGACGTGGAGAGTATCACCTATTGAATGCAATGATTTTCCTAACGGGGTCTTTTTCATAGGTTCTCTGTTATCAGTCGTAGAGATTCATCTCCTACCTCCATTTTCAGATCGACAATTTACTCTCACATACCATTACCTCTACTGATAACTGATTCAGTACTGGTTTGGCTATCTGCTATATGTGGATGGATGTCTTTTGGTAAGTATGTTTTTATTTCCTAAGACACCTCAGCTATGGTTTGGCACTTTATGCATTTATATAAAGTTCTAAATATATGTATTGTACTTATATTTGCCATGAGTCAGGTTCATGTATTTCCTTTTGCAGATTGTCAGTTTCATATTTGGGGAAAGTTAATATAAAGAAATATTTTTCTTACCTGGGGTTTAGTCCTTTTTTAAATTGACTACTTTGTTTCAAATTGCGGGCTGACATAGGCTCGCGGGTGCGCAAAATGCTACACTTTATTGTGTCATTCTTGTCGCGATAATTTTTTAGCGTGAAAGGCACGTTCGTTGACGCAAGTTCGTCATTTCCGGCGTCGTAATTGACGCAGAGGTTTCACACAGGGTTGCGTCGTTAGTGACGCGAGTGTGTCATTTCCGGACATGGTTGGCGCCAAAAAAAATTTCAGTTACGTTGTGCGTCATACTTGGCGCCAAACTTTTTTTCATTATTTATTGCCCCATTACTTTTGCCTCTTGCCTTTTTCTATGTCAGAGGGCTATGCTATTTGCATTTTTCCCATTCCTGAAACTGTCATATAAGGAAATTGATAATTTTGCTTTATATGTTGTCTTGTCTTTTACATTTTGCAAGATGTTTCAATCTGATCCTGCCTCAGAAGTATCTGTTGGAATTTTGCTGCCTGACATCAGTTCTACCAAAGCTAAGTGCATTTGTTGTAAAATTGTGGAGATTATATCTCCTAATGTCATTTGTAATAGTTGTCATGATAAACTTTTACATGCAGATAGAGTGTCCATCAGTAATAGTACATTGCTGGTTGCAGTTCCTTCAACTTCTAATGTACATGATATACCTATGAATTTTAAAGAATTTGTTACTGATTCTATTCAGAAGGCTTTGTCTGCATTTCCACCTTCTAATAAGCGTAAGAGGTCTTTTAAAACTTCTCATAAAGTTGATGAAATTTCAAATGACCGACAACATAATGAATTATCCACCTCTGATGAGGATCTATCTGATTCAGAAGATCCTTCCTCAGAGATTGACACTGACAAATCTACTTATTTATTTAAAATGGAGTATATGCGTTCTTTGTTAAAAGAAGTGTTAATTACTTTGGATATTGAGGAAGCTAGTCCTCTTGATATTAAAACCAGTAAACGTTTAAATTCTGGTTTTTAAACCTCCTGTGGTTACTCCAGAGGTTTTTCCTATTACTGATGCTATTTCTGATATGATTTCTAAGGAATGGAATAAGCCGGTACTCCTTTTAATCCTTCTCCAAGGTTTAAAAAATGGTATCCTTTACCAGCAATTTCAATAGAGTTTTGGGAAAAGATACCCAAAGTTGATGGGGTTATTTCTACTCTTGCTAAACGAACCACTATTCCTATGGAAGATAGTACTTCCTTTAAAGATCCTTTAGATAGGAAGCTTGAATCTTATCTAAGGAAAGCCTATTTATAGGTCATCTTCTTAGGCCTGCAATTACTTTGGCTGATGTTGCAGCTGCTTCAACTTTTTGGTTGGAGAATTTAGCGCAACAAGAATTGGATTCTGACTTATATAGCATTGTTCGTTTACTACAACATGCTAATCATTTTATTTGTGATGCTATTTTTGATATTATAAAAATTTATGTTAGATCCATGTCTTTAGCTATTTTAGCTACAAGAGCTTTGTGGCTTAAATCTTGGAATGCTGATATGACATCTAAGTCTAGATTACTATCTCTTTCTTTCCAAGGTAACAATTTATTTGGTTCTCAGTTGGATTCTATTATTTCAACTGTTACTTGGGGTAAGGGAGTTTTTTTGCCTCAGGATAAAAAACCTAAGGGTAAATCTAAGGGTTCTAATAGTTTTCGTTCCTTTCATCAAAATAAGGAACAAAAACCTAATCCTTCCCCCAAGGAATCTGTTTCCAATTGGAAGCCTTTCTCAAATTGGAATAAATCCAAGCCTTTTAAAAAACCAAAGTCAGCCCCTAAGTCCGCATGAAGGTGTGGCCCTCATTCCAGCTCAGCTGGTAGGGGGCAGATTAAGGTTTTTCAAGGATGTTTGGGTAAATTCTGTCCAAAATCAATTTATTCAGAGCATTGTCTGTCATGGGTACCGAATAGGATTCAGAGTAAGACCTCCTGTGAGAAGATTTTTTTCTCTCACGCATCCCAGTGAATCCAGTAAAAGCCTAGGCTTTCCTGAAGTGTATTTCAGATCTGGAGGTTTCAGGGATAATCATGCCGGTTCCTTTTCAGGAACAAGGTCTGGGGTTTTATTCAAATCTATTCATTGTCCCAAAGAAAGAAAATTAATTCAGACCAGTTCTGGATCTGAAAATGTTGAATCGTTATGTAAGAGTACCAACTTTCAAGATGGTGACTATAAGGACTATTCTGCCTTTTGTTCAGCAAGGACATTATATGTCTACAATAGACTTGCAGGATGCTTACCTTCATATTCCGATTCATCCAGAACATTATCAGTTCCTGAGATTCTCTTTTCTAGACAAGCATTACCAATTGGTTGCTCTTCAATTTGGCCTAGCAACAGCTCCAAGAATCTTTTTCAAAGGTTCTGGGTGTCCTACTCTCTGTAATCAGAGAACAGGGTATTACAGTGTTTCCTTATTTGGATGATATCTTGGTACTTGCTCAGTCTTTACATTCTGCAGAATCTCACACAAATCAACTAGTGTTGTTTCTTCGCAAACATGGTTGGAGGATCAATTTAACAAAAAGTTTTTTGATTCCTCAGACAAGGGTCACCTTTTTAGGTTTCCAGATAGATTCAGTGTCCATGACTCTGTCTCTAACAGACAAGAGACATTTGAAATTGGTTGCAGCATGTCGGCACCTTCAGTCTCAGTCATTCCCTTCAGTGGCTATGTGCATGGAAGTTTTAGGCCTCATGACTGCAGCATCGGACGCGATTCCTTTTGCTCGGTTTTACATGAGACCTCTCCAGCTTTGCATGCTGAATCAATGGTGCCGGGATTATACAAAGATATCACAATTAATATCCTTAAATCCCAATGTTCGACACTCTCTGACGTGGTGGTTAAATCACCAGCGTTTAGTTCAAGGGGCCTCTTTTGTTCGGCCAACCTGGACTGTGATCACAACAGATGCGAGTCTTTCAGGTTGGGGAGCTATCTGGGGATCTTTAACAGCACAAGGGGTTTGGAAATCTCAAGAGGCGAGATTACCAATCAATATTTTAGAACTCCGTGCAATTCTCAGATCTCTTCAGTTTTGGCCTCTGTTGAAGAGAGAACCGTTCATTTGTTTTCAGACAGACAATATCACAACGGTGGCATATGTCAATCATCAGGGTGGGACTCACAGTCCCCAAGCTATGAAAGAAATATCTTGGATACTTGTTTGGGCGGAATCCAGCTCCTGTCTAATTTCTGCGGTTCATATCCCAGGTGTAGACAATTGGGAGGCGGATTATCTCCATCCGGATGTGTTTTCTCAGATTGTTCAGATGTGGGTTCTTCCAGAAATAGATCTGATGGCTTCTCATCTAAACAAGATACTTCCCAGATACCTGTCCAGGTCCAGGGATGTTCAGGTGAAAGCAGTGGATGCGCTGACACTTCCTTGGTGTTATCATCCTGCTTACATTTTCCCGCCTCTAGTTCTTCTTCCAAGAGTGATATCCAAAATCATCATGGAACAATTGTTTGTGTTGCTGGTGGCTCCAGCATGGCCACACAGGTTTTGGTATGCAGATCTTGTTCGGATGTCCAGTTGCCAACCTTGGCCACTTCCGTTAAGGCCGGACCTACTTTCTCAAGGTCTGTTTTTTTTACCATCAGGATCTCAAATCATTAAATTTGAAGGTATGGATTTTGAACGCTTAGTACTAAGTCATAGAGGTTTCTCTGACTCAGTAATTAATACAATGTTACAAGCTCGTAAATCTGTCTCTAGGAAGATTTATTATCGAGTTTGGAAGACTTACATTTCATGGTGTTCTTCTCATAAATTCTCTTGGCATTCTTTTAGAATTCCTAGAATTTTACAGTTTCTCCAGGATGGTTTGGATAGGGGTTTGTCTGCAAGTTCCTTGAAGGGACAAATCTCTGCTCTTTCTGTTTTATTTCACAGAAAGATTGCTAATCTTCCTGATATTCACTGTTTTGTACAGGCTTTAGTTTGTATTAAGCCTGGCATTAAATCAATTTCTCCTCCTTGGAGTCTTAATTTGGTTTTGAAGGCATTACAGGCTTCTCCTTTTGAGCCTATGCATTCTTTGGATATTAAACTACTTTCTTGGAAAGTGTTGTTCCTTTTGGCTATCTCTTCTGCTAGAAGAGTTTCTGCGCTATCTGCTCTTTCTTGTGAATCTCCTTTTCTGATTTTTCATCAGGATAAGGCGGTTTTGCGGACTTCATTTGAATTTTTACCTAAGGTTGTGAATTCTAACAACATTAGTAGAGAAATTGTTGTCCCTTCCTTGTGTCCTAATCCTAAGAATCCTTTGGAAAGATCCTTACATTGTTTGGATGTGGTGAGAGCTTTGAAATATTATGTTGAAGCTACTAAAGATTTCAGGAAGACTTCTAGTCTATTTGTTATATTTTCTGGTCCTAGGAAAGGTCAAAAGGCCTCTGCTATTTCCTTGGCCTCTTGGTTAAAGCTTTTGATTCATCAAGCTTATTTGGAGTCGGGTCGAGCCCCGCCTCAGAGAATTACAGCTCATTCTACTACATCAGTCTCCACTTCGTGGGCTTTTAAGAATGAAGCTTCAGTTGATCAGATTTGCAAAGCAGCGACTTGGTCCTCTTTGCATACATTTACTAAATTCTACCGTTTTGATGTATTTGCTTCTTCTGAAGCAGTTTTTGGTAGAAAAGTTCTTGAGGCAACTGTTTCAGTTTGATTCTTCTGCTGATGTTTTAAGTTTTTATTTTCTTCATAAAAATAACTTATAATTTGGGTTGTGGATTATTTTTTCAGCATTTGGCTGTTGTTTATTTTTTTCCTTCCCTCTCTAGTGACTCTTGCGTGGAGTTCCACATCTTGGGTATTGATATCCCATACGTCACTAGCTCATGGACTCTTGCCAATTACATGAAAGAATACATAATTTATGTAAGAACTTACCTGATAAATTAATTTCTTTCATATTGGCAAGAGTCCATGAGCCCCAACCTTTTTATGGTGGTTATGATTTTTTTGTATAAAGCACAATTATTTCCAAATTCCTTTGTTGATGCTTTCTACTCCTTTCTTTATCACCCCACTGCTTGGCTATTTGTTAAAACTGAATTGTGGGTGTGGTGAGGGGTGTATTTATAGGCATTTTGAGGTTTGGGAAACTTTGCCCCTCCTGGTAGGATTGTATATCCCATACGTCACTAGCTCATGGACTCTTGCCAATATGAAAGAAATTAATTTATCAGGTAAGTTCTTACATAAATTATGTTTTTGTATTAATATTTGATGGTCACAGGAGCCATAATAACTGTTTAAAGTTATCTCAAGATTAATTATAATAATGGAGTTATTTGCTTTGATTGAGTTTATTGCATTTCTGAATTTGCACCATGTTTGTTTTATGTATGTGGTTAATAAAAAGACAATGATTTATCACCTACTCTGAATTTCAAATAAGCAGTAGATTTTTTTAAGACAAATTTATTTTTTCTCCCATTTTCCACCCCCTATATCATGTTATAGACATCGGCCAATCACAGACTAGTATACGTTTAACCTGTGAGCTTGTGCACATGCTCAGTAGGATCTTGTTCCACAGAAAGTGTGTATATAAAAACACTGTGCAAAATTTGATAATAGAAGTAAATTGGAAAGTGTCTTAAAACTGCTGCTCTTTCTAAATCATAAAAGTTTATTTTGATTTGAGTGTCTCTTTAAAGACCCCTTGCTGTTGTGTACAAAATGCTTGTCCTATACTCCCTAGAAAGAGGCCAAATTAAATTCTATGTATTTAATTGTAGTTAAGCTGTTGCTTGATGATCTCTGTTAAAATTATGATAATATCAGCTGATGTACGGTAATTCAGAATTCCAAAAATATTGAAAGCAGGAAGCTAATTGAAGAAAGATTAAAGGGGCATTTAGATGCAAACAAATAGGGCGTGTAATTTTAAAGAACTTTACAGTTTACTGCTATTACCACATTTGCTTTATTTTCTTGGTATACTTTGTTTGAGTAAACCTAGGTAGCCTGATAGGAGCTCAGGAGCGTGCATGTGTCTTTACCAGTCTATGGCCTAGATTTAGAGTTGGGCGGTAGCCGTCAAAACCAGCGTTAGAGGCTCCTAACGCTGGTTTTTACCGCCCTCTGGTATTTGGAGCCAGTCATTAAAGGGTCTAACGCTCACTTTTCAGCCGCTACTTTTCCATACCGCAGATCCCCTTACGTCAATTGCGTATCCTATCTTTTCAATGGGATCTTTCTAACGCTGGTATTTAGAGTCGTGTCTGAAGTGAGCCTTAGAACTCTAACGACAAAACTCCAGCCGCAGAAAAAAGTCAGTAGTTAAGAGCTTTCTGGGCTAACGCCGGTTCATAAAGCTCTTAACTACTGTGCTCTAAAGTACACTAACACCCATAAACTACCTATGTACCCCTAAACCGAGGTCCCCCCACATCGCCGCCACTATATTTAATTTTTTTAACCCCTAATCTGCCGCTCCGTATACCGGCGCCAACTACGTTATCCCTATGTACCCCTAATCTGCTGCCCCTAACACCGCCGACCCCTATATTATATTTATTAACCCCTAATCTGCCCCCCACAACGTCGCCGCCAGCTACCTACAATTATTAACCCCTAATCTGCCGACCGGAGCTCACCGCTAGTATAATAAATGTATTAACCCCTAATCCGCCTCACTCCCGCCTCAATAACCCTATGATAAATAGTATTAACCCCTAATCTGCCCTCCCTAACATCGCCGACAGCTAACTTCAAGTATTAACCCCTAATCTGCCGATCGAAGCTCACTGCTACTCTAATAAATTGTTTAACCCCTTAAGCTAATTCTAACCCTAACACTAACACCCCCCTAAGTTAAAAATAATTTTTATCTAACGAAATAAATTAAGTCTTATTAAATAAATTATTCCTATTTAAATCTAAATACTTACCTGTAAAATAAATCATAATATAGCTACAATATAAATTATAATTATATCTTAGCTATTTTAGGATTAATATTTATTTTACAGGCAACTTTGTAATTATTTTAACCAGGTACAATAGCTATTAAATAGTTAATAACTATTTAATAGCTACCTAGTTAAAATAATTACAAAATTACCTGTAAAATAAATCCTAACCTAAGTTACAATTAAACCTAACACTACACTAACAATAAATTAATTAAATAAAATACCTACAATTATCTACAATTAAACCTAACACTACACTATCAATAAATTAATTAAATACAATATCTACAAATAAATACAATTAAATAAACTAACTAAAGTACAAAAAATAAAAAAGAACTAAGTTACAAAAATAAAAAAATATTTACAAACATTAGAAAAATATTACAACAATTTTAAACTAATTACACCTACTCTAAGCCCCCTAATAAAATAACAAAGACCCCCAAAATAAAAAAATGCCCTACCCTATTCTAAATTACAAAAGTTCAAAGCTCTTTTACCTTACCAGCCCTTAAAAGGGCCCTTTGCGGGGCATGCCCCAAAGAATTCAGCTCTTTTGCCTGTAAAAAAAAACATACAATACCCCCCCCCCAACATTACAACCCACCACCCACATACCCCTAATATAACCCAAACATTCTATTGGCTGATCGGAACAGCCAATAGAATGGGAGCTCAATCTGATTGGCTGATCGGATCAGCCAATCGGATTGAACTTGATTCTGATTGGCTGATTCCATCAGCCAATCAGAATTTTCCTACCTTAATTCCGATTGGCTGATAGGATCCTGACAGCCAATCGGAATTCGAGGGACGCCATCTTGGATGATGTCCCTTAAAGGAACCGTCATTCGTCGGGAAGTCGTCGGAAGAAGAAGATGGGTCCGCGGTGGAGGTCTTCAAGATGGAACCGGTCCTCATCGGATGAAGATAGAAGATGCCGCTTGGAAGAAGATGGTTGCCGGTCCAGATCTACTCTTCTTCCCGGATAGGATGAACACTTTGGACCCTCTTCTGGACTTCTTCAGCCGTCGGATGATGGATGTCTAGCCCCCGCTTGGGCTTGGATGAAGATTTCGGAGCCTAGAACGATCGGTGATACCTGGCATGGTGAAGACAAGGTAGGAAGATCTTCAGGGGCTTAGTGTTAGGTTTATTTAAGGGGGGTTTGGGTTAGATTAGGGGTATGTGGGTGGTGGGTTGTAATGTTGGGGGGGAGGGGGTATTGTATGTTTTTTTTTACAGGCAAAAGAGCTGAATTCTTTGGGGCATGCCCCGCAAAGGGCCCTTTTAAGGGCTGGTAAGGTAAAAGAGCTTTGAACTTTTGTAATTTAGAATAGGGTAGGGCATTTTTTTATTTTGGGGGTCTTTGTTATTTTATTAGGGGGATTAGAGTAGGTGTAATTAGTTTAATATTGTTGTAATATTTTTCTAATGTTTGTAAATATTATTTTATTTTTTGTAACTTAGTTCTTTTTTATTTTTTGTACTTTAGTTAGTTTATTTAATTGTATTTATTTGTAGATATTGTAATTAATTAATTTATTGATAGTGTAGTGTTAGGTTTAATTGTAGATAATTGTAGGTATTTTATTTAATTAATTTATTTATAGTGTAGTGTTAGGTTTAATTGTAACTTAGGATTTATTTTACAGGTAATTTTGTAATTATTTTAACTATTTTAGCTATTAAATAGTTCTTAACTATTTAATAGCTATTGTACCTGGTTAAAATAAATACAAAGTTACCTGTAAAATAAATATAAATCCTAAAATAGCTATAATATAATTATAATTTATATTGTAGCTATATTAGGGTTTATTTTACAGGTAAGTATTTAGCTTTAAATAGGAATAATTTATTTAATAAGAGTTAATTTATTTCGTTAGATTTAAATTATATTTAACTTAGGGGGGTGTTAGGGTTAGGGTTAGACTTAGCTTTAGGGGTTAATCCATTTATTACAGTAGCAGCGAGATTCGGTCGGCAGATTAGGGGTTAATAATTGAAGTT
Organism: Bombina bombina; assembly: GCF_027579735.1. Taxonomy (NCBI): domain Eukaryota; kingdom Metazoa; phylum Chordata; class Amphibia; order Anura; family Bombinatoridae; genus Bombina; species Bombina bombina. The sequence goes on from NC_069506.1 coordinate 222,740,712, forward strand.
AGGTGTCGGCGATGTTAGGGAGGGCAGATTAGGGGTTAATACTATTTATTATAGGGTTATTGAGGCGGGAGTGAGGCGGATTAGGGGTTAATAACTTTATTATAGTAGCGGTGCGGTCCGCTCGGCAGATTAGGGGTTAATAAGTGTAGGCAGGTGGAGGCGACGTTGAGGGGGGCAGATTAGGGGTTAATAAATATAATATAGGGGTTGGCGGTGTTAGGGGCAGCAGATTCGGGGTACATAGGATAATGTAGGTAGCGGCGGTTTACGGAGCGGCAGATTAGGGGTTAAAAAAATATGCAGGTGTCAGCGATAGCGGGGGCGGCAGATTAGGGGTTAATAAGTGTAAGGTTAGGGGTGTTTAGACTCTGGGTTCATGTTAGGGTGTTAGGTGCAGACGTAGGAAGTGTTTCCCCATAGAAAACAATGGGGCTGCGTTAGGAGCTGAACGCTGCTTTTTTGCAGGTGTTAGGTTTTTTTCAGCTCAAATGGCCCCATTGTTTTCTATGGGGAAATCGTGCACGAGCACGTTTTTGAAGCTGGCCGCGTCCGTAAGCACCGCTGGTATCTAGAGTTGCAGTGGCGTTAAATTATGCTCTACGCTCCCTTTTTGGAGCCTAACGCACTGAAAACCCAGCCATTCTGTGAACTCTAAATACCAGCGGTATTTAAAAGGTGCGCGGGAAAAAAAGCACGCGTAGCTAACGCACCCCTTTGGCCGCAGAACTCTAAATCTAGGCCAATGGCAGCAGTGTTTGCAACAATGTATAACATTGTTATAAACATTGTTGCATGCACAGCTGCCAAATGGCTAACGACATATTCACTCACCTGAACTCACCTAAATTGCTTTTTAATAAATAAAGGACACCAAGAAAACTAAGTGAAATTGATAATAGACGTACATTTGAACTTCATACTCTATCCCAGTGATGGCGAACCTTGACACTCCAGATATTTGAGAACTAAATTTCCCATGATGCTTAGACATTCTGAAGTCCAGTCGAGCATCATGGGAAATGTAGTTCTGAAACATTGAGAGTGCCAAGGTTTGCCATCACTGCTCTATCCAATCGAATCCATTTAAGTTTAAATTTTACCTCGCTGTACCTTTAATTTGTTAGACCATAGGATATTTGCTGGGATGACACAGTTTTTTTAGGGCTACTGGTGCAAGAATTACATGCTATATCCAATTCAATTCTGCCATGTATGCAAAAGGGATGCTAAAGTCAAAATTAAAGGGATATGAAACCCAATTTTTTTCTTTCATGACTCAGATAGAGCATGCAATGTTAAGCAACTTCCTTATTTAATCCTATTATCAATTGTTCTTTGTTCTCTTGGTATCTTAATTTGAAAAGCAGGAATGTAAGCTTAGTAGCCGGCACAATTTTGGTTCAGCACCTGGCTAGCGCTTGCTGATTGGTGGTTAAATGTAGCTACCACTTAGCAAGAGCTACCCAGGGTGCTGAACCAAAATGAGCTGGCTCCTAAGCTTACATTCCTGCTTTTTAAAATAAAGATACCAATAGAACGGAAAAAAAAAAGATAATAGGAGTAAATTAAAAGTGCATGCTCTATCTGAATCATGAAAGGAAAAAAATATGGGTTTCTTATCCCTTTAACTTTAATAATTCAGATACAGCAAGCAATTTGAAACAACTTTCCAATTTAAAAGGACAGTCAACACCAAAACTGTTATTGTTTAAAAAGATGGATAACGCCTTTACGACGCATTCCCCAGCGTTGCACAACCAACATTGTTACTGTGGATTATGCATTTTTGCTGTATTTAATGGTCCATTACCTGTTTGGCAGCTACATTGTACAATGTTTTGGGAGATTGTCATGCTCCACAGGAGAAGCTAAGGCCGCTGGTTAAGCCTCCAATAGCTGCTTGTGAACTATGGGACACTAATTGTCCAACAGTATTCTAATCTCAGATGTGCAGTCAACATTAAAGGGACAGTAAAGTCAAAATTAAACTTTGATGATTCGGATAGAGCAAGCAATTTTAAACCACTTTCCAATTTAATAAAACTAGGTAGGCTCATAAGAGCTCAGGAGTGTGCACGTGTCTTTAGTACTCTATAGAAGCAGTGTTTTGCAACATTATTTGTAGCTTTGTTATACAGTGTTGCCATAGAGTACTAAAGACACGTGCACACCCCTGGGCTCTTATTAGTCTACCTAGTTTTACTCTTCAATAAAAGAAACCAAGAGAACAAAGCAAATTTAATAACAGAAGTAAATTGTAACGTTGTGTAAAATTGCATGCTCTGTCTGAATCATGAAAGTTTCATTTTACTTTCCCTTTAACTGCACATGCACTGTATTAATGGTGTCTTGAATTTAAGTGCAACTGCCCCTATGGGGCCGAATTGTCAAAGTGCAAGCGAACATGATCCGCTGTAGCGAATCATGTCTGCTGCACATCAGTAAATGCAGACAGCATATACTGTTGGCATTTATCATTGCACAAGCATTTCTCGTGAAATGCGTGTGTAATGCTGCCCCCTGCAGAATCGTGGCCAATCGCATGCTAGCTGGGGGTGTCATTCAACCCAATCGTATCCGATCGGGCTGATTGCTGTCCGCCGCCTCAGAGGTGGCGGACGAGTTAATTAGCAGTGGTATTAAGACCACTGCTTCTTAACTTCTGTTTCCGGCAAGCCTGAAGGCTTGCGCGGAAACAGATGCATACGGATGCATTCGGGCCTTGATAAATCGGCCCCTATAAATTAATATTTTAATTTTTAATTATTAAAAACCTATATTTTTGTTGTTTTGTGCAGTGTAAAAAATACCTATTTTTCTCTATAATACTACAGATATTGTAGTATGAAATCTCTTCAAAATGTAGAGGGACCATTTCACCAACATTTGCAGGAGCTTACTTCCTGTAACTCTATGGTCAGTTATGTATTGAATTAAACTGCTTGTATTAATTGCAAGTCACCGTGCAGGATACTTTTCATTGAGTTCTGACATGTTTTTAGTGTTTTATTTTCCTATTTCAATACAATTCTATACTAACGGTCGTGGTGGGCATAGCCCTCAACTGTCTCGATTTTCACGGGACAGTCCCGATTTTAGGGGTTTGCCCCACTGTCCTGGGATGACTGAAGTCTGTCCCGCATTGCCCCATGCATTTTTTTAAAATTCTATTGGGCCCAAATTCTATTGGACCCATACATGGTCATCCCATGACCACATGCTACCAATACATAGTCAATGTTTTTTGGCGCATGCTGTGTGCCGTGTTTGCTCAGGCCTGAGAAGGCAGCATCTGTGCCACGGTGTTGTCTCTAGGACTAACTTGGAAGTTCTGACTGGTCACCTCAGGAGCCTCACTGTGTCTACTTACTAGTGGAGTGTGGCAGTGTGCTGTGAGTCTCTGAGGACGGCGGTCAGGACTATTCTGGCCACGGGTAAGATCTGAGAGAAGTTGAGACTCAGTCGGATCATCAGCATCACTAAAGATTTATCTCCACTTTAATCCCAGGCTGGGCCGGCGGTGCGGGGGGGGGGGGGGGGGTAGGGTACAGCAGAAGCCAGGGCAATGTGTCTGCTCAGCTTAATAGTTTAATTTTTGCAGAGTGATCTGTAGTGTAGTTTCTGAACTGTTCGGCAGCATAAATAAATTATTTGAAAGTTGTATACAGGGCTAAAGTTTTTGTGGGATTTATATACTGCTCCAAGTGCCTTTATTTTTACACAGAGCACTTAATACCTGCTAAACCTCGGGAGTATCATGTACAAACATAAGAAAAACACTGTACAAAAAAAAATTAGCGGCTTTAATTTGTTAAGAATATTAATTCTGCTCTCAGTCAGGGCCGCCATCAGGGGGTGACAGGGGTGACTCCTGTCAGGGGCCCAATGAGCCAGGGGGGCCCCATGAGGGAAGAACTAAAAAAAAAAAAAAAAAAACATTTTTTTTTTTTAAATTTTGGCAGCCACCAGTGGGTACTACAACAGAGTGCTAATTGAGCATCGAAAATGTTATTACAAGGAGTAAAGTATTAGCATTTGAGAGGATTTCTTAGTGTGCACTAAACCACTATGCTCAGTGTGAGACAGACTTGGCACTTTGTACAGTGTGTGCCTGAGTCAGACGGCAGATCACTTTAATTTGAAGAGGAGGTAGGACTTACTTAGCAAATGTTTTTTATTTCTTTGTGCAATTTTGGATTGTAACTTCAGTGTGGTAGTAGTTGTATGGTGGGGCTAGGGGTCCATAAAAACACATTTTTTTAGCAGCAGTGTATTTATGATTATTTCACAATGCTGTAGAAATTCTATATTTAAAACCATGCAGAAATGTTTCCTCCTCAATGCACAAATGGTAAATGCCCTTTTGGCAGATATGCATTTTATATATATATATATATATATATATATATATATATATATATATATATATATATATATATATATATATATATATATATATATATATATATATATATATATTACATTCCAGTTTACTGCCCATTTATGCAAGGACTTTCCAGATGCAAGGAGGCATCTTATCTAAGATTTTTACATCTGCATAAAATGCTATACTCTCAGACTAAGATTGCTCAGTGTTTGAAATGAGACAGGTTAACTTAAAACTGTTCAGTTTACACTACAGCTGACTTAGTTTTGAAATACCTATCAACAAGCCTAAATCCTGCATTTAACCAGATCGTATGGTATGAGTACCACAGCTTATGATCCCACCAAGACCATATAGAGTACAGCATTTTCAAAATCTATAAGTACAGCTGACAGATGGGAAAATTTGTACACTATATTTGAAGTGATGCTCTTGGTTGGGGAAAATAGGGAAAAAACAAACAAACAAACAAACAAACATATGTCAATCTTTTAAAGGTACTTTTCTTCATCTAGCCATCTACCCAGCTCAATAATGTACAATTTTGAATTCACAGAATTATTTTTGTTTGCACATTTACAAATATGATTCTTTAAAAAGTGATCTCTTAATTTCTGCAATTTTTTTATCATGCATGTGCATAAATGTTTCCTCCTGTGAATGTTTCTGTGGGTGTATGTGTTTATGTCTTTGTGCTTTGGTTTGTGTGTCTATGTGTATTTATTTTTTATCTGTGGGTCTCTCTGTGAGGGTGGGTGTGTATGTCTTTGTGCATTTTCTGTGGATGTCTGTGAGCGTGTGTGCATATGTCTTCGAGCTTTTTCTATGGGTGTCTCTGTGAGGGTGTGTGTGTGTGTGTGTGTATGTATGTATTTCTGTGTTTTCTGTGGGTGTCTCTGTGAGGGTGTGTGTATATCTTCGTGTGTTTTCTGTGGATGTCTCAGTGAGGGTGTGTGTATGTATGTCTTTCTGTGTTTTTCAGGTGGTTGTCTCTCTGTGTGTGTGTGTAGGTGTGTGTATGTCTTTGTGTGTTTTCTGAGGCTGTCTCTGTCAGTGTTTCCTTGGGTGTATGTGCAAGTTTGAGTTTGTGTGGGATATTTTGACCTTACTACTGATTATTCACATCTTTCTACAGACTTTGAGACTAACAAGACCTTTCCGGAAGTAACCAATCCACCATTTAACCTTTAAATTATTGTTTAGTCAGTTCAGGGCCCTTCCTTTCAGCCACTGCATGCTGTTGTCATAATTTAGCTGTCATCTTCCTTTACAAAAAGATAATCAGAACTCCATATTTTGTTTTCTAAATCTCCTTTTTTTACAAAACTGTAGTTTACCTCATTACTTGTCAGGTCAATGTAAACAAGTGCTAAGTGTCTGTTTGGGTGTCTGTGTCTGAGTGTGTTTGTTTGCGTGTCTGCTAGAGTGTCTATATGTGAATCCTTATGTGTGAGTGTGTGTGTTTCAGTGAATGAGTGTGTCTGTGTGTGTGTATGTTACTACTTTTACAACATTTCCAAGTTTAAATAGACACATAAGAATAAAGTGCATATACGTTTTAGTCACTTGGTCAAAAATTGCACATGTCAAAGGAGCGGGGGGGGGGGCCCTGATCAATGGTTGAGTCAGGGGCCCCAAAATTTCTAGTGGCGGCCCTGCTCTCAGTTAAAACGTTTGCTTCAAGCAAAGTCTGCACACATTACCGGTTGCAGACTGGGGAAGGAGGCTTGGTGGTTATCTAGGCAACCAGAAATCGTCCCCCTAGTAACATATGTCAGTTATCAGAGTGCTTATACTTTAAAAAAAACAAAAAAACTTCATGTATGTTATGCTCTGCCACTTGTTAAGCCCACTCCCCAGACCCCTCCCTGCTCCTGCCCACCACATATCACACTTTTGCTCAGTGTGTGTGTGTGTGTGTGTGTGGGGGGGGGGTATGCTAATCATCTGAAATATCTTTATGTAATTGTATTTCAGAAAGTGCAATATTATTTGCAGCAGAAATCTGGTAGTTCTTTAAGTATCTTCTAATGCAGAAACTAAATTTTATTACAGGTGGCGCTCAGTTTACGACGGTTTAATATGCGGCGTTTCAGAATAATGCCCTTTTTTCCGTCATGCGACTGCTATTGAGAAGCACTGACAAGCAGTGCAATGATTAAAATAAAGGCAGGCCAGTAGGTGGAGCTGTCCGCTTGTGTTGCAGCAAAGATATGCAAGCCAAGCAGGCTGAAAATCAGTGTTACCAGACCTGAGCTATCTAGCAGCTTTTAAAGGAACAAGATCTAGCAGCCACTTCCCTTTTATCTAGTCCAGACTGGAATGCATTGAATAGCTGCAGACCCGATATTATCTAACATGCTAACAATGCAGAGAACTGTTTGCAGAAAAATGCAAGTAAAAAAATGTTTTTGTTCATTAAACTTAGTTTGATGATATATTCTGTGTTGTGTGAATATTTTATTAAGTTTATAATGCTGTTTAAAGTCTTCATTTCAAAGCTTTAAAAATAATGTATTAGGTGTTACTTATGACAATTTTGAGAGGGGCCTGGAACCTAACTCCCTCACTTCTCATTGACTTACATTATAACTGGGGTTTCAATTTACGAAGGTTTCTATTTACAACCATTCCTTCTGGAACCTAACCCCAGAGTAAACTGAGGGCTAACTGTATTCTTTTCATCAGTGTCCATTTCCAACTATGGGGCTGATTCCAATTGTTCTGTTTTATATTTTTTCATCAAGAAAGAGATCAGTCAAAACCAGCTTAGCTGGATAACTGCAAGATTCTGTCTCCATTTTGTTTCAATGGCACCCTGAACAACTGATAAGGGATGCTGATCAAAGCAAACTGAGATGGATTAATGAGGTTAAAGGGATATGAAACCCAAATGTATTTATTTTGTATTCAGACAGAGCATACCATTTAAAAAAAAAATTCCAATTTACTTTTATTGTCAAGTTTACTTTGTTCCCATGATTTTCTGTGGTGAAGAGTTACATATGTAAGGCTGCCCTCTAGTGATCTTGCAAATGAATTACATTCTTACAAAGCTACTGCCATTATAGTTCTACAAAAATGGGCCAGCTCCTAAGCATATGTCCCTGCTTTTAAATAAAAAATACCAAGGGAACAAAACAAATATTGATAATAGAAGTAAATTAGAAAGTTGTTTAAAAATGAATGCTCTATCTGAATCATAAAAGAAAAATGTTTCCTATCCCTTTAAAGGGACAGCCAAGTCAAAATTAGTTTCATGATTAAGATAGAACACACACTTTTAAACGACTTTCCAGTTCACTTCCATTATCTAAATGTGCACAATCTTTTTATATGCAAAATTTCAGAGGCACCAGCTTCTACTGAGCATGTGCAAGATTTACAGGATACACTTATATGCATTTTGTGATTGGCTGATGGATGTCACATGATGCATTCAGAACTTTTGTCAGAAAAAAAAATCTACTACTCATTTAAAATTCAAACTAAGTGCATTTGCTTTGTCTCTTTATAATGCTATCCTACTGTATTAAGTGGTCCGTTCATTGAATTCCATGCAGCATATTTATCAAGCTCCGTATGTAGCTTGATGCCCCTTGTTTCCGGCGAGCCTGAATGCTCACTGAAAACAGAACTTATGAAGAAGTTATGAAGCAGCAGTCTAAAGACTGCTGCTCCATAACTTGTCCGCCTGCTCTGAGGTGGTGGACAGAAATCAACCCGATCGAATACGATCAGGTTGATTGACACCCCTTGGCCGCGAATCTGCAGGGGGTGGCATTGCACCAGCAGTTTACAAGAAGTGCTGGTGCAATAATAAATGTCGACAGCGTATGCATTTATCGATGTGCCACGATGTGCAGCGGACATAATACGCTACTTCATATCATGTCCGCTTGCACATTGGTAAATATACCCCCATATGTGTGTTTTGCAGTTGGACAGAATGGTGTTTATTACAAGTGTTAAACAATATGAGTTATTTGTATATGGGCATTGTGGGAATACTGAGCATGTTTATTTAACAATGTTTTTAAAACTTTTAATATTTTAAATGTATTATTCTTTTTTTTAGCTAAAATCAAGAAGACTCAATTAATTACCATAAGAATAAAGTGGTTACAACCTATATCTTCTTGAAATTTTAACAGTTCTCATACTGTAAATCGTGAAACCGCTAAGTGACAAATGTTAAAATATTGGCAAAAGTTCCAAATCTCATTGTACAGAACATGGTTTGTCTTTAACTTCAAGGAGATGGCGGTAAAAACTTTTAGATACTGTAAACTGCAATTTTTAAAAACAGGATTTTGGGGACTTCTGTTTTTTGTAAAATACCATGCAAAAGATCTTGCTTGCCAATAAATAAGACAGAACAGCAAACGGTTAAATCTCAATAATAAATAAGTGATTGCTGATAGAAATCTTATTTAGTAGGACTATGTTATTATAACTTACCATCATGAAAATGCAAGTATGAAATTAGAAGAAAGACTGTAAGAACGGGATTGCTAAATGCCATTTCTAGTTCTGATTGTGATCACTCCAATGTTGAGGAATGTCAGGAGCTGACTCCTCATTTAAAATGTACAAGTAAAGGTTCCGATTTAGAAGGGATTTACCAAACCCTTCTCTCCTGTAGGAATACGTTAGTAGAATTAAGTCTCTAGGCGTGACTAGTACAATTACGCAGGATTTGCCAGTACTGTTTTATCACATGTCAACAGGAGAGCCGGTGTTCTGTCAAGAACTGCATTTCATCAAAAACTGCAATCTAACGTCACTTCCGGTGAGTCTTCTATTTTAATATCTGTTTTGCCTCTGTCTGGGGGGCGCACCGCTGATCCTCTGGTCTACACCCCAAGTAAACCTTGGAGAATGAGGTTTACAAGGGGGACTTTGCCCCCATTGAATCCCCCAGGCAGAGGCAAAATAGATAGTGAAGAAAGGCAATTACAATGTCCATATAATTGGTTGTGAATCCTGTCACTAACTGGACAAGGACCAATCAGATGTAAGGAATCACCAGAAGTGACGTCAGATTGCAGTTTTCGATGAATTGCAGTTCTCGACAGAACACCGGTCATTTACATTTACTCCAGAAACCAGCAATTTGTGCACTATGAATCAGCGGCGCATCACTAACAGGGGAGCCGCTCATTTATGTTTAAACCCTAGCCCATTGCAGCAACCTATGGCAGATGGTGATTCTCAAGATCTAGAGACCGGCAATTTGTGCACTATGAATCAGCGACACATCATTAACAGGGGAGCCGCTCATTTATATTAAATACTAGCCAATTGCAGCAACCTATGGCAGATGGTGATTCTCAAGATCTAGAGACCTGCAATTTGTGCACTATGAATCAGTGGCACATTACTAACAGGGGAGCCGCTCATTTATATTAAACACTAGCCCATCACAGCAACCTGTGGCAGATGGGGATTCTCAAGATCTGGAGACTGGCAATGTGTGCTCTTAAGATCAGCGGGGCATCACCTACGGCCCAGCTTAGATGAGGACTATGATTTACATTCCGTGGGTTCATTGCACAGACCTGCCCCTGCATCAGTGTACAGCATGTGATTTGCGATATCCCATATACCGGAGAAATGGTGTGGAAGTGGGTGATGAGGTTACTCCATGCAGTACACTGATGCAGGGGCCCACAGAATGTAAATCATAGTTCTCATCTAAGCTGTGCTGTAGGTGATGCACCGCTGATCATAAGAGCACACATTGCCGGTCTCCAGGTCTTGCAAATCACCATCTGCCTCTTGCTTGATTTATTTTAGTAAAAAGTATTTTCCACTACTCACAGTATAAAGAGTTTAAGGAACAAAGAGTGCCCTGAGCCCCTGATCTCCATTCCAGGTTATTACATCTCCTCAAACTTGGTACCAATAACTTTTACTATTCCAAGGCAAGACAGAATCACTTTTGTAAATGCTAAAACATATTCTCAGACATGTTAGTAGAATCCTCTAACCTCATCACACTAAAATCCACTCCTACGAGTGTGGATTTGCTTAAGGCCTATGATTGGAGGGCGGGGGCGTGCTAGCCTCAAGCACAGCTCAGCTCTTTCTTAGTGCCAGCAGTGTTATTCCAGGAGAGGGAAATAAAAAGGTAAAAACTACAGAATGTAATGTATTTTAATATATATATATATATATATGTCTCATTTCATTAGTTAGTGCATTTACTATTAGTATATAGATCTGTGATATCAGTGTATACTGGACCTTTAATAATTACCTGTCTTTAAATATTCTCTTGCACACCTGTGGTAATTAATGTGCTCTATCACCACCTAGTGGACATATACCAACATAACAAGAATCTATACATAACATTAGCATCAAGTCATCATAGGAATAAGCATTTTGTGAGGAACTGAAGCTACATAGATAGCTACAATGTAACTATTAGTTATATTGTAGCTAGCTTAGGGTTTATTTTATAGGTAAGTATTTAGTTTTAAATAGGAATAATTTATTTAATTGTAGTATTTTTTTTTAGATTATTTTAAATTATATTTAAGTTAGGGGGGTTAGGGTTAGGGTTAGACTTAGGTTTAGGGGTTAATACATTTAGTATAGTGGCGGAGATGTTGGCGTCGGCAGATTAGGGGTTAATAAATGTACGTAGGTGTCGGCGATGTTAGGGACAGCAGATTAGGGGTTAATAAAATTAAACTAGTGTTTGCAATGCGGGAGTGCGGCGGTTTAGGGGTTAATATATTTATTACAGTGGTGGCGATGTCCGGTGGGCAGATTAGGGGTTAAAATTTTTATTTAAGTGTTTGCGATGTGGGGGGGCTTGGTTTAGGGGTTAATAGGTAGTTTATGGGTGTTAGTGTACTTTTTAGCACTTTAGTTAAGAGTTTTATGTTCCGGCGTTAGCCCATAAAACTCTTAACTACGGACTTTTAAATGCGGTAGGAGTCTTGACAGGAGAGGGTCTACTGCTCACTTTTTCAAAGACTCGTAATACCGGCGTAAGGCAAATCCCATGGAAAAGATAGGATACGAAATTGACGTAAGGGGATTTGCGGTATGCTTGAGTCGCGGAAAAAAAGTGAGCGGTACACCTGTACCTGCCAGACTCGTAATACCAGCGGGCGTTAAAAAGCAGCGTTGGGACCTCTCAACGCTGCTTTTTAACCCTAACGCAAGACTCGTAATCTAGGCGATAGTTAGGAAGACTTGTGCAAAACATATAAATTAGAGCATTTCTGTTTTTTTTTTATTAGAAGAACCCTTAATTGAAATGAATTATAAATACAGTACTCCTAAAGTCAGTAAATAAATATGGGTGTAGGGGGACATCTGCTGGGCAAATTCTATATTGCGTTTCTCAGTAATTTTGTGAATGTCTGTAAGAGGCTTGTTGTCCAATATAAAATATGAGACACAGCTAAGCCCTCCACATCACTGCTTTCTATTTTTTCTCTTATCCCAGCAAAATGCACCCTCCTCTCTCTATCTGTATCAAAGTGCTGATTCATTTCTGCTCTTTGTAATATATGTTATTAGGAGGGAATGCCCATATCAGTTCTAAGCTTGCTCATTTGAGCCAGCATCTGATATTTGTAACATAGTAACATAGTAACATAGTAGATAAGGTTGAAAAAAGACTGAAGTCCATCGAGTTCAACCTATACAAATCTAAAATACTTACAAAAAGCTCCAGTTAAGCTTAAATAACCCCATTAAAATGTGACCCATTTAATACTAGCAATCATATCCATGAATTTTGTTTATATACAGAAATTTATCCAGACTATTTTTAAATGTATCAATGGTATTGGCATTCACTACCTCCTTTGGTAATGAGTTCCACAATTTTATTGCTCTTACAGTGAAAAAACGTTTCCGTTGCAGGAGATTAAATCTCCTTTCCTCCAACCTTAAATTATGACCTCTTGTCAGAAACAATTTTCTTGGAATAAAAAGAGCTTCTGCCATCTCTGTATATGGGCCTTGAATATATTTATATAAAGTAATCATGTCAACTCTCAAGCGCCTTTTTTCTAAAGAGAACAGACCCAGTTTGGCTAGCCTCTCCTCATAGGTTAATTTCTCCAATCCCCTTATTAGCTTTGTGGCCCTTCTCTGAACTTTTTCTAGTTCTGCAATATCTTTTTTAGCAATCGGTCCCCAGAACTGCACTCCAAACTCAAGGTGAGGTCTTACCAGGGCTTTATATAATGACAGAATTATGCTTTCCTCCCTTGAATCAATGCCTCTTTTAATACATGCTAGTATCTTATTAGCCTTTGAAGCCGCTGCCCTGCATTGTGCACTCATCTTTAGCTTGTTATCTATTACTACTCCCAAATCCCTTTCCTCCTGTGTTTGGCTAAGTCTTGTCCCATTTAAAAAATACGTAGCCTGCTTATTTTTACTTCCAAAATGTAGAACCTTGCATTTTTCCGTATTAAATCTCATTTTCCATTCACTTGCCCATAGTTCTAATTTTAGCAAATCTCTTTGTAAAGAGAGTTCGTCCTGCTCTGACCTAATGACCTTACTTAACTTAGTATCATCTGCAAAAATAGAGATGTCGCTATTTAATCCTTGCTCCAAGTCATTTATAAAAATATTAAAAAGAACAGGGCCCAGTACTGATCCCTGGGGGATGCCACTGATTACCTTTGTCCAATCTGAGTATGATCCATTTACTACTACTCATTGCTCCCTATCTTTTATCCAGTTATTTATCCATGAGCTAACATTTTCAGCTATTCCCAGTCCCTTAATTTTGTGCATTAATCTCTGATATGGCACTGTATCAAATGCCTTTGCAAAATCTAAGTATATCACATCAACTGATTCCCCTTTATCTATATTTTTACTTACTTCCTCATAGAATCTAATTAGATTAGTTTGACATGATCTATTTCTCCTAAAGCCATGCTGATTAGAACTAATAATCTTGTTTACACGAATATGCTCATCAATATAATCCCTTATAATCCCTTCAAATATCTTCCCCACTATTGATGTCAGACTAACTGGTCTATAGCTTCCTGGATCATCCCTGCTTCCCTTTTTGAAGAGTGGCACCATATCAGCTTTACGCCAATCCTGGGGTACCATGCCTGAGGATAATGAGTCTTGAAAAATTAAGAGTAAAGGTTTGTCTATAACAGTGCTAAGTTCCCTTAACACCCTTGGGTGTATTCCATCTGGGCCTGGAGTTTTATTTACCTTAATATTTTCCAGTTTTTTCCTGATATCCTCTAAACAAAACCCAGTTAGTGGTATGGACTGGCATGTTCTATTCTGTTCCAAAGTATCATTCAATGGTTCCTCTCTTGTGTATACTGAAGAAAAAAACTGGTTTAGTACCTCAGCCTTCTCCCTGTCATTATTTATCATGCTACCCTCCACGCATTTTAATGTACCTATATGATCCTACTTAGATTTTTTGCTATTTATGTACTTAAAGAACCTTTTAGGGTTAGACTTAGAATCCTTGGCAATTCATTTTTCATTTTCAATTTTGGCTAATTTGATTGCTTTTTTGCATGCTTTGTTACATTCCTTATAAATATTGTATGCTGAATCTGTACTATTTTCTTTTAATAATTTAAATGCCATACGTTTTTTCCTAATTTCTCTTAACACATTTTTATTTAGCCATAACGGCTTTGTTTTTTTATTTTTAATTTTATAACCATATGGTATGTGTTAATATGTATATTTATTTAAGAATATCTACACGCCTAAAGGTTCATCAGTCAGTAACTGTGGAGCATGTATAAGATAACATTATTGGTTCTTAGTCAGGGGCAGTAATTTCAGAATTCTCCCTGCTGTGTCCACATATTTTTAATTACACAAGTCCACAAGTCTACAAACAAAAGGTGCATAGAAAGCTAGACAGGTGGGTACACTAGTCTGAGGTGCACTTTAGAAAGACGTTTCTCTTTTCTTTTTTTTCTTTCTTCCTGGCTTTCTGCCTGCATTCTTTTTATGTCCCCTTCCTTCTTTTTTCTGATGTATATAACTCTTAAATGCAAGAAGATTAATGCATAACACGGCAAGCACATAACTGTACGCACTATAAACACATTGGTAAACTTAAACACATAGGCACCTATAAAAAGTCTCAGAACAGATATATTAATTCTGTCTCTGCCTTTCTTTTTTCTCCTTTTTTTGTTTTTTTTTCTTTTCTTCACTTTTTTCTTTTTTCTCTCAAAAATTTAAAGGGCACTAAAACTGCATAGAAGATAAGCACAGACACATTAACTGAAATGTTATGGTTTGTAAGGTAGTTGTTAGGTAATAATTCGGGGACCCACACAGGTTTTTGTCACTGTAAAAACTTAAATATTGCATGTGAGTTGGCACGCAATCAAAGAGGTGAATTAAATATGTAAAGTATCATTAAAACACAGAGGTGATTTATAAAACGGACACAGAGCCAAGTAGCTAAGAAGGGGAAGGGGAAAAGAGGAACAAAGCCAGATTATCTCTGTCCCTGATAGAAGTGTATATACTCTAGCCACCTTTAGGAATAGGTCCTATCAGTCCTGATGGACAAATACATGACGAATTCAAAAAATAAGTCCCCCGTCATGCCACCAAGGAAAGACAGGAAACAGAGATTAGGTCAAGAAGCTGGCATTGAGGTTAGTCTGGAAAGTCCCGCTGTAAATCAAGACACACAAATGACTATAAACCAACTAGCGGATCTTTTACTCCCGCAGTTTGAATTGGTAAAAAAGGATATTGCAGATTTATCACAGGAGATCAGACAGTTCTCAGTCAGAATGGTAGAAATAGAGTTGAGGGTCTCAGAAGCAGAAGATAAACTAAATATCCAAGACATAAATATGAAGGAAAACACAGACAAAATTAAGGCACTCATGTTAAAGGTGGAAGATCTGGAGGACAGATCCCGCCGGAACAATGTCAGGGTAGTAGGACTCCCAGAGAGTAGAGAGTTCCAGGACCTTCTGAAATTTGCAGCAACCATACTACCCACGCTATTAGGGATTCAGGCAGACAGGGACACACTCCAGGTAGAACGAGCGCACAGGGTGGGAAGTGCTAGGACACACACAGATGGAAACACACGTCCCAGGATGGTTCTAATTAGGTACTTGAATTTTCAGGACAAAATCAATATCATGCAACACTATAGGAAACTACAAACATTAACAATTGAAGGGAAAAGAGTCCTGTTGTTTCAGGACTTTTCGGCTGAGACAGCCGCAAGGAGGAGGGTCATGGCTCCATTCTGCTCAGGGTTGATTAGGGCGGGGCTTAAAGCCGCACAGATTTATCCAGCCAAAATAACGGTGTTAACAATGGAAGGGAGAGTTGTGTTAAATTCAGTAAAAGAAGCACAAGATTTTTGTCAGGAGAATAACATTGAAGTCTGAACGGGTATTCTCATCTCACAAGGTTATTTAAAGTAATAAGAATGTATATGAATCCCAAATGTTTAAGAGGGAAGTTCTATGTTGTAAAGTTATTAAAAGCAAGAAGCTCGAACCAGAATGATAAAATATGCAATATAATAATAGGCTGTGGAAAGGGGGGGGGGGGAGAATGGGCGGCCCCTCTCCCCTTTTTTTTTTTTTTTTTGTGTCTCGCATTTTAGATTAAAATGGCAGAACCTCTAAAGTTAGTGTCGAGGAATGTGGGGGGTATAACCTGCCCCATTAAAAGGAAAAATGTTTTAAGAATGCTAAAAGGGGAGAAGGCGGATATTATTTTTTTGCAGGAACTGCATCTGAAGGATCATGAAATAGTAAAATTGAAAGTTAACTGGGTGGCAGAAATTATAGCTACCTCATGTAACAAGCGTAAGTGTGGGGTGGCCATTATCATAAACAAAAAGGTTAACTATAAAATACTTAAACAAGAGTGTGACCAGCAGGGTAGGTACATAATCCTTCAGATACAGATAGAGGGCGTCTGTTGGACCTTTTGCAATATCTACGCTCCAAACAAACTTGAGAAAAACTTCTGGCAAAGGATCCAACAGAAAATCACACCACACTTAGAGCGGAATTTGATAATAGCGGGAGATATGAATCTCACGTTATTCCCAGAGATGGACAGGTCTAGAATCAGAAGCCGTCAAACAAATAATAGAGAGGCCAAATTTTTTAGGAATTACATCAAGACATTAAAGTTGAATGATATCTGGCGACAGCAACACCTGGACGAGCGGGTATATACATGCAAATCTAAAGCACACAGGAGCTTTTCCCGTATTGACCTATTTTTGATAAGTCAGCAAATAGCTAAGCTTGAAGTTGAAACCCAAATAGCAGACATATTGTTATCTGATCATGCCATTATAAGTATGCGGGTCTGGCCAGACAAGAGGGTTAGAAGACCGGGGAATTCGTTTCACTTTCCTGCCTATATGAGTCATAATATTCAGTTTATTAACTGGTTAAAATTAAAATGGTCAGAATATTGTGATCTGAATAAAGAATATATTAACAAAACTGAAACCTTTTGGGAAGCAGGGAAAGCGGTCATGCGTGGAGAAATTAAGGGATACATGGTTAAGTTAACACGCAAATTTAAAGCAAGAGAGTTACAACTGGCCAACCAGCTTAGGAATGCATATAACAGATACCTCCAATCACCGAATCAAGATAGATGGAGTAGATATATCTCCGCTAAAAATGAAAGGGAGGATTTTTTCAGAGAGAAATGGGCAGGGGAAGATCTTAAGGCGAAGTCCAAGTTTCAAGGATATCAGGGGGTTTCAGCCAAACATTTGGTTAAAATAGTTAAGTTCAGACAAAAGAAAAATACCATAGTAACAATAAAAGATGGCAACAAGGTAATAACTCAACCCGCAGAGATCAGGGAAGCATTTTACAAGTATTTTCATAATATATATTCCAGTAGTGGAATAGATGAAAGGGCTAAGGCAAAATTCTGGGAAAAAATCGAACTACCAAAAATAACAGCAGCAGATCTAGAACATATTAATGCGGCCATAACAGAGTTAGAAATAGATAAAGTAATACAAAGGACAAAAGCAGGAAAAGCAGCAGACCCTGACGGTCTCCCGATCGAATTCTACAAAACTCTATCAGCCACTATTGGCACCATATTAAAGAATTTATATAATGATTACTTCCTATCACAAGCTTTAAAATCCCCGTATTTTTCAGACTCAATCGTCACCCTGATATATAAGAAGGGTAAAAACCCAGATGAGTTATCAGCCTACCGTCCAATCTCCCTGTTAAATCAGGACTATAAAATATTGATGTCAATTATTGCTGACAGATTGAAGAGTGTTATAGGTAAACTGATACATACAGACCAGGCAGGTTTCATCCCGTATAGGAACTCGGTTCGGAATATGAGAAGAGTATTGACAGTGGTGGACCATTTTTACCAGATCAGCCAACAGTGCAGAAGGGAGTCTTATAATATTCTTAAAAAAGATTTTGCTTTAATCACCATTGATGCTGAAAAAGCCTTTGACTCCATTGAATGGAATCATCTCATAACCTCTCTTGAAAACTTTGGGTTCTCGGGCCGGTTGTTTGATCTGGTGAGAATGGTCTACAGGGAACCAAGGTCACAGCTGCTAGTGAATGGGGAATTAACGCAACACATTACTTTAGAGAAAGGAACCCATCAGGGCTGCCCATTATCCCCACTCCTATTCGATCTCGCTTTAGAACCCTTGGCAGTATACCCGCGGCAAACTATACAACCAGTCAAGATTGGCAGGGAGACGTTACTCATTTCTCTATATGCGGACGACATACTTTTATTTCTGCAAGATACAGTAAACTCTATTCCATGTGTCCTGGAAACTATCACAGAGTATAGTACCTTCTCGGGTTACAAAATTAACCCTAAAAAATCAGAGCTATTATGGGTTAACAAAACAAGGCAAAGTTGTAATCATATCTTCAGAGAAGTGAAGGCCATCAATTACCTAGGAATTAAGATTACAAGGAACCCTAGGGAATGGTACCAATTAAATTTCAAGGAATTATTTGATAATATTCAAACTAACTTTAATAAGTGGAACCTATTTTTTCTGTCTATATCGGCCAGATGTATGATAATCAAGACAATTATTTTCCCTAAAATCCTATTTTTGCTGCAAAACCTACCCCTCCTCGTTACAAGGAAAGATATAACTAGATACAATAAAGCCTGCTCTTCCTTTATTTGGGGGAAAAAGAGACCAAGAATTTCTATAGATAAAATGAGCAACTCCAAAGTATACGCAGGGTTCGCTACTCCAAATATCAGACACTACAATTTAATAGCCCTGGCCAAATTTGGATTAGATTGGCTGACGAGATCAGAATATGTTACATACTACAATCTAGACGTGGAGCTGATCAGACCTTTCAGCCCGCTAGCCATGCTACATTGTCCATATAGGAAGCTGCCCCAGAATGTGGACGGAATGTTAACATTTGTTAATATTATTAGAGGGTGGCAGCTATACTGCTCTCTAGTGGGACAGGAATATCGGGTGTCTCCATATTTACCGATCATCGGTTGTGTGGATTTCCCATCAGGTCTTAACCATAAAGTATTTTTTGACTGGAGGGAGAAAGGCCTAAGCTATTTTGCGCAGTTAAAAAATGATAGGGACGGCCAGACCTGTACCTTTCAGAGCCTCGTAGAACAATATCACCTCCCAACCAATAATTTTTATGCATACCTGCAGGTACGCCATTATATTGAAAGAGCCAACAGAGAAGTGGCAACTGATTGGGGATGGTCTCAAATAGCTCCGGGCCTAAAACTCTACCATGCAGGGAAACGGTCAATTTCCTGGTGGTATCAAAAAGTTCTGACAAATAAGGGATTGGAACATATCAACCTGGCCAAGGAAAAATGTACTAAATATTTTGAAAGGTTACAAGGAGAGGATATATTAGAAAGTATTAAACTTGCGGCCGAGGCGACTTCAAGTATCAGCTGGAGAGAGTCACAGTGCAAAATCATAAACAACTTCTACTTGACTCCAGCTAGAATGGCTAAATGGACGGAGTTAAAGGCAGGGAGCTGTTTTAAATGCACAAGGGCAGGGGCAGATCTTTTACACTGTATTTGGAGTTGCCCAAAAGTAAGGCAATACTGGGCCAAAGCTCAGTATTGGTTGAACTGTTATCTCCAGAGTAAAATAGAGCTACAGGCAGAACATATATTTTTCCTAAAAAAGTCGGCCATTATGGGGGATAGACAGTTGGTCAATTTAGTTATACTGATAGCACGTAGTCTGCTTTTCAAAAAATGGAGACAAAGAGAAACTCCCTGTTTGAGGGAAGTTACCAACATCATTAAAACACAGATGTTTGTAGAAAGGCAGAACCTTAAGGCTGATTCAGAAAAACAGTTTAAGAATTACTTTAAAAAATGGGGAAGCCTGATCAGCTCTTGGACACCAGAGCAGCAGGGTTATTTTCTAAAGCCTTTTCAGAACGTAGTACCATTCTTAAATCTGACGGTATCCGGCATATTGCCTAGGTCATGGCTAACAGAGAGGGTCTGCTGATTCAGGTCAATGTAAGCAGGGGTGTGTATATACTAGGAATTTTTTTTTTTTTTTTTTTTCTCACTCTCCTCTTTCCCCGCCGCCCTGCCCCCCTTCCCCTTTATTGCTGTTTTTTGGTTGTCGAGGTACACAGATTTCTTTTTTTTTTTTTTTTCTCTTCTTTTTACTCTTTGTCAAAATCAAGTGTATGTAAAGCAGATTTTTGCCTTTCCTTCTGGAAGGACTATTTTAAGTTTGGAAAAAGTGAAGTCAAGAACAAGTGTCTCATCTTTCGTTTTTGTGTATATAGTCACTCCCGGTATGGGAGAAATCTAAGACAAGTAGGACATAAGATATGTTTTGTTAACGTACATGTGTGTATACACAAAGATATAAATTTCTGACTCGAATTTATTGTACAATATGATGAACTTCAATAAAAAAACATTAAAGTATGTATATTTATTTAACAAATTTTAAATATTATCCATTTATCCTCTGTATTTTTATTAGAAAATACATTGTCCCAATTTATATTATTTAATGATTTCCTTAAATCGTTGAATTTTGCTTTCTTGAAATTAAAAGTCTTAGTTAAGCCTTTAAAACACTGCATATGAAAAGAGATTTCAAATGTGACCATGTTATGATCACTGTTACCCAAATGTTCTTTAACTTCTATGTTTGATATTATATCTGTATTGTTTGATAGCACTAAATCCAATATAGCTTTACTCCTAGTTGGCTCCTCTATTAATTGTGACAAGAAGTTATCCCTGAGAACATTTAAAAATCTATCCCCCTTAGCTGAATTACTAGTTTCATTGGCCCAGTTTATATCAGGGTAGTTAAAATCTCCCATAATTACAGCACTGTTATTAACAGCCTTACCTATTTGGATAAGTAGTTGAGTTTCCTCCGGGTCACTAATGTTGGGAGGCTTGTAGCATGTTCCTAGTAATATTATTTTAGGATTTTTCCCCCCACTCTTTATTTCAACCCACAGGGTCTCTACATTGTCACTTGTATCATAAATATCTTCCCTTATTGTAGGTTTAAGTTTAGGTTTAATATACATGCAGATTCCTCCATCCCTTTTATTATTCATGTCCCTCCTAAATAATGTATACCCCTCTAAGTTAACTGCCCAGTCATGTGAATCATCCCACCAAGTTTCAGTTATACTGATAACATCATAGTCCTCTTCTGCAACTAAGAGCGTCAGCTCCCCCATTTTACCTGTCATGCTTCTTGCATTTGTTGTCATACATTTAATTTTCATGTGCTTTCTGCTGCTACTTGGTGTGATTTCCTCTATACTTTCTAATGTGACATTTCTTAAGTCATCCCTTCCTTGAGATATTAAGGGAGTGACATATTCACAGACTGATCTCTCTGTTCTATTTTGTTCTAATTGACCCTCCCCCCCTTTGCTAGTTTAAAAGGTTCTCTAAACGTGCTACCATCCTTTCCCCCAACACACCTGCACCCATGTCATTCAGGTGCAATCCATCCTTACTGTACAAATTGTACCCTAGTGAAAAATCAGCCCAGTGTTCTAAAAAGTCAAACCCCTCATTTTTACACCATGTTTTTAGCCATGAATTAACAGACCTTAGCTCCTTCTGCCTTACTGAGTTAATACACGGCACTGGTAATATCTCAGAAAATATTACTTTGGAGGTCCTTGCTTTAAGCTAGCTACCTAAATCCCTGAAGTCATTTTTTAGGACTCTCCATCTCCCACTGATTCCTTCATTAGTACCAATATGCACCATGACTGCAGGATCAGACCCACATCCCTCTAACAATCTATCAATACGCTCCACAATATGCCTAACACGAGCCCCTGGAAGACAGCAAACTGTTCTATGTAAAGGGTCTGGATGACAAATTACCCTATCAACCTTCCTTATAATAGAGTCTCCTACCACCAACATCTGCCTCTGGCCCTGACTTGTATGTCCCTCTTCCATGACTGAAGGACTGCCCACCATAGTATGCTCCTCTTCCACAGCTAAAGGACTGTTCACTATACTAGGCAACACAGCCCTCTCTGACACTGCCACCCCTGAACTGATATCCCCAACATCTTCACTTAATCTGGCAAATCTATTGGGGTGTACCAGCTCAGAACTGGCCTGTCTCTTCCGCTTACCTTTACTTTGCCCTCTAACTGTGACCCAGCTACATCCTGGAGTCTCCTCATCTGAATCCTCCCCATTCCCACTGCTGGAACCATTAACAACCAGCTCAGTTCTATCCATTTCCCTTTCAAGTGTCTGAATTTCATCTAGTGTTGCAATTCGTTCCTCCAGATCCCCAATAAGAGTTTCTAAAGAGACAATATGCTCACACTTGCCACAAACATATAATCCCAGAAGCGGCTGCTCCAGTGATGCAAACATGTGGCAAGCTGTACACTGAATGAGATTCTCACACATTCTTAATAAAAGGTTTAACTTAAAAGTATAAAATAAATATATTTCTCCTTGGTTACCCCAAAACCTTGTTTGCCTAACTACCTTGGTTAGCTAACTATTATACTTAAACAGACAATGTTACTTTAACAGAGAATCAATACAGCAAGCCTGAAAGAGCAAGCTCACAAAGTAAATGTGCTAAATTTATAGCCTTGCAAGGCCCCCACAGGTGAAAATAATCCCACCCCTAATTACACAGACAGAAAAAAAATTGGAATGCAAGAAATAAAGTTATTTAGTTATTTCCTTTTTTTTAAAAAAAAAATGCAACCCTTGCAAAGCAAATAATTTATAAATTAGCTTGGTTAGCTAACTATTATACTTAAACAGACAATGTTACTTTAACAGAGAATCAATACAGCAAGCCTGAAAGAGCAAGCTCACAGAGTAAATGTGCTAAATTTATAGCCTTGCAAGGCCCACACAGGTGAAAATAATCCCACCCCTAATTACCCACACAGACAGAAAAAAAAAATTGGAATGCAAGAAATAAAGTTATTTAGTTATTTTCTTTTTTTGAAAAAAAAAATGCAACCCTTGCAAAGCAAATAATTTATAAATTAGCTTGGTTAGCTAACTATTATACTTAAACAGACAATGTTACTTTAACAGAGAATCAATACAGCAAGCCTGAAAGAGCAAGCTCACAGAGTAAATGTGCTAAATTTATAGCCTTGCAAGGCCCACACAGGTGAAAATAATCCCACCCCTAATTACCCACACAGACAGAAAAAAAATTGGAATGCAAGAAATAAAGTTATTTAGTTATTTTCTTTTTTTGAAAAAAAAAAATGCAACCCTTGCAAAGCAAATAATTTATAAATTAGCTTGGTTAGCTAACTATTATACTTAAACAGACAATGTTACTTTAACAGAGAATCAATACAGCAAGCCTGAAAGAGCAAGCTCACAGAGTAAATGTGCTAAATTTATAGCCTTGCAAGGCCCACACAGGTGAAAATAATCCCACCCCTAATTACCCACACAGACAGAAAAAAAATTGGAATGCAAGAAATAAAGTTATTTAGTTATTTACTTTTTTTGAAAAAAAAAATGCAACCCTTGCAAAGCAAATAATTTATAAATTAGCTTGGTTAGCTAACTATTATACTTAAACAGACAATGATACTTTAACAGAGAATCAATACAGCAAGCCTGAAAGAGCAAGCTCACAGAGTAAATGTGCTAAATTTATAGCCTTGCAAGGCCCACACAGGTGAAAATAATCCCACCCCTAATTACCCACACAGACAGAAAAAAAAATTGGAATGCAAGAAATAAAGTTATTTAGTTATTTCCTTTTTTTGAAAAAAAAATGCAACCCTTGCAAAGCAAATAATTTATAAATTAGCTTTGTTAGCTAACTATTATACTTAAACAGACAATGTTACTTTAACAGAGAATCAATACAGCAAGCCTGAAAGAGCAAGCTCACAGAGTAAATGTGCTAAATTTATAGCCTTGCAAGGCCACCACAGGTGAAAATAATCCCACCCCTAATTACCCACACAGACAGAAAAAAAATTGGAATGCAAGAAATAAAGTTATTTAGTTATTTCCTTTTTTTGAAAAAAAAAAATGCAACCCTTGCAAAGCAAATAATTTATAAATTAGCTTGGTTAGCTAACTATTATACTTAAACAGACAATGTTACTTTAACAGAAAATCAATACAGCAAGCCTGAAAGAGCAAGCTCACAGAGTAAATGTGCTAAATTTATAGCCTTGCAAGGCCCACACAGGTGAAAATAATCCCACCCCTAATTACCCACACAGACAGAAAAAATTTTTTTGAATGCAAGAAATAAAGTTATTTAGTTATTTCCTTTTTTTGAAAAAAAAAATGCAACCCTTGCAAAGCAAATAATTTATAAATTAGCTTGGTTAGCTAACTATTATACTTAAACAGACAATGTTACTTTAACAGAGAATCAATACAGCAAGCCTGAAAGAGCAAGCTCACAGAGTAAATGTGCTAAATTTATAGCCTTGCAAGGCCCCCACAGGTGAAAATAATCCCACCCCTAATTACACAGACAGAAAAAAAAATTGGAATGCAAGAAATAAAGTTATTTAGTTATTTCCTTTTTTTGAAAAAAAAAATGCAACCCTTGCAAAGCAAATAATTTATAAATTAGCTTTGTTAGCTAACTATTATACTTAAACAGACAATGTTACTTTAACAGAGAATCAATACAGCAAGCCTGAAAGAGCAAGCTCACAGAGTAAATGTGCTAAATTTATAGCCTTGCAAGGCCCACAGAGGTGAAAATAATCCCACCCCTAATTACCCACACAGACAGAAAAAAAAATTGGAATGCAAGAAATAAAGTTATTTAGTTATTTCCTTTTTCAAAAAAAAAAAAAATGCAACCCTTGCAAAGCAAATAATTTATAAATTAGCTTGGTTAGCTAACTATTATACTTAAACAGACAATGTTACCTTAACAGAGAATCAATACAGCAAGCCTGAAAGAGCGAGCTCACAGAGTAAATGTGCTAAATTTATAGCCTTGCAAGGCCCACACAGGTGAAAATAATCCCACCCCTAATTACCCACACAGACAGAAAAAAAAATTGGAATGCAAGAAATAAAGTTATTTAGTTATTTCCTTTTTTTGAAAAAAAAAAAAATGCAACCCTTGCAAAGCAAATAATTTATAAATTAGCTTGGTTAGCTAACTATTATACTTAAACAGACAATGTTACTTTAACAGAGAATCAATACAGCAAGCCTGAAAGAGCAAGCTCACAGAGTAAATGTGCTAAATTTATAGCCTTGCAAGGCCACCACAGGTGAAAATAATCCCACCCCTAATTACCCACACAGACAGAAAAAAAAATTGGAATGCAAGAAATAAAGTTATTTAGTTATTTCCTTTTTTTGGAAAAAAAAATGCAACCCTTGCAAAGCAAATAATTTATAAATTAGCTTGGTTAGCTAACTATTATACTTAAACAGACAATGTTACTTTAACAGAGAATCAATACAGCAAGCCTGAAAGAGCAAGCTCACAGAGTAAATGTGCTAAATTTATAGCCTTGCAAGGCCCACACAGGTGAAAATAATCCCACCCCTAATTACCCACACAGACAGAAAAAAAAATTGGAATGCAAGAAATAAAGTTATTTAGTTATTTCCTTTTTTTGAAAAAAAAAATGCAACCCTTGCAAAGCAAATAATTTATAAATTAGCTTGGTTAGCTAACTATTATACTTAAACAGACAATGTTACTTTAACAGAGAATCAATACAGCAAGCCTGAAAGAGCAAGCTCACAGAGTAAATGTGCTAAATTTATAGCCTTGCAAGGCCCCCACAGGTGAAAATAATCCCACCCCTAATTACACAGACAGAAAAAAAATTGGAATGCAAGAAATAAAGTTATTTAGTTATTTCCTTTTTTTGAAAAAAAAAATGCAACCCTTGCAAAGCAAATAATTTATAAATTAGCTTGGTTAGCTAACTATTATACTTAAACAGACAATGTTACTTTAACAGAGAATCAATACAGCAAGCCTGAAAGAGCAAGCTCACAGAGTAAATGTGCTAAATTTATAGCCTTGCAAGGCCCCCAAAGGTAAAAATAATCCCACCCCTAATTACACAGACAGAAAAAAAATTGGAATGCAAGAAATAAAGTTATTTAGTTATTTCCTTTTTTTGAAAAAAAAAAAAAATGCAACCCTTGCAAAGCAAATAATTTATAAATTAGCTTGGTTAGCTAACTATTATACTTAAACAGACAATGTTACTTTAACAGAGAATCAATACAGCAAGCCTAAAAGAGCAAGCTCACAGAGTAAATGTGCTAAATTTATAGCCTTGCAAGGCCCACACAGGTGAAAATAATCCCACCCATAATTACCCACACAGACAGAAAAAAAAATTGGAATGCAAGAAATAAAGTTATTTAGTTATTTTCTTTTTTTTAAAAAAAAAAATGCAACCCTTGCAAAGCAAATAATTTATAAATTAGCTTGGTTAGCTAACTATTATACTTAAACAGACAATGTTACTTTAACAGAGAATCAATACAGCAAGCCTGAAAGAGCAAGCTCACAGAGTAAATGTGCTAAATTTATAGCCTTGCAAGGCCCACACAGGTGAACATAATCCCACCCCTAATTACCCACACAGACAGAAAAAAAAATTGGAATGCAAGAAATAAAGTTATTTAGTTATTTCCTTTTTTTTTTTTTTTAAAATGCAACCCTTGCAAAGCAAATAATTTATAAATTAGCTTGGTTAGCTAACTATTATACTTAAACAGACAATGTTACCTTAACAGAGAATCAATACAGCAAGCCTGAAAGAGCAAGCTCACAGAGTAAATGTGCTAAATTTATAGCCTTGCAAGACCCACACAGGTGAAAATAATCCCACCCCTAATTACCCACACAGACAGAAAAAAAATTGGAATGCAAGAAATAAAGTTATTTAGTTATTTTCTTTTTTTGAAAAAAAAAATGCAACCCTTGCAAAGCAAATAATTTATAAATTAGCTTGGTTAGCTAACTATTATACTTAAACAGACAATGATACTTTAACAGAGAATCAATACAGCAAGCCTGAAAGAGCAAACTCACAGAGTAAATGTGCTAAATTTATAGCCTTGCAAGGCCCACACAGGTGAAAATAATCCCACCCCTAATTACCCACACAGACAGAAAAAAAATTGGAATGCAAGAAATAAAGTTATTTAGTTATTTCCTTTTTTTGAAAAAAAAAATGCAACCCTTGCAAAGCAAATCATTTATAAATTAGCTTTGTTAGCTAACTATTATACTTAAACAGACAATGTTACTTTAAAAGAGAATCAATACAGCAAGCCTGAAAGAGCAAGCTCACAGAGTAAATGTGCTACATTTATAGCCTTGCAAGGCCCACACAGGTGAAAATAATCCCACCCCTAATTACCCACACAGACAGAAAAAAAAATGGAATGCAAGAAATAAAGTTATTTAGTTATTTCCTTTTTTTGAAAAAAAAAAATGCAACCCTTGCAAAGCAAATAATTTATAAATTAGCTTGGTTAGCTAACTATTATACTTAAACAGACAATGTTACTTTAACAGAGAATCAATACAGCAAGCCTGAAAGAGCAAGCTCACAGAGTAAATGTGCTAAATTTATAGCCTTGCAAGGCCCACACAGGTGAAAATAACCCCACCCCTAATTACCCACACAGACAGAAAAAAAATTGGAATGCAAGAAATAAAGTTATTTAGTTATTTCCTTTAAAAAAAAAAATGCAACCCTTGCAAAGCAAATAATTTATAAATTAGCTTGGTTAGCTAACTATTATACTTAAACAGACAATGTTACTTTAACAGAGAATCAATACAGCAAGCCTGAAAGAGCAAGCTCACAGAGTAAATGTGCTAAATTTATAGCCTTGCAAGGCCCACACAGGTGAAAATAATCCCACCCCTAATTACCCACACAGACAGAAAAAAAATTGGAATGCAAGAAATAAAGTTATTTAGTTATTTTCTTTTTTTGAAAAAAAAAATGCAACCCTTGCAAAGCAAATAATTTATAAATTAGCTTGGTTAGCTAACTATTATACTTAAACCGACAATGTTACTTTAACAGAGAATCAATACAGCAAGCCTGAAAGAGCAAGATCACAGAGTAAATGTGCTAAATTTATAGCCTTGCAAGGCCCACATAGGTGAAAATTATCCCACCCCTAATTACCCACACAGACAGAAAAAAAAAATTGGAATGCAAGAAATAAAGTTATTTAGTTATTTCTTTTTTTTTTTTTTTTTTAAAAATGCAACCCTTGCAAACCAAATAATTTATAAATTAGCTTGGTTAGCTAACTATTATACTTAAACAGACAATGTTACTTTAACAGAGAATCAATACAGCAAGCCTGAAAGAGCAAGCTCACAGAGTAAATGTGCTAAATTTATAGCCTTGCAAGGCCCACATAGGTGAAAATAATCCCACCCCTAATTACCCACATAGACAGAAAAAAAAATTGGAATGCAAGAAATAAAGTTATTTAGTTATTTCCTTTTTTTGAAAAAAAAAAATGCAACCCTTGCAAAGCAAATAATTTATAAATTAGCTTGGTTAGCTAACTATTATACTTAAACAGACAATGTTACTTTAACAGAGAATCAATACAGCAAGCCTGAAGCAGCGTTTTAAAATGCTGCTTCCTAAATCCCCTCTGCCAACTTAAAGTTGGAAGATGAAATTGACCCAGACTGAATGGGGTAAATGATAAGCCCTGCTCTTGAAAATTATTCAATGATTACTGCATATAGAAATGTTCTTGTGAAACGCATAACCAATCAAAATGTATTTCAGGGATCCACAGCAAACAGTTTTGGAAATACTATCAGGTAGATTACGAGTTGTGCATTCATCTTTTAACGCTGAAAAAATGGTAATTTGTCGGTATAGCTGTACCGCAACCCTTTTAGCCTGTAACACAACGTCAGTTCCGCACTCATAAAAATTATGTTTTTTTTCATTGGACTTCCATAGCGCTGCCATTACTAGTTTTGCGGTGAGGCTAAAAAGCTTGCGTTACACCCTATACCGACAAGTTCCGTACCGCCATCTGAGAGCAGTAGTTATGAGTTTTACGCAACAAAACTGTTACATAAAACTCATAACTAAACTGCTACAAAGTACACTAACAGCCATAAACTACCTATTAACCCCAAAACCGAGGCCCTCCCGCATCGCAAAACACTATATTAAAGTTATTAACCCCTAATCTGCTGCTCCCGACATCGCCGCCACTAATAAAATGTATTAACTCCTATTTTTACGCTCCCCAACATCGTCACCACTATAATAAAGTTATTAACCCCTAAACCGCTGCCCTCCCACATTGCAAACACTATTTAAATATTATTAACCCCAATCTGCCGTCCGCCCACATCACCCCCACTATACTAAAGTTATTAACCCCTATTCTGCTGCTCCTAGACACAGCCACCTTTATAATAAACCTATTAACCCCTAAACTGCTAGCACCCCACAACAAAATATACTGAATTAGGGGTGCGGAGCTAACCGCTGGAGTAGACGGACGCATTTGTGCAGAGCTCCCGGCTCCAGACATATAGAATGGGGTTTATTCAACGATTTTTACAGCTTATGTGAGTCTTGATGACCACCCCAACTACATAAGTCACTTTGAAGCGGAGCCCGGGAGCCTTCATTAACTTTACTATACTTGTTTTGGCACTTTATTAGTTTATGCCCTTATCTGGCTTATTGAGGCCTCATTGTGACATCATCAACATTTATTTCTGGAGCATCGAGTATAATTCCTGTCTCTTGCCTGCTCCTTGGCAGTAACGTTATTGTATTCAAGATGGAGGAGACACGCAGATTGCTGCAGACTCTCTTATTAGCTTTCGACCGCCACCTAGATAGGTGTTTTCTAGACCTACACGACACTCTGAAAATGGCGACTAGTGGCGGAGCGGACAAGGGATATCACGATGCTGATCAAAATGAGGCGAGCACAGAACAGCTCCCAGAACAGCGATCTGAGTGTTCACAGAGTGGCCTAACACATGGCAGCTTCAATCTGGTTATGGGGAATAACTGGCAAGACCCGGCTAATTTGCACACATCTAACTATACCGCAAGAAGATCTTGGCAAGCGGCAGCTAATAGGAACAATTCAGTGCAGCCGAAGAGAGACATACAAACCTCAACCTGTCATCTATTCCTAGGGATGAAGCCGGCAGCTCGAATTGCACAGAGTAAATCTTACCTGATTCTGCCCTTGGACGATGAAGGGGTGGCTGACTTCTGCGGTTGGGGCCTGAAGCCCTCAGATCTTGAAGTCCTTTATGGAGACCACGCGCCGTTGCTGTGGCCAGATTCCTCGCTGCTGCAAGGTCCCAATACGAGTGACTCCCTTTTCAGGCTGAATAAATATCTACCTGTGCTACACCATGGTCTGCAGGTATCTTCAAGCTGGACAACCGTTCTCAGGGCCGGAGTGGGGTAAATCCTTCCTAATTGACTTGAGGTTCTAAAGTATGGCCATTTCTGCAAGGACATCTCCTAATATAGAATAACCACCAGAATGAAAAAGCCTTCTCAGAAGTCTAACCCATCTGCAGAGTATTCATCAAAGTCAGGGCTGGACATATAGATAATGGCCCATCTTTAGTATTATACACTCTATATGTTTTTTTTCACTGACTGGGTATAGTATATGTCTGTATATTAGGCACTATATATGATGGCACACTAAACTGCTCACAGCATTATTTCTATTAAGTTAACTTGTTCAACTTACTTTATTGGAACCTATGGTGATAATTATTACAGAACTCTCCCAGTTTGTTATGATTGTGTTCCTCTATATAGCTAAATATTTAATTAATTTGATCATTCTGTAACTAGATTTAGATGATAGTAATCCTATATTTCCTATTTTTCTTTTTAACCTAAGCCATATTTGAGGGCTAAATCATCCATACAATTCAGCTAATGATAATTGATATTTTTTGCAGCAGATATAGCACCCATAAGGTTTTATATTTAATATCCCTACTGTGTTCCATGAGTCAGTAATTACATTATAGTTTCTGAGCACTAATGATTTCTAGCATCTGTACCACATGTATTTGCTATACCAGTACACCTTATCCTACGCATTGCTTTACTCAAAAAGAGACTATTTTCTAAAGTCACGTGCACTTAGGGCTGAAATGTCGCTAGTTAGCATACATTCATTTTTGTCCACTCCTGCTCATGTGTACATCGAATCTATATGTATTCCTACTCCTCACTGGCTGAGTGTTGAGGTTGCCTATGGCCGGGGCATCCTATCATACATTTAAGGAGGACGGTATAGGCTAGTTATCTTATTTGACACATGAGTAGGTTATATTTATTACATTATTCTCTAATAAAGTTTTTCACCCTGCTTGCTTCTTTCCCTTGTCAATTTTCAAGGGATGCCATTGACTCTACCTTTATTTTGGAAGCACAAATTCTTCCGTTTTAAACCCACTCACAGGTCTTATACTCTCACCCTAATCTCTACCTTTTGGTATGCAAATAGCTGTGTGTGGATTATTTTGTCACCTTTGTACTATATCAGTATAAACTAAATTGCTATCGCTATCACATAAGACTCTTAGCTCATATTATTACGATTATATCCTTCTAATAATGCCCCCCTTATATTGTTTAGCTGGCGGGGAAGATAGGGGATTACTTGAAGTAATATGGAAACTGCTCTGTCATTTACATTTGTGCATTGTACAGCAGCTTTGCCTTATTTATGTTATCTATTTTATTTAAGCTAAAATCATTTAGTCATTCAGAGAAGTTTTACTTATTATAAAAAGGAGGTTTCCAAAGGCCAGATTCTGATATTGATCCATAGCTCTCTACTCCTTTGTTCTATTTACTGCCTATAAGCTCCCTTATTTTACCACTATACTAATGTAATTACCCCCTCATAACTCATAACTTATATTGCACTATTCTCTCCTATGCCACTGTAGCCTATAAGATCCACTATCTCATTAAGAAAATTTGATATACTTACGCCCTGCTAAACATTTAGCATTCTCCCCTCCGCCCCCCCTCCCCTCTCCCCCTCCCTCATACAACACACGATACATTGTTACATTAGAACCTTGGCACCTTTTTTTTCTCTCTCTTTTGGGCTACTACTAAGCGGTGTTTACCCGCTGAAGTTAGTCAAACTGGGATACCCTATTTGAGGGGCTCCCACATGTTTAAGATGAAGGTGTCAAAAACTTTTAGACTATTTTGTGTATTAGAACAATGTTATTGTAGTTTTGTATCTATGTTTTTTTTTATGGTTATCATTTCTATATTTCTGCTGCCTATAACAATTGGTTCAATCTTGATCCATCACATTAACCATTGTTCATAAGCTTATATTGAAGAAAATGAGATTCCTAAAAGACTTGCATAACATGTAGTCTTCATATATGTGTATGCTCATGTTGATATGCAATTTATGTTGTGGAACAAAGATGTATCTATTAGATTTGAGTTGCTAACTGTAACCCACTCATCATGCCTGTATTGCAACTTACTATTTTGTTCTACTTCCTTGTTGTAACTATATTCAGAATCTCAATAAAAGAAATATTACAAAAAAATATATATATACTGAATTAAACTATTAACCCCTAAACCGAAAGCCTCCCACATCGCAATAAACTAATTTAAACTAGTAACTCCTAAACCTAACGCCCCCTTACATTAACAATCAGCCAATAGAATGAGAGCTACTGCAATTCTATTGGCTGATTTGAATAGCCAATATAATTTCAGTAGCTCTCATCCTATTGGCTGATTTGAACAGCCAATAGGATTTGAGTAGCTCTCATCCTATTGGCTGATTTGAATTTCAAAAATAAAATCAGCCAATAGGAATACAAGGGACACACCATTGTGAAAAGGCTCCCTTGCATTGAAGATTCAGTATACGGCGGCGACCGTATGAAGAGGATGCTCCACGCCGGATGTCTTCAGGATGGACCCGCTCCGCGCTGCCAGGATGAAGATAGAAGATGCTGCCGGGATGAAGATAGAAGATGCCGCCTGGATGAAGATAGAAGACTCCGTCTGGATGAATGAAGACCTCGCCGCCTGGATGAAGACTTCTCGCCGCCTGGATGTCCGGACTTCAGGAACTGTAAATGGATCTTCGGGGTTAGTGTTAGGATTTTTAAAACTTTTTTGCATGGTTTTTTTTTTTAGTTTAGGGTTTGGACTTTTCTTAAAAGAAATATGAGTCAAGCTTTGACGGCTCAGAACCCTAACAATCCTTTTTTAGGGGTACAGCCAGTGGCCAGCAGTGGGCCACAGGCACAGTCATAAATACTGCAGTATTACCTGAGAGAGAGGGTAGAGATATACCAAATAAAATGATAAATGTCAATAATGGTACTAATCATGTTCTCTCCCTACAGACCGGAAACGGATGATTTAGCTGTGATGACGCGCAACCTCAGCCTGAAAGCTCTAACAAACCTCTTCCTTTGCAGTATTCTCTTAACCTTATTTCCACAGATGCAGTACACAGGAACCCGGCCAGCCCTATTAGAGAGGAGGGGACCAGTAAGAATGAGAATTCTTCTGCATCAGGTAACATGGCTTATTCAGGTAACTCGTGGCGAAGTGGGAAATCATGCCAATTTTATGTGTGAAATGGTAGAAACTGCAGGGAGATATTATGTATTAGCTGAACTCCAGGACTCAGTCACTAACCCTATTATGGCATTAGTTGATACTGGATCTCAGGTGACTATTTTATCCCACAGGTACTACACACAGCTAAATGAGCTAACACCCCACAAACCTAAAATAAAAGAATTTGATGATTCACTAATAGGTGTTGGGGGTGACTCTCTAAAAGTCTATGGTACGACATGGTTAAAATTGAAACTGGGGAACAGGGTAATAAGACACCCTGTCATTATAGTGGATCTGCCAACTGATCATTTAATTATTGGTAGTGATCTCCTGAAGCGATTAAGCACCATAATTGATTGCATAAATAATGTAATTTGGTCACAAATAATATGAGCGGTCTGGTATATCTCGCACATGACATAACTGTCACGTGGGGGAAGAGAAGCCAGATGCTGTGGAGATTAATTTCAGGAATGACTCTATACCTGAAATCACTATCCTACAAATAGTAATTTATAATTGCGAAATTGGACCCAAAAACTACAGCTGTATGAGAACAGTAATACTACTACGAACTTTGTATCCAGCTCTTTAAGTATCATTCAGAAACTTTCATAAGAACGATCACACCACTACTAGAGGTATTTGCCATTGATCAAAAGATAGTAGTTTACAGAGCACAACTTTTTACCAACAAAGTTTCCATTATCAAGTGCCGTGGATCAGGACGCCCAGACGGTGTATCATATGACTGCATCCACCTGAATGATGTACGCATCTCTGTGAGTACATCCATTGGAGAGGTAAACTACCCACTGCCACACGCTCCATACGGAGTGCTACACTCACCACTGTGACCACACAGACTTAAGAGGTATTTGAGTCACGACTACCACAGCAATCTGAGAGACAAATACACTGCTGCAACTCACCCATCTGCGATGTCAACTAACCTCTAAGACCAGAAAAAACAGAGAAGTGTACAGACCATAAAGCTCCCCTGCTTGGAAGCAGTGTAAAAGAACCATCCTAATCCGAGGTTTCTGTATATTACCTCTGTTTTATCGTTGAAAGTACAACATAACGTTTTCCAAAGGAAACACTGCACTAACAAGGTACCTTATTTACTAATCAACACCAACATAGACTGTTTATTATCTAGTCCACAAACATCATTTGGACACAACTGGGACTTGTATAAATATCGTCTCCACTGTTAACTTTGCAATTTGAGACGAGAGACTTTTTATAGGTTTGCATTCTTGGCTACCTTTCCTATAAAGTAGGCATTTTAGATCTATTGTCTTTTATGTATTGCATTTCAAGGGAGACGTCCCTTATGTATATTTTATATATGTGCTATTATTTTTAGTAAAGTTTATATATTTTAACTGCATTTGCGTTTGTGTGCTGACTTAAGACAGCTAAACAAACAAGTGTACATGCCTGGCTGGCCTGTGTCATATATTGATTGACCAGTGCCTAGCACAGATGCAGGGATCTAAAATATTCACTGCCATTGATTGTGCACAGGGATATTGGACCATAAAAGTACATGAGGAGGACCAGTATAAGCTTGCATTCTCGTTCCAAAAGGTCCAGTATGCATTCCAGAGACTCCCATTTGGATACATAAATTCAGGACATGAATTTGCCGTATTCATGCATAAGGCTATGCCTGATGCACTGGAAAGGGGGACTTTATCTTATGTTGATGATGTTTTAATCTAAAGCACAGACTTTGAAAAACACATCACAGAACTCAAACATGTCCTCCGCCAACTTAAAAGGGCAGGTGTCAAATTATCCCTAAAAAAGCTCAATGGTGCCGCACTTGTGTAACCTTCTTGGGACATGAAGTTACTTATGAAGGGTTAAATCCTCAGAAGAAAAAGGTGGAAGCTATAATAAATTCTAAGAACCTAACTGACTTAAAGGAATTGAGATCATTCCTGGGTATGACAAATTATTCTCGCAAATTTATTGATAATTATGCAGAATTAGCTAAACCACTGCTACTTCTTCTAAAGAAGGATGTAAAATGGCACTGGAGTGAGGCTCAAGAGACAGCCATCAGAGATCTGAAGAGAAAACTCACTCAAGCACCTTGCTTAGCGTACCCTGAAGGTGGCAAACCTTTCTACTTAGAAACAGGTTACACAGATATAAGCATGAGTGCTGTTTTATACCAAAAGCATGATAATTTAAGCAAAGTCATTGCTTATGCGAGTAAAACTTTATCCCCAGTAGAAATAAAATTTAGTGATTGTGAAAAAGCCCTCTTATCCACTGTATGGGCTCTGCAAAATTTCTGCAGCTATATACAGGGCAAGAAAATTATTGTAGAAATGGCCCACCAGCCTTTGCTATATCTGCAAAGTGAGAGACTAAGAGATGGGATTTTGTCTAATAGCCTCATAACAGCTTGGACTCTTTCCTTACAAGGCTGGCCTTTAGAAATTCGCTACAAACAAAATAAAAAGAATCCAGTCGCACAGGTGCTTGCTTTGCTCCATGACTGTACTGCTAAGGATCATGGGGAAGAGTTATTAGAAGATGATTTCCTGGAGGAACAATTGCTTTCCTCATATATAAAATATACAATGAGGACCAGTGTCAAACATTACCTTAGGAATATGTTGATGGTTGTTCTTACCATGCCACTATTGATAATGAGTGCAGAATAGTCACTGGCATTGGTACAACTTGGTCAAATGGATTCCCAAACATTTCTGTAGGTTTCAACATTGGACCAAAATCCAGTCAAGTTGCAGAACTAACTGCTGTTCTGAAAACCATTGAGATGGCTATTTAACACGATATTCATGAATTTGTGATCATTACTGACTCAAATTACGTGTGTGACAGTTTTGTTGAATACCTGCCAACTTGGAAAAGAAATGGCATGCAGAAAACTAACAACAAACCAGTCAAACATGGGAAGTTGTTCTGCAAGATTGATAATCTAGTGGTGTCCAATGATTTAATCATACACTGGAAAAAGACCAAGGGTCATTTTACAATTCAAAGTCCTGATAAAGAAGGCAATGATCTTGCGTATTCATTAGCCAAACAAGGAGCCATAACTGGAGAACTCCTTAATATCGACCACTTAATGGGTGCAATTCAGGTAGAAGTCATTACCAGAAATCAGGCTAAACAACAAAGTGAGCCTAACCTGCTACAATGGAGTTAGGATTCTCCTAGTGAGGACCTGATCACTAGTCAAAAAGAAGACACCATTATAGGCCTCTTCTATAAACACATAGAAGATCCTGAACACAACCCCATCTCAAAAGAGGATGGTATTGGCAAGGAAGATCTTAGAATCTTAATGAAATCCAAATCACAATTCAATTTGCACGATGGTTTGTTAATTAGAACCTCCAAAACTGTCATCCAGCAATGGGTGGTACCTACAAAGTTCATAGGTCTCATGCTTCAACATGCCCATGATGCTCCCACATCTGGCCATTGTGGTGCCAAATTAACGTATGAAATATTGCGTGATTATGCCTTTTGGCTGCACATGTTAAAAGATGTTCAAACCTACTGTCAAGGTTGTTTAATCTGTCCACATTTCTAACCCACCACACCAATGCATAGAACACCATTGCAGAAAAGGGGGATGGTAATGCCATGGTCAGATATACAAATTGATTTTATTGGTCCAGTAACAAGGTCATCAAGAGGTAACAAATACCTGTTGACAGTGACATGCCTATTCACTAAATGGGTAGAGTGCATCAGTGCACCTAACAATAGTGCTGAAACATGCACAGCTTTGCTCATCAACCACATGTTTTCCAGATTTGGTTTGCCCCAAAGTGATGACCAAAATGTGGAAAATACTAGGGGTTAATAGGAAGCTCCATATTGCATATAGAGCTGCCTCAAGTGGTGGTGTAGAGCGTTACAACCAGTCCATTGTGGAAATCCTTAAAACGTTTGTGAGTGAAACAGGTAAAGACTGGGATGTACAATTTCCTCTAGTCCTTATGGCAATAAGAGTAACTCCAAGTAGTGCTACCAAGATGTCACCTTTTGAATTGATGACGGGTAGAAGAATGGTTCTACCTCAACATCTACTGTACCGTACATCAGACCAGAACTTAATAAATGTTGCCAATACACATCAATGTATTTATCTTTATAACTTTGGAAGAGATCAGGTTAAGGAGAAGAAATGTCTTCCATCATGGAAGGGTCCTTTTGTGGTTACCGACAAAATATCTCCAGTTGCCTATAAAATTAGCATACCTAAAAATGATACTTTTATGGATAAATGGGTCCATATTAATCAGTTGCGAGCGTGCCACCCTAGATCCCAACTACAAGTCATAGAGGGAGAATGAAGTGTCATATCCCCAAATGCACTAAAGAAATATTGTAGTTTAAAGATGCCTAGCTAATGAGCACAAGGGCTCAAAAATAACGGACTCTCTTCATGGAAGGCTGTCTATAATACATACTGTCAATACACTCACCAAGTACCAATGACTTTAAGCCAATTCAAATACATGTGTCTTTCATATATTTAAAATGGAAGGGGGAATTATGTCAGGGTATCTGTGAATGTCAGTAGATAATATATATATATATATATATATATATATATATATATATATATATATATATATATATATATGCAAGTCGAAAAAGAAATTTCTCAATAGTGAAAAGGCGCACTGCTATACAATTTTGAATATTATAATAATAATATGCTGTATGGTGTATACATAAAAACAAAGTTCAAAACCAATGCGGTGGTACAGGTTAGTTCTTTCCCAGCAAAATTCTGGTATAGGGTAAGTGATAGCGTTTACCAGAGCCAACCTCAATCCTATGAGGTAAGTGATCAGCAATGGGGTATAGATGGTCCCTTGGAAACTGTATGCTCCCTTGACAATCTCTTGGTATCTGTTTATCCTTAGAAATGGAGATCCTGGACTCTCTTATGAAGGCAGGAATGATCCTTTGGTTCTCTCTATGGTATTTGTTGAAGTACTGCGGTTTTTGGAGGAACTTGTTGATGAAATGGTAATCTTGGACTCTCTATAGGTTTCTTCTTCTTTCAGAAGTTTGGATGTCCAATATTCTCATAGATGTATAGAAATAAAGAGAGAAAACAAAAACATAGAGTAGTACAGAGCAAACCTCAATCCTATGAGGTAAGTGATCAGCAAGGATTTAAAGATGGTTTTTTTGGATGTTGAGAGTAATACCTAGTCTTTTTTCTGTTCAGTGGGAATGGCAATCCTGGACTCTCTTATTCCAGCAAGGATGGTCCTTGGACCCCCTCTTTGTTGGTATCTTCAAGAATGTCTTGGGTGACCTTTATAACAATGAAATCCTGGGCTCTCTGAGTATTTGTTCTCTCTTTTGATAGTGGGATGTCACGTGTCCTCATAAAAGATTAGTGATAAAATACAGGAAACAGAGACAAAGACATAGTGTGATACCGTAAAAATGAAGAGCTATTTATTACAGACAGATAATAAAAAATGTGCTTACATTAAAAACCTTCAAAATTGTATGAGGTTAAAATGGCATAGGAATACCCTGAAAATCACTTTATGTTCAGGGACGTGCTGAAATTGAATAGCTATCCTAAAAAATTGATAGATAATTCATTTAAAAAAGTTCAAAAATTAGATAGAAAACAACTTCTCATTACAAATAAAGAAAAAGGTCGAAAATCCGCTGAGAATAACAACAAAAAACTAGGAATGGTAACCACTTACAATGAAGCAGCCCCTGAAATTAAGAAAATACTCAAAAAATATTGGCCTATACTTGAACAGGATAAGTTTCTTAAAAATAGTATAGGCAAAGCACCTAAAATTACGTTCAGAAAAAATAAATGTTTAAAACAAATCCTAGCGCCTAGTCAATTGAAAACAACACAGTCCAAAACTAACTGGCTAACCTCTAATACAAAGGGATTCTTCAAGTGCAATAGGGCTAACTGCAAAGGCTGTGAGCA
This sequence comes from Bombina bombina, assembly GCF_027579735.1. NCBI lineage: Eukaryota > Metazoa > Chordata > Amphibia > Anura > Bombinatoridae > Bombina > Bombina bombina. The sequence continues at coordinate 222,780,253 of NC_069506.1, forward strand.
TGCCTATGAAGGAAAAAAACCCACTAAAATAATAAATTCAAAAACATATCCTAACAAAACCTGTGAAATTAACACTTTAACCAACTGCAAAAGTACCTTTGTGGTTTACCTCCTTGAATGCCCATGTAAACTACAATATATAGGCCGCACGAAACGCCCATATAAGGTACGGCTTTTAGAACATTTGAAAAATATAGAGGCAGGCTATAAAGGACACAGTGTCTCTCGACATTTCAAAAAAATTCACAACCAAGACCAAACATTGCTAAAAGGAACGATTTTAGAACAAGTATCAGTTCCCAAAAGAGGAGGAAACAGGTTCCTAAAATTACGCCAACAAGAAACATACTGGATACACAATATGGGCACCATGACCCCTATGGGGCTCAATGAGGATATAGATCTTGCAGCCTTCCTCTAAAAATCGTTTTTTCCACTAAAATTCAATCCTAATAGAATTATATATACTATCCTTACACAGTATATTAACATATGTACACAAATACATATCTTCATCTTTCCTATTACCATAGATTCTAAATCAGCACGACCAATAAGTAGTATTACACTTATTAGGCATATCCAAATGGCCCCTGAATCAAAAACTGGTTGGGACCACAAGCAATTTCCACCCACTTCTCCAATATGACAAAACCCCACAGAATCTAGGTTAGTGAGTACACCAGCCTATCATAATGAAAGCCCAGAGCAACTCTCTAGGGCCCTACTCAAACTTTATCCCCCAGAGATTAGTAGATATACATTAAAATATAGTCTACCTTTTATCTATTCATTGTTATTAATTAAATTGCAGTTTTTTGTCTTTCAACATACATTTTAGAACTCCTTTGGTCTCCCTGCATATTAACTATGGGACCGTTTCAACAAAGCGTTAATTTGATTATTAAAACCTTTATGATCTAAGTCCAATTTTTTAATTATAGACCCCCATATATTTATGGCTCGCCCAGTATTTACTAAACAAATAACACTGCCGTAGTCCTTTGATGTAATACTTGGACCTTCAGTACACGACAGGTTAATTTGCAGTATTTTGTCTTTCAATACACATTTTAGTAATCTTTTTTTTACGTTGCATATTCATTTTGGACTCGTTTTAACAAAAATGTCAATTTGATTAACGAAACCTATAGGATCCAAGTCCAATATTTTAACGAAAAGTTTCCAATATACTTAAGCTAGCCCAGTATTTGTTTTCAATACAAAGAACACCGCTGTAATACCTTGGTGCAATTCTTAGCTCTTCAGCGCATTACAAGTATCAGTACACACATTCCCTGTAGCGTCTCTAAGTTTCCATAACAACCAGCTTTGTGACCAATCATATGCGTACACGGAATCACGTAAACGTCACACGTTTGTTAGCCGCACATCCTAGCAGGCCTGAACTTCACGCCCCCTTAGCAGCCTTTTTAAACCGGGAAAATGCCGAAGCCTGTCAGTACACTTTTTTACCTCTGAAGAAGAAGTATCGTTATTACTTCGAAACGCGTAAGGTTTTCACTACTAAGTGGGCTGACAGGTCCTGCTAGAATCGGCATCTACATTCATTCTTTCTACATCCTTCCTGCCTACTACCGGTACTGTATTGAAAATAGCATTGTAACCCTGCACTTTACTTTTGTGGATTACACATTAATGCTCACCACGGCATAAACAAAATAACATTGCCGGTTGCCTCTGTTTTGGGAATTTACAGACCATAGTAGTGCTGCGAACTCCAGTGCCACTTTTATAACACCATGTTATTGCAGCTCAGCAACCAGATTCTGCACCTCTAAACTTATTCAATTTCAGCACATCCCTGAACATAAAGTGATTTTCAGGGTATTCCTATGCCATTTTAACCTCATACAATTTTGAAGGTTTTTAACCCCTTAGTGACCAGAGCACTTTTCCATTTTCTGTCCGTTTGGGACCAAGGCTATTTTTACATTTTTGCGGTGTTTGTGTTTAGCTGTAATTTTCTTCTTACTCATTTACTGTACCCACACATATTATATACCGTTTTTCTCGCCATTAAATGGACTTTCTAAAGATACCATTATTTTCATCATATCTTATAATTTACTATAAAAAAAATTATAAAATATGAGGAAAAAATGGAAAAAAACACACTTTTTCTAACTTTGACCCCCAAAATCTGTTACATATCTAAAACCACCAAAAAACACCCATGCTAAATAGTTTCTAAATTTTGTCCTGAGTTTAGAAATACCCAATGTTTACATGTTCTTTGCTTTTTTTGCAAGTTATAGGGCCATAAATACAAGTAGCACTTTGCTATTTCCAAACCATTTTTTTCCAAAATTAGCGCTAGTTACATTAGAACACTGATATCTTTCAGGAATCCCTGAATATCCCTTGACATGTATATATTTTTTTTTAGTAGACATCCCAAAGTATTGATCTAGGCCAATTTTGGTATATTTCATACCACCATTTCACCGCCAAATGCGATCAAATACAAAAAATTGTTCACTTTTTCACAAATTTTTTCACAAACTTTAGGTTTCTCACTGAAATCATTTACAAACAGCTTGTGCAATTAAGGCATAAATGGTTGTAAATTCTTCTCTGGGATCCCCTTTGTTCAGAAATAGCACACATATATGGCTTTGGCGTTGCTTTTTGGTAATTAGAAGGCCGCTAAATGCCACTGCGCACCACAAGTGTATCATGCCCAGCAGTTAAGGGGTTAATTAGGGAGCTTTTAGGGAGCTTGTAGGGTTAATTTTAGCTTTAGTGTAGTGTAGTAGACAACCCCAAGTATTGATCTAGGCACATTTTGGTATATTTCATGCCACCATTTCACCGCCAAATGCGATCAAATTAAAAAAAAACGTAAAATTTTTCACAATTTTAGGTTTCTCACTGAAATCATTTACAAACAGCTTGTGCAATTATGGCACAAATGGTTGTAAATGCTTGTCTGGGATCCCCTTTGTTCAGAAATAGCAGACATATATGACTTTGGCGTTGCTTTCTGGTAATTAGAAGGCCACTAAATCCTGTTGCGCCTCACACGTGTATTATGGCTAGCAGTGAAAGGGTTAATTAGGGAGTTTGTAGTGAGCTTGCAGGGTTAATTTTAGCTTTAGTGTAGAGATCAGCCTCCCATCTGACACATCCCACCCCCTGATCCCTCCCAAACAGCTCCCTTCCCTCCCCCACCCCACAATTGTCCCCGCCATCTTAAGTACTGGCAGAAAGTCTGCCAGTACTAAAATAAAAGGGTTTTTAAAAAAAAATGAAATTTTTTTTTAGCATATTTACATATGCTACTGTGTAGGATCCCCCCCTTAGCCCCCAACCTCCCTGATCCCCCCCAAAACCGCTCTCTAACCCTCCCCTCTGCCTTATTGGGGGCCATCTTGGGTACTGGCAGCTGTCTGCCAGTACCCAGTTTACAATAAAAAGTGCTTTTTTTGGGGGTTTTTTGTTTTTTTCTGTAGTGTAGCTTCCCCCAACCCCCCACCCCCCACAAACAAACCCCCACCACCTTGCTGATTGTTTAGATTTTATTTTTTTTATATTTTTTATTTCCCCATTTTCTGCAGTGTAGCGGTTCCCACCCGCTCCCTCCCCGTGCACGCGCCCGCCCCCACCCTCCCGTGCACGCGCGCGCGCCCGTGCGCGCCCCCAGCCACCCCCGCCCACGATCCCGCCCCCCTTCAGATCCACATGGCCATCGATGGCCGCCACCCGCCTCCCGGTCCGGCTCCCACCCACCAACGCCGGTAGCCACCGATCTCCGGTGCAGAGAGGGCCACAGAGTGGCTCTCTCTGCACCGGATGGCTTACAAACGTTATTGCAGGATGCCTCCATATCGAGGCATCACTGCAATAACCGGAAAGCAGCTGGAAGCGAGCAGGATCGCTTCCAGCTGCTTTCCACACTGAGGACGTGCAGGGTACGTTCTCAGGCATTAACTGCCTTTTTTCTGAGGACGTACCCTGCACGTCCTCAGTCGTTAAGGGGTTAATGTAAGCACATTTTTTATTATCTGTCTGTAATAAATAGCTCTTCATTTTTACGGTATCACACTATGTCTTTGTCTCTGTTTCCTGTATTTTATCACTAATTTTTTGTGAGGACACGTGACATCCCACTATCAAAAGAGAGAACAAATACTCAGAGAGCCCAGGATTTCATTGTTATAAAGGTCACCCAAGACATTCTTGAAGATACCAACAAAGAGGGGGCCTAAGGACCATCCTTGCTGGAGTAAGAGAGTCCAGGATTGCCATTCCCACTGAACAGAAAAAAGACTAGGTATTACTCTCAACATCCAAAAAAACCATCTTTAAATCCTTGCTGATCACTTACCTCATAGGATTGAGGTTTGCTCTGTACTACTCTATGTTTTTGTTTTCTCTCTTTATTTCTATACATCTATGAGAATATTGGACATCCAAACTTCTGAAAGAAGAAGAAACCTATAGAGAGTCCAAGATTACCATTTCATCAACAAGTTCCTCCAAAAACCGCAGTACTTCAACAAATACCATAGAGAGAACCAAAGGATCATTCCTGCCTTCATAAGAGAGTCCAGGATCTCCATTTCTAAGGATAAACAGATACCAAGAGATTGTCAAGGGAGCATACAGTTTCCAAGGGACCATCTATACCCCATTGCTGATCACTTACCTCATAGGATTGAGGTTGGCTCTGGTAAGCGCTATCACTTACCCTATACCAGAATTTTGCTGGGAAAGAACTAACCTGTACCACCGCATTGGTTTTGAACTTTGTTTTTATGTATACACCATACAGCATATTATTATTATTATAATATTCAAAATTGTATAGCAGTGCGCCTTTTCACTATTGAGAAATTTCTCTTTCGACTTACATTTAATTCAGTGACACGGGTACACTGACTCACATTGTAGGCCGCACGCTCAGTTCCTTTATTTTATTTATATATATAAGATTTGTTGCACTCCCTACCAACCAAGTGAGTGTAGACATTTTAGAAGAATAAACCATCACATCTTCAACCTTTGACACATTTTCTATATACAATCAATAACATACAAGTTAACACTCCTATTGTAGTTTTAGCGCTGGTGACCCCCCTTTCTTCCTCTCATATATATATATATATATATATATATATATATATATATATATATATATATATATTTATAATAAGATAAAATAAGTATACAATCTATCAAATATTAAATTTGAAAATGCTCATTTTATTACTGGACACATTCTGTGTATTGCAATTCAGGGGTCATGAGACATTAGATGCCTGTCTGACTACACATCAAAATTCAATCCTCCCCCACTCAATATGCAAAATTGCACAGGAGAGAAGGAGAGAACAAACGATTTAGACCGTTGTATAAATAAGGCCAGTGGGCCACTTCAAAGTAAATGTTAACATATGGAGCCCTCAGAGATATATGCCCATAAATGGGTTTCCTGCCCAAGATGAATAATAAAACTCACAGGTCCCATGTAAGGAACAGACAGTCAGTCTATAAGAATAATGGAATGTACATATGTACTCAGAGGAAATAGCCCTTAACATATAGGTGATAAATTGTCCCATTCTAAGCCCCCAATATACATCTCCCAGACGAGCTGGGATTTCAAGTAAGAAATAGCAGGAAAAAAAAAAACAGAGAGACATGTTTAACCCTATGAGTGCTGAAAGCATATACAAATTTAAATATTGATTTAAAAAAAGAGAAGTTAAAAATTCATCTATATGAACTGTATAATTCTCTAAGATTTAATTGATACTCAGACTGTATAAATATCTATATATGGTTATGGGAAATGCAATTCAGATTTGTAATAGATTAAATAACAATTGTAATAATCCCATTTTAAAATATATAATATATTTTTGTTTTTCTATCTTCCAGATGAGGCTAATAGATGCTGATACATGATTGCCTGCACGGGGTGACCTAAGTCATATCATATGGTTATGCACTAAATATTTATATAACTTTAAATACATCTCTCAAAATATTATAAGTGGAATGTATAGGAAGTCTATATAAATATTTTCTATTTTATCATAGAATTGATAATACTAGTGTTTGATCTAAATTGTACATTTTCAATTATATTAAATGGGATATATATGCTGAACACTTAGTTTATTAAGATCAGATAATAGTGAATATATTAAATATACATATTAAATGATATAGTTTACTGTAAGCAATGTTGATGGTGAGACTACATTTCTGGTTGTTTGCTGCCCCCTAGGGGATTAAGACTGGTATGACAGTCAAACGAATTTACTGTTTAAAACATATGTTCCTAGTAGGCCAATCAAATGTTTCAGCTCGAAGGGCCAATCAATGCTCAGCTCCATTAGGACCAATCCAAAGACAAGCTCCGAGGGCCTATCAAAATTCTGTGGGACTGATTAAGGAAAAGGAGGAGGCTTTCTTTAGTGTTGGATAAAGATACATACACACTGTAAGAAAGGACACAGACAGACTCAAAGAAGCATTAACTGTTGGAGAGGAAAACACACAGGCTTTGGTGCCAAGTATGTTCTCTGCCATTTTGGGGACACTTTCTTGAATAAAGAAAGATTAACAATTCTTGAGGTCTATAGCTTTGCACATTGTGAGTAAACCCTCCATAGATGACCCACACGAAACTCTGGAAGCTGAAACATTGATTTGGTTATTTGGGTAAAATATAAGAAACTGTTAAGTATATATAATTTTTAAATCAAAGGCATTCTATGGAAATAGTTAGATTACAGCTGGTAAATTTAAAGAGCATGCTTTGTATTTTAAGCTCATATTCATAATCCTGTGTAGTTTAAAACTAGTCATATTTAGCTCTAAGTACTTTGTTTGCTAGATAAAGGCCCTTTGTGTTGCACATTTCTAAGGCAGGCTTAGTATTATAAGTAAATTCCTCTGGTGTGCTGTGTATAAGGTTATTTGCTATATATAAATATTTTAGAATTTGCCTTATTGTAGATAAAAATAATTGTTGGATAAAGATACATACACACACACTGTAAGAAAGGACACAGACAGACTCAAAGAAGAGAGGAAAATACACAGGCTTTGGTGCCAAGTATGTTCTCTGCCATTTTGGGGACACTTTCTTGAATAAAGAAAGATTAACAATTCTTGAGGTCTATACCTTTGCACATTGTGAGTAAACCCTTCATAGATGACCCACACGAAACTCTGGAAGCTGAAACATTGATTTGGTTATTTGGGTAAAGTATAAGAAACTGTTAAGTATATATAATTTTTAAATCAAAGGCATTCTATGGAAATAGTTAGATTACAGCTGGTAAATTTAAAGAGCATGCTTTGTATTTTAAGCTCATATTCATAATCCTGTGTAGTTTAAAACTAGTCATATTTAGCTCTAAGTACTTTGTTTGCTAGATAAAGGCCCTTTGTGTTGCATATTTCTAAGGCAGGCTTAGTATTATAAGTAAATTCCTCTGGTGTGCTGTGTATTAGGTTATTTGCTATATATAAATATTTTAGAATTTGCCTTATTGTAGATAAAAATAATTTATTTGCTAGACAGGGTTTTACACTCCAGATTTATAAGTCAGTCATTATAGTGAACTATTTAAGAACCGTACATAAACTGGTTATTGTGAATAAATCCCTGGTAGTTATTAATTAAGCATTGTAAGTTGGTAATCCATGTTGGGCACTGAACTAGAGTTATTGGTTAATAATAGATGATTCTAGTATTTTATTATGGTATTTTAATGCGATTATTGTGAATAAGGTAAATTGTAAAGGTATATTGTTATGATCTTTGTATAGAAAATTATAATAGCATAAGTGTGTATCATTTGATTCATAATCTGTTGTCTATAAATATAATTCAATGTTTTTATAACTTTAACTTATCGTAAAAGAATTTAGGAATAAATATTGATTGTAATTGTTTTGTTTTTTTGCATTTTAATTGGGGGTTATTTTAAAGAATAATTATTAAATAAATTGTATTATAACCCGGCTTTATACTGACAGTATTATCGATTTACGCTAGATTGATTACCGTATCCTCAGAGCTCTGGTTAACTGTTTTGCAAAACAAAAAAGTGTCACAAAACACATCAAAAAGTACATTACACAAAACAGTTACACTCATAATAACACTATCTTATAAAAATTAATAAAAAAAATTGCACAAAAAGCTATAAAGGCTCAAAGATATGAGATCTCAGGTGTTAGAAAAAAAAGGCAGGCAATGTGCTTTAACATAGACATACATAATCTCTAAATATGTATATGTATATATTTATACTATAATCGCGTTTGTAATTAGTGCGGCAGCCAAAACAATATTGGCTGCGCGCTGCCAAAATAATCCACCTGGATGCAGCGAGGCTGCAACCCGGTGGATTCTGCAAATGGCTGGGTGGTGAAAGAATCCTTCGGTGGGTTCTTTCACCACCCTGCCATTTGCGGAATCCACCTGGACGTAGCGTAGGCAATCTCGAAGCCTTAAATAAAGAAATAAATAAAAAACACGTAACCGCCTGCACGAAGTATAACAAAAAGAACGAACTTCCCGCACGAAGTATTAACAAACACCGAAACCGCAAACCACCACATCACAAAATAAAAAGTAATTAACCCCTTATCAGCAAATAACATATTTAAATATTAGCCCCTTAACTGCCAACCCCCCACATCGCAATCAACCTAATTAACCTATTAACCCCTAAACCGACAAACCCTCACATCGCAATAAACCTAATGAACCTATTAACCCCTAAACCAGCAAACCCCCATATTGCAATAAACCTAATTAACCTATTATCCCCTAAACCGACAAACCCCATATCGCAATAAACCTAATTAACCTATTAACCCCTAAACCGACAAACCCCCACATCACAATAAACCGAATTAACCTATTAACTCCTAAACTGCCAACCCCCCACAACACAAATAACTAATTTAATTACTAAGCCCCCCTAAATTAACCGCAATACTAAGTTACGCTTAAATAAAACCTAACATTAAATTACAAAAAATAAAAAACTCTAAAATTACAGAAAAAAATAAACAAAATTATCAAAAGTAAAAAAAATTAAACTTACGCCCTATGAAAATAAAAAAGCCCATCAAAATAAAAACACCCCCTAAATTAAACTACCAATAGCCCTTAAAAGGGCCTTTTGTAGTGCATTGCCCTAAGTTAAACAGCTCTTTTACATTTAAAAATTACTAAATCCCCCTAACAGTAAAACCCCCCCACACACCAAATCCCCCCCCCCAAAAAAAAAACTAACACAAAAAAAACCCAAACTACCCATTGCCCATAAAGGGGCATTTGTATGGGCATTACCCTTAAAAGAGCATTCAGCTCTTTTACTGCCCTTAAAAAGGCAATCAGCTCTTTTCCAGCCCATTAAATCCCTAATCTTAAAAATAAAAAAAATAAAAAAAAGAATCCTAACACTAAGCCCCAAATAGGTACTCACCGTTCCGGAAGTCTGGCGGAGAAGGTCTTCTTCCAGGCGGCTCCATCATCTTCTATCTTCATCCGAAGCGAAGGTGGCGCGGAGGTATGGAGCTGGCTTACCCAATGCACGGATCCTCAGCGGCGGTCCTCAACAGCGGCGGTGGTCCTCGGCAGCATGGAGGCTCCTCTTCATGCAATCGTCCATCGCACACTGAAGATTGAATGCAAGGTACCCCATATTTATTGGGGTACCTTGCATTCCTATTGGCTGAAATTTTGAAATCAGCAAATAGGATGAGAGCTACTGAAATCTTATTGGCTCATTTGAACAGCCAATAGGATTTCAGTAACTTTAATCCTATTGGCTGATTTAAAAATTTCAGCCAATAGGAATGCAAGGTACCCCAAATGAATTGCGGTACCTTACATTTAATCTTCAGTGTACGACGGACATCGGATGAAGAGGAGCCTCCATGCCCCCGAGGACCACCGCCGTTGAGGACCGCTACACATCGGGATCTACACATCGGGGAAGACAGCTCTGCACCTCTGCTCCGCGCCACCTTTGCTCCGGATGCAGATAGAAGATGATGGAGCCACTAGATTTACGCTAGATTGATTACCATATCCTCAGAGCTCTGGTTAACTGTTTGTCAAAAAAAAAAAGTGTCACAAAACACATCAAAAATATATTACACAAAACAGTTACACTCATAATAACACTATCTAATAAAAATTATTAAAAAGAAGTGGCACAAAAAGCTATAAAGGCTCAAAGATATGAGATCTCAGGTGTTAGAAAAAAAAGGCAGGCAATGTGCTTTAACATAGACATACATACATCTCTAAATATATTTATGTATATGTATGTGTATATGTATATATTTATACTATAATCGTGTTTGTAACGCGTGCGGTAGCCAAAAGAATATTGGCTGCACGCGCAGCCAAAATAATCCACCTGGATGCAGCGAGGCTGCATCCCGGTGGATTCCGCAAATGGCAGGGTGGTGAAAGAATCCTTCAGTGGGTTCTTTCACCACCCTGCCATTTGCGGAATCCACCTGGATGTAGCTTAGGCAATCTCGAAGCCTTAAAAAAAAATAAAAAAAAAATAAAAAAAAAATACGTAACCGCCTGCACGAAGTATAACAAAAAAAACTAACTTCCCACACAAAGTATTAACAAACACCGAAACCGCAAACCCCACATCACAAAATAATAAAGTAATTAACCCCTTATCAGTAAATTACATATTTAAAATATTAACCCCTTAACCGCCAACCCCCCACATCGCAATAAACCTAATTAACCTATTAACCCCTAAACCGACAAACCCCCACATTGCAGTAAACCTAATTAACCTATTAACCCATATACCAACAAACCCCCATATTGCAATAAACCTAATTAACCTATTATCCGCTAAACCGACAAACCCCCACAGCGCAATAAACCTAATTAACCTATTAACCCCTAAACCGACAAACCCCCACATCACAATAAAATGAGTTAACCTATTAACTCCTAAACTGCCAACCCCCCACAACACAAATAACTAATTTAATTACTAAGCCCCCCTAAATTAACCGCAATACTAAGTTGCGCTTAAATAAAACCTAACATTAAATTACAAAAAATAAAAAAACTCTAAAATTACAGAAAAAAAATAAACAAAATTATCAGAAGTAAAAAAAATTAAACCTACGCCCTATAAAAATAAAAAAGCCCCACCAAAATAAAAACACCCCTAAATTAAACTACCAATAGCCCTTAAAAGGGCCTTTTGTAGTGCATTGCCCTAAGTTAAACAGCTCTTTTACGTTTAAAAATTACTAAATCCCCCTAACAGTAAAAACCCCCAAAACATCAAATTCCCCAAAATAAAAAAAACTAACACTAAAAAAACTAAACTACCCATTGCCCATAAAGGGGCATTTGTATGAGCATTGCCCTTAAAAGGGCATTCAGCTCTTTTAGTGCCCTTAAAAAGGCAATCAGCTCTTTTCCAGCCCATTAAATCCCTAATCTTAAAAATAAAAAAAATAAAAAAAAAGAATCCTAACACTAAGCCCCAAATAGGTACTCACCGTTCCGGAAGTCTGGCGGAAAAGGTCTTCTTCCAGACGGCTCCATCATCTTTTATCTTCATCCGGAGTGAAGGCGGCGCGGAGGTGTGGAGCTGGCTTACCCGATGCACGAATCCTCAGCGGCGGTGGTCCTCTGCAGTGTGGAGGCTCCTCTTCATGCGATCGTCCGTCGCACACCGAAGATTGAATGCAAGGTACCCCATATTTATTGGGGTAGTTTGCATTCCTATTGGCTGAAATTTTGAAATTAGCCAATAGGATGAGAGCTACTGAAATCTTATTGACTCATTTGAACAGCCAATAGAATTTCAGTAACTTTAATCCTATTGGCTGATTTAAAATTTCAACCAATAGGAATGCAAGGTACCCCAAATGTATTGCGGTACCTTACATTCAATCTTCAGTTTACGACGGACATCGGATGAAGAGGAGCCTTCATGCCACCGAGAACCACCGCCGTTGAGGACCGCTACACATTGGGATCTACACATCGGGGAAGACAGCTCCGCACCTCTGCTCCGTGCCACCTTTGTTCCAGATGCAGATAGAAGATGATGGAGCTGCTAGATTTACGCTAGATTGATTACCGTATCCTCAGAGCTCTGGTTAACTGTTTCGCAAAACAAAAAAGTGTCACAAAACACATCAAAAATACATTACACAAAACAGTTACACTCATAATAACACTATCTAATAAAAATTATTAAAAAAAAATTGCACAAAAAGCTATAAAGGATCAAAGATATGAGATCTCAGGTGTTAGAAAAAAAGGCAGGCAATGTGCTTTAACATAGACATACATACATCTCTAAATATGTTTATGCATATGTATGTGTATATGTATATATTTATACTATAATCGTGTTTGTAACGCGTGCGGTAGCCAAAAGAATATTGGCTGCGCGCGCAGCCAAAATAATCCACCTGGATGCAGCGAGGCTGCATCCCGGTGGATTCCGCAAATGGCAGGGTGGTGAAAGAATCCTTCAGTGGGTTCTTTCACCACCCTGCCATTTGCGGAATCCACCTGGATGTAGCGTAGGCAATCTCGAAGCCTTAAATAAATAATTAAATAAAAAACACGTAACCGCCTGCACGAAGTATAACAAAAAAAACGAACTTCCCGCACAAAGTATTAACAAACACTGAGACCGCAAACCCCCACATCACAAAATAATAAAGTAATTAACCCCTTATCAGCAAATAACATATTTAAAATATTAACCCCTTAACCGCCAAACCCCCACATCGCAATCCACCTAATTAACCTATTAACCCCTAAACCGACAAACCCCCACATCACAATAAACCTAATTAACCTATTAACCCCTAAACCAACAGACCCCCATATTGCAATAAACCTAATTAATCTATTATCCCCTAAACCTACAAACCCCCACATCGCAATAAACCTAATTAACCTATTAACCCCTAAACCGACAAACCCCCACATCACAATAAACCAAATTAACCTATTAACTCCTAAACTGCCAACCCCCCACAACACAAATAACTAATTTAATTACTAAGCCCCCCTAAATTAACCGCAATACTAAGTTGCGCTTAAATAAAACCTAACATTAAATTACAAAAAATAAAAAACTCTAAAATTATAGAAAAAAATAAACAAAATTATCAGAAGTAAAAAAAATTAAACCTACGCCCTATAAAAATAAAAAAGCCCCACCAAAATAAAAACACCCCTAAATTAAACTACCAATAGCCCTTAAAAGGGCCTTTTGTAGTGCATTGCCCTAAGTTAAACAGCTCTTTTACGTTTAAAAATTACTAAATCCCCCTAACAGTAAAAACCCCCAAAACACCAAATTCCCCAAAATAAAAAAAACTAACACTAAAAAAACTAAACTACCCATTGCCCATAAAGGGGCATTTGTATGGGCATTACCCTTAAAAGGGCATTCAGCTCTTTTACTGCCCTTAAAAAGGCAATCAGCTCTTTTCCAGCCCATTAAATCCCTAATCTTAAAAATAAAAAAAAATAAAAAAAGAATCCTAACACTAAGCCCCAAATAGGTACTCACCGTTCCGGAAGTCTGGCGGAAAAGGTCTTCTTCCAGACGGCTCCATCATCTTTTATCTTCATCCGGAGTGAAGGCGGCGCGGAGGTGTGGAGCTGGCTTACCCGATACACGAATCCTCAGCGGCGGTGGTCCTCTGCAGCGTGGAGGCTCCTCTTCATGCGATCGTCAGTCGCACACCGAAGATTGAATGCAAGGTACCCCATATTTATTGGGTTAGTTTGCATTCCTATTGGCTGAAATTTTGAAATTAGCCAATAGGATGAGAGCTACTGAAATCTTATTGACTCATTTGAACAGCCAATAGGATTTCAGTAACTTTAATCCTATTGGCTGATTTAAAAATTTCAACCAATAGGAATGCAAGGTACCCCAAATGGATTGCGGTACCTTACATTCAATCTTCAGTTTACGACGGACATCGGATGAAGAGGAGCCTTCATGCCGCCGAGAACCACCGCCGTTGAGGACCGCTACACATTGGGATCTACACATCGGGGAAGACAGCTCTGCACCTCTGCTCCGTGCCACCTTTGTTCCAGATGCAGATAGGAGATGATGGAGCTGCTAGATTTACGCTAGATTGATTACCGTATCCTCAGAGCTCTGGTTAACTGTTTCGCAAAACAAAAAAGTGTCACAAAACACATCAAAAATACATTACACAAAACAGTTACACTCATAATAACACTATCTAATAAAAATTATTAAAAAAAATTGCACAAAAAGCTATAAAGGCTCAAAGATATGAGATCTTAGGTGTTAGAAAAAAAGGCAGGCAATGTGCTTTAACATAGACATACATACATCTCTAAATATGTTTATGCATATGTATGTGTATATGTATATATTTATACTATAATCGCGTTTGTAACGTGTGCGGCAGCCAAAAGAATATTGGCTGCGCGCGCAGCCAAAAGAATCCACCTGGATGCAGCGAGGCTGCATCCCGGTGGATTCTGCAAATGGCAGGGTGGTGAAAGAATCCTTCGGTGGGTTCTTTCACCACCCTGCCATTTGCGGAATACACCTGGATGTAGCGTAGGCAATCTCGAAGCCTTAAATAAATAATTAAATAAAAAACACGTAACCGCCTGCACGAAGTATAACAAAAAAAACTAACTTCCCCCACAAAGTATTAACAAACACCGAGACCGCAAACCCCCACATCACAAAATAATAAAGTAATTAACCCCTTATCAGCAAATAACATGAGATCTTAGGTGTTAGAAAAAAAGGCAGGCAATGTGCTTTAACATAGACATACATACATCTCTAAATATGTTTATGCATATGTATGTGTATATGTATATATTTATACTATAATCGCGTTTGTAACGTGTGCGGCAGCCAAAAGAATATTAGCTGCGCGCGCAGCCAAAAGAATCCACCTGGATGCAGCGAGGCTGCATCCCGGTGGATTCTGCAAATGGCAGGGTGGTGAAAGAATCCTTCGGTGGGTTCTTTCACCACCCTGCCATTTGCGGAATCCACCTGGATGTAGCGTAGGCAATCTCGAAGCCTTAAATAAATAATTAAATAAAAAACACGTAACCGCCTGCACGAAGTATAACAAAAAAAACTAACTTCCCCCACGAAGTATTAACAAACACCGAGACCGCAAACCCCCACATCACAAAATAATAAAGTAATTAACCCCTTATCAGCAAATAACATATTTAAAATATTAACCCCTTAACCGCCAGCCCCCCACATTGCAATCAACCTAATTAACCTATTAACCCCTAAACCGACAAACCCCCACATCGCAATAAACCTAATTAACCTATTAACCCCTAAACCAACAAACCCCCACCAAGACCGCAAACCCCCACATCACAAAATAATAAAGTAATTAACCCCTTATCAGCAAATAACATATTTAAAATATTAACCCCTTAACCGCCAGCCCCACACATCGCAATCAACCTAATTAACCTATTAACCCCTAAACCGACAAACCCCCACATCGCAATAAACCTAATTAACCTATTAACCCCTAAACCAACAAACCCCCATATTGCAATAAACCTAATTAACCTATTATCCCCTAAACCGACAAACCCCCACATCGCAATAAATCTAATTAACCTATTAACCCCTAAACCAACAAACCCCCATATTGCAATAAACCTAATTAACCTATTATCCCCTAAACCGACAAACCCCCATATCGCAATAAACTTAATTAACCTATTAACCCCTAAACCGACAAACCCCCACATTGCAATAAACCAAATTAACCTATTAACGCCTAAACTGCCAACCCCCCACAACACAAATAACTAATTTAATTACTAAGCCCCCCTAAATTAACCGCAATACTAAGTTACGCTTAAATAAAACCTAACATTAAACTACAAAAAATAAAAAACTCTAAAATTATAGAAAAAAATAAACAAAATTATCAAAAGTAAAAAAAAAATTAAACCTACGCCCTATGAAAATAAAAAAGCCCCACCAAAATAAACCCCCCCCCTAAATTAAACTAGCCCTTAAAAGGACCTTTTGTAGTGCATTGCCGTAAGTTAAAGAAGCTCTTTTACGTTTAAAAATTACTAAATCCCTCTAACAGTAAAAACCCCCCACACACCAAATCCCCCAAAATAAAAAAAACTAACATTAAAAAAAACTAAACTACCCATTGCCCATAAAGGGGTATTTGTATGGGCATTACCCTTAAAAGGGCATTCAGCTCTTTTACTGCCCTTAAAAAGGCAATCACTCTTTTCCAGCCCATTAAATCCCTAATCTTAAAAATAAAAAAAGAATCCTAACACTAAGCCCCAAATAGGTAGTCTGGCGGAGAAGGTCTTCTTCCAGGCGGCTCCATCATCTTCTATCTTCATCCGAAGCGAAGGTGGCGCGGAGGTGTGGAGCTGGCTTACCTGATGCACGGATCCTCAGCGGTGGTCCTCAACAGCGGCGGTGGTCCTCGGCAGTGTGGAGGCTCCTCTTCATGCGATCGTCCGTCGCACACTGAAGATTGAATGCAAGGTACCCCATATTTATTGGGGTACCTTGCATTCCTATTGGCTGAAATTTTGAAATCAGCCAATAGGATGAGAGCTACTGAAATCTTATTGACTCATTTGAACAGCCAATAGGATTTCAGTAACTTTAATCCTATTGGCTGATTTAAACATTTCAGCCAATAGGAATGCAAGGTACCCCAAATGGATTGCGGTACTTTACATTTAATCTTCAGTGTACGACAGACATCGGATGAATAGGAGCCTCCATGCCGCCGAGGACCACCGCCGTTGAGGACCGCTACACATCGGGGAAGACAGCTCCGCACCTCTGCTCCACGCCACCTTTGCTCCGGATGCAGATAGAAGATGATGGAGCCGCCTGGAAGAAGACATTCTCTGTCGGACCTCAGGAACGGTGAGTACCTATTTGGGGCTTAGTGTTAGGATTTTTTTTAATTTTTTTTTAATTTTTAAGATTAGGGTTTTAATGGGCTGGAAAATAGCTGATTGCCCTTTTAAGGGCAGTAAATGAGCTGAATGCCCTTTTAAGGGCAATGCCCATACAAATGCCCCATTAGGGGCAATGGGTAGTTTAGGTTTTTTTAGTGTTAGGTTAGCGATGTGAGGATTTTTTATGTGACTTCTGAAAGGAGATTTCAAATATTTTACATATAATATTCAATTCTACATGAAAATATGAAACATAAAATTCTTTTATAGGTGATTTGCTGTACTTTTAACTTATGCTCATATAGCGTAAGTACTTGAGATACAACAGACTTGCTACGGTTTAAACACTAATTTGCCTCTTAAACACTGAAAGTCACACAAATCACTGGTGTGAGCAATTTAAGCACCTGTTCACTGAAAAAAGGAAATACAAAGAAATAGATAAGAAAACAATGGCACTTCTGTTGAAAGCTTTTATTCAAATGAATGAAACACCTTGATCTTTTCATATATGTTTAGTTATAAATAGTAAAATAACTTTTCAATGTACTTTCATTATTTATTTTGCACCACCCCTTTCTTGTTGTTTACCTCTAAAATTTAAGCTAAAGATTAGTCTGAGAACATGTAGATTTTTTTTTACAGTTTCATTAGTTGTTTAAATATTGTAAGTAAAGTTTAAGTGTCTATAAAACAATTGGAGCTGCCATATTGTAACTTAGGTTACCTTCTCTGCTGTGGCCACTTAGGGACAGTTATAAATAGGTCACTAGATTGTGCAGCCAATGATTGTGTGGAATATAACAGTGTGCTGCACTTCCATTTCTAACAGAAACTGAAACGGTCACAATTTCAGAATGGAAAAGGGGACAAAATAAATAATGAAAGTATATTGCAGAGATTTTTATATATATATATGATTTATTATCATTTTATATTACCATCTCAAAGTGTTTAATGTCCCTTTAAAGGTACATAGAATACAATTCTACAGCACAGCAGCCTTTTTTAACATTTGTTTGGCACCATGAGTGGAACTAGGAACACACAGGCGTTGATTACTAGGTATGGAGCTTACAGACCTGTGTAAGTGTAAGATATTCAGGGGCCGATTTATCAAGCTCCTTATGAAGCTTGATGCCCCTGTTTCAGCACGAGCCTTAAGGAAACAGAAGTTATGAAGCAGCGGCCTAAAGACTGCTGCTCCATAACTTGTCTGTCTGCTTTGAGGCCGCGGACAGAAATCAACCCGATCAAATACGATCGGGTTGATTAACACCCCCTGCTAGTGACCGATTGGCCGCAAATCTGCAGGGGGCGGCATTACACCAGCAGTTCACAAGAACTGCTGGTGCAATGATAAATACCGACAGCGTATGCTGTCGGCATTTATCGATGTGCAGCGGCCATGATACGCTATCATGTCCACTCGCACTATAATAAATTGACCCCTCAGACTGGTATTAGATGTGTGTTACGCTAAAGCAGTACCTACTAAACATGTACTGCTAATGAGACTCTGTGTCCATTTGTAATCACAAATTATTTTGATAAATTCAATGTTTTCATACTATGGTTTTTTTTTGCTTGAAAAAGATAAACTTGTTTTTGTTTTAATGAAACTGAAAATAATACAGCAGTATGTGCTATGTTCATCCTACTAATTCTCATACGGCTAGATTACGAGTTTTGCGGTAAGGTGAAAAAGCAGCGTTATCAGGTTATAACGCTGCTTTTTCACTACCGCTGGTATTACAAGTCTTGCAGATTTAGGGGCACCGCACACTTTTTTGGCCTTACCGCAAATCATCTTACGCAAATTGTGTATAGTCTTTTTTCTGGGACTTCCATAGCGCTGGTATTACGAGCTTGTCCTGGGAGGCCAAAAAGTGAGCAGTACACCCTATCCCATCAAGATTCGTACCGCATTCTAAAGTCACTAGTTATGAGTTTTACACTACAAAGCTGTAGCATAAAACTCATAACTAAAGTGCTAAAAAGTACACTAACACCCATAAACTACCTATTAACCCATAAAACGAGGCCCTCCTGCATCGCAAACACTAAAATAAAATTATTAACCCCTAATCTGCCGCTCTGGACATCGCCGCCACTAGAATAAACATATTAAACCCTAAACCGCTGTACTCCCGCCTCGCAAACATTAGTTGAATATTATTAACCCCTAATCGGCTGTCCCTAACATTGCCGCCACCTATCTACATTTATTAACCCCAATCTGTCGCCCCCTAATCTGCCGCCCCCACTATACTATATTTATTAGCCCCTAAACCTAAGTCTAACCCTAACACCCCCTAACTTAAATATAATTAAAATAAATCTAAATAAAACCTACCATCATTACCTAAATAATTCCTATTTAAAACTAAATACTTACCTGTAAAATAAACCCTAAGCTTGCTACAATATAACTAATAGTTACATTGTAGCTAGCTTATGGTTTATTTTTATCTTACAGGCAAGTTTGTATTTATTTTAACTAGGTAGAATAGTTAGTAAATAGTTATTAACTATTTACTAACTACCTGGTTAAAATAAATACACATTTACCTGTAAATAAAACCTAACCTAAGTTTCACTAACACCTAACACTACACTACAATTAAATAAATTACCTAAATTAAATACAATTTCCTAAATTACAAAAAACCCCCACTAAATTACACAAAATAAAAAACAAATGACAAGATATTTAAACTAATTACACCTAATCTAATAGCCCTATCAAAATAAAAAAAAAAACCTAGCCTAAACTAAACTACCAATAGCCCTTAAAAGGGCCTTTTGTGGGGCATTGCCCCAAAGAAATCAGCTCTTTTACCTGAAAAAAAAAATGCAAACAACCCCCCCAACAGTAAAACCCACCACCCACACAACCAACCCCCCAAATAAAACCCTAACTAAAAAAACCTAAGCTCCCTATTGCCCTGAAAAGGGCATTTGGATGGGCATTGCCCTTAAAAAGGCATTTAGCTCTATTGCGGCCCAAAGCCCTAACCTAAAAATAAAACCCACCCAATAAACCCTTAAAAAACCTAACACTAACCCCGAAGATCCACTTACAGTTTTGAAGATCCGACATCCATCCTCAACGAAGCCGGGAGAAGTCTTCATCGAAGCGGCAAGAAGTCCTCAACGAAGCCAGGAGAAGTCTTCATCCAGACGGCATCTTCTATCTTCATCCATCCGGCATGGAGCAGGTCCATCTTCAAGACATCCGGCGCGGAGCATCCTCTTCCAACGAAGTCTTCTTCCAGAATGAATGTCTCTTTAAGTGACGTCATCCAAGATGGCGTCTCTTAGATTCCGATTCGCTGATAGAATTCTATCAGCCAATCGGAATTAAGGTTGAAAAAATCCTATTGGCTGATGCAATCAGCCAATAGGATTGAACTTAAATCCTATTGGCTGATCTAATCAGCCAATAGGATTGAGCTTGCATTCTATTGGCTGTTCCAATCAGCCAATAGAATGTGAGCTCAATCCTATTGGTTGATTGGATCAGCCAATAGGATTGAAGCTCAATCCTATTGGATGATTGCATCAGCCAATAGGAATTTTTCAACCTTAATTCCTATTGGCTGATAGAATTCTATCAGCCAATCGGAATCTAAGGGACGCCATCTTGGATGACGTCACTTAAAGGAACCTTCATTCGTCGGGTAGTCGGCGGCAGAAGAGGATGCTCTGTGTCGGATGTCTTGAAGATGGACCCGCTCCGCGCCAGATGGATGAAGGTAGAAGATGCCATCTGGATGAAGACTTCTGCCTGTCTGGAGGACCACTTCTCCTGGCTTGGATGAAGACTTCTCTCGGCTTCGTTGAGGACTTCTCCCGGCTTTGTTGAGGATGGATGTCGGCTCTTCAAAACTGTAAGTGGATCTTCGGGGGTTAGGGTTAGGATTTTTTAAGGGTGTATTGGGTGGGTTTTATTTTGTAGATTAGGGGTTTGGGCTGCAATAGAGCTAAATGCCCTTTTAAGGGCAATGCCTATCCAAATGCCCTTTTCAGGGCAATGGGGAGCTTAGGTTTTTTTAGTTAGGGTTTTATTTGGGGGGTTGGTTGTGTGGGTGGTGGGTTTTACTGTTGGGGGGTTGTTTGTATTTTTATTTACAGGTAAAAGAGCTGATTTATTTGGGGCAATGCCCCGCAAAAGGCCCTTTTAAGAGCTATTGGTAGTTTAGTTTAGGCTAGGTTTTTTTTATTTTGGGGGGGCTTTTTTATTTTGATAGGGCTATTAGATTAGGTGTAATTAGTTTAAATGTCTTGTTATTTGTTTTTTATTTTGTGTAATTTAGTGTTTGTTTTTTTTGTAATTTAGGTATTTGTATTTAATTTAGTGTTTGTATTTAATTTAGGTAATTTATTTAATTTTAGTGTAAGTTGTTAGTGTAACTTAGGTTAGGTTTTAATTAATAACTATTTACTAACTATTCTACCTAGTTAAAATAAATAAAATCTTGCCAGTAAAATAAAAATAAAACCTAAGCTAGATACAATGTAACTATTGGTTATATTGTAGCTAGCTTAGGGTTTATTTTACAGGTAAGTATTTAGTTTTAAATTGGAATAATTTAGGTAATGATAGTAGGTTTTATTTAGATTTATTTGAATTATATTTAAGTTAGGGGTGTTAGGGTAAGGGTTAGATTTAGGTTTAGGGGTTAATAAATTTAGTATAGTGGCGGCGACGTTGGGGGTGGCAGATTAGGGGTTAATAAACGTAGGTAGGTGGCGGCGATGTTAGGGGCGCAGATTAGGGGTTAATAATATTTAACTAGTGTTTGCGAGATGGGAGTGTGGCGGTTCAGGAGTTAATATGTTTATTATAGTGGTGGCGATGTCCGGAGCAGCAGATTAGGGGTTAATAAGTATAATGTAGGTGTTGGTGATATTGGGGTGGCAGATTAGGGGTTAATAAGTGTAAAATGAATGGTGTTTAGACTTGGGGTTCATGTTAGGGTGTTATGTGTATATTTTACATATAATATTCAATTCTACATGAAAATATGAAACATAAAATTATTTTAAAGGTGATTTGCTGTACTTTTAACTTATGCTCATATAGCGTAACTAAGTAATGAGTTACAACAGACGGTTTAAACACTAATTTGCCTCTTAAACACTGAAAGTCACACAAATCACTGGTGTGAGCAATTTAAGCACCTGTTCACTGAAAAAAGGAAATACAAAGAAATAGATAAGAAAACAATGGCACTTCTGATGAAAGCTTTTATTCAAATGAATTAAACACCTTGATCTTTCATATATATTTAGTTAGAAATAGTAAAATAACTTTTCAATGTACTTTCATTATTTATTTTGCACCACCCCTTTCTTGTTGTTTACCTCTAAAAATGAAGCATTTTGTAATTCTCAGAAATTAAAGAGCACACTGCAGACTTCTCAAGGCAAACTAGAATGTAATGTAAACATTCGAAATTCGTTTCGAACGAACGAATGTGTTAAAATTCGTGCAGTTTTTCGAATGTTGCGAAACATTCGCCCATCCCTAGCAATAACTAGGTGCAGTCTCCTACAATATTTATTGCATTTAATGCTTAACCACGTTTGAGATATCTAATTTTTCACATTTGAATGTTTAGTTTTGCATAACTCAAATTTAAGCTTTAAATTTCCATTAAGTGAACATTTAAATTTTGGGAATTTTATGCCTTTAGCAAACAGTTGATATTAATTGATTGTTTTTTTTTGTATACACAAATAATTGCTGTTCACATTAAAGGGACATGGGAGTCAAACCAACAAACACAAAAAATGTTATTGTTTAAAAAGATAGATAATTCCTTTATTTACAATTGCCCAGTTTTGCATAACTAACACTGTTATGTTAATATACTTTTTACCTCTGTAATTATTGTATCTAAGCTTCTGCAGACTGCCCCTTTATCTCAGATCTTTTGACAGACTTGCATTTCAGGCAATTAGTGCTAACGCTTCGTGCGTGAGCATAATGTTATTTATATGAAGCACATAAACTTAAGCCCTCTAGCTGTGAAACAAATGTCAAATGCATTCAGATAAGAGGCTGCCTTCAAGGGCTTAGAAATTAGCATATGAGCATCCTAGGTTTAGCTTTCAACTAAGAATACCAGGAGAACAAAGCAAATTTGATGATAAAAGTAGATTATAAAGTTGTTTAAAATTACATGCCCTATTGGAATCATAAAAGTTTAATTTGGACTTTACTATCCCTTTAAACTTTGTGACTCAGAGAGGAATTGTCCAATGAACTTTTCAGTTTTACTTTCAATATTCTGGCTGGTAGCAGTGTTTTGACTTCCATGTCACTTTAAAGGTATATATTTTCTCTTTGATGTATCATTAACAGGGTTTTGAAAATTGTGATACTGTTTTGTTTTTTAAAAAGATGTTCCTATGCTGGAAAAAATAGTTTTACGTTTATGAACCATTTTATAATCTGTCATAATTTCTCGTATGTATTTTTTCTGTACTTCCAGGTTTTTATTTATATTGGCATCATTTTTGTTGACTCTGTCCCTCTGGTTGTATCATCTTTTGTGACTGCATTTTGTCTCAAATTGTGTAGCTATTTATGGCACAGTTTCCTTTTATTTTTTAGTTTGTTGATAGTTGCTATCTGCGTTACCTGAATATGAACTTTGGACCGTTTATTTGACTTTTCTTCTTGTTCTGTGTATCTTCTGCTCCTTGTTTTGACCCCTGGCTTGCTGACTAGGTTTGCCACCTCAGCCATGGTTTCCTTGACACTTTTGAGTTATACATGCTGCGGGGTGTGCAGAGGGGACCATGAATTTCAACCCTGGACAGCACAGAAATAGTGACACTGAAAATCACTATTCATGTTCATCTCTGCACACCTTGCAACATGTATAAGTCATAAATGTCCAGGAAAACATGGCCGATATGGCAACCCTTCTGTCTGCCTGTTTTTAAACTGTGTTGCCTGATTTCTTTAAGTCTTTAGACTATCACTGACGTTGCTTTGGATTATGACCTGGTGCTGGTTTGACTCAGCATGTAAAATACACATTTTCAAGTAGACTGTCCCTTTAGGGCTTTGTGAATTGTTTTTTTTTTAACCAGTAAGAAATCTATCCCACAGAAAAGTTGTACACAAACATTTAATTCTTGTTTGTTATAGAATCAAAATAATAATCTTTAATGTAACCTTTTTAGTGCAAAACATATTTTAACATGATTAAATAGTAAACTTGTACTATTTTTGTGAACTAATTTTCATTTATTAACACTTATAGAGAACTTTAATATTCCAATAAAAATTGTGTTCAGGCTAAATAACTTGACATGTAGACATGGCAATATAATGCTAGTGGCCGGTCACCCATACACACAGAGATTGTTATTATTGCTCCAGAGAAGTGTTCCTAATTATTTTGCCTTTTCTAGACTTTTTCTGTAAAAACTAAACAACTATTTAAGGAACATGTATAAAGGTTTAAAAAATGTTAAAATAACTATCTCTAGTCTAAAACATGTAAAGCATCAAAGTCATTAACAGGGGTTGACAAAGTCTTTTGGTAATTATCTGCATTTTAACAGCTGCACTTTTTTCATTATCGGTTTGCAAAAAATTGGCCCTATGCATAACACGTGCCGGTCCTGTTCCTACAGATGACAATCGAAATTCTCTATTTTATTAACACATTTGCCCTTATTAAATTCCACAGCTATAAGAACTTGATAAACCCCCCTGTGAAACTGTTCCCATGATGCCCTGGTTTAAAGTCAAACAAACATATCTCTATGGTTTGGGTGCACAGCATGTTAAAGGGATTTGAAACCCAAGTTCTTTCTTTCATGATTCAGAGAGAGCAGGTAATTTTAAACAACTTTTTATATTACTCCTATTATCAAATTTTCTTCTTTCTCTTAGTAACTTTATTTAAAAAAAAAGACAGGAATCTTTGGAGTCGGACCATTTTTGGTTCAACTCCTGGGTAACGCTTGCTGAATGGTGGCTAAATGCTAAACCTACTTCTCTGTCTCACCTCTGCACCTGTAGAAATCTGCAGGCTGTGGATCCTCTCTAATTTTCCAAACTTATTCAACATCTCCTCCCTCACACTTCCAATATTACCTGCCCTGTTCTTGCTACAGCCAACTATAATAATACTCTCTCCTCTGCACTAGACAATTTTGCTCCTCCCCCACTGCGCAAAATCCCACATCTTCAGTTACAGCCCTGGCATTATTAGCAAATGTGCTACTTACAACTGTTTGGAGGAAATCTTGTTCTGAACCTGAATTTATCCACTTTACGTTTATTCATACACCTTTGCCCTTTACTTAGCCAAGCAAGCCTACTTCTTTTCTCTTATATCTACTCTCTCCTCAAGCACTAAACAGATCTTCTCTGCTCTTAACTCTATCCACTTCCCACCTGCACCACCCCCTTCTTCTGTCTTTAGTGCTTAAGACCTGGCAGACTACTTTTTTTTAAAAAAACCATACTATCAAAAGCACCATTCCAACACTAACCGGCAATCTTCCATTTCCACCCCTGGCCACCACCTCTGCCATGCTCTGCATCTTTCCCCAGCCACAGAAAATTAAGTTGGTTCCTTATTGTCTTCCTCACGCCTCACTATCTGCCTGCTTGACCCTATCCATTCCCATCTTATACCTTCTCTGTCTTCCACCCTCACTCCTTCTCTTACTCACATCATCAACCTATCCCTTTCTACCAGTTTATTCCCACCTTCATTCAAACATGCAAAGGTCACTACCATACTAAAAAAAACCCTCCCTTAACTCTAATTCTCCTACAAAATACCACTCCATATCATTGCTTCCACCAACATAAAAACTCCTTGAAAAACTAGTTTATGACTGCCTAACCCACTTACTGTCCTCCAACTCTTTGCTTGACCCCCTGCAATTTGACTTCCGTCACCAACAATCAACTGACATTTCTTCCTGGATGCTCTCTCACCACCTAAAGATTAACATGTCCAAGAGTTCCTTCTAATCCCCCCTCTAGCTCTACTCTGATTTCTGACTTTTCTATCATCACTATCTCCCCAAGTCCACTGCCTCACAGTAACACTTGTCTCCAATCTGTCCTTCCTCCCCCATATCCAACTGCTCTCTTCCTTCTGCCACAACCACCTACACAATATTTCCAAAATGCGTCAGTTTCAAAATGCTGACACCACTAAGCAACTAATCCACACCCTTGCAATTTCCCAACTTGACTATTGTAAAACTGGCCTTCCTCTCTCCCCTCTCTCCCTCTTCAATCCATACTAAATGCCTCTTCCAGGATAATCCCCCTTTCTCACCACTCTGTATCTGCTGCATTCCTCTGAGTCCCTTCACTTGCACCCCATTCATACTCGTGCAGCACCAACCCACTGGAACACATGCTGTCTGACTTTCCCTAATCTGTCTTCTTTTAAATGCTCCCTAAATACATTTGTTCAGGGAAGCCTACCACCCAACTCAGTAACAAATGAGTTCCACTTAGCTTATATTTACCCTCATCTAACTCTCTTACAAGTATTGTATCACTGTATCAATTGTACCCATGGACAATGTGTCAGGGTACCAGGAATAAGACTGAAACATGAAATGAGTCCAAAAGCAAAACAACAAGCCAGGAGTCAAAACCAGAGCTGGTAGTCAGATGAGCCGGGTCAGGAGCCAAAGCGAGTAGTGGGACAATCCAGAGTCAGGAACAAAGAGAACAGCAGAATCAGGAACAATCCAGGGATCAGAAACCAGAAGGGACGTCAGCCAACCCAGGTAAACACAGGAACTGGAACACAGGAACTCACAAAGAAGTCTGAGCAAACGCAAGGGCAAAAGCATACTGAACAGTGGCCCTTTAAATAATAAGTGATGACATCATAATTCTGGGACTGCAACCTGTCTCACACCGATGATGTTCACCAGTTTGGCCATAAGAGGGCACCTAGATGAGTGAGCAGCATTACACACTCTGCAGCAGATTCAGTGAGA
Organism: Bombina bombina; assembly: GCF_027579735.1. Taxonomy (NCBI): domain Eukaryota; kingdom Metazoa; phylum Chordata; class Amphibia; order Anura; family Bombinatoridae; genus Bombina; species Bombina bombina. The sequence continues at coordinate 222,807,281 of NC_069506.1, forward strand.
GAGGTGAGTAAAATGGCAGCCAGCAGCAAATAGCAAAAAAAGCAGGGTGAAACCCTGACAACAGTCCTGCTGAATTTTTAGAGCTTTAGAAATAAAATATAATAATACTAGATGCTCTAATAAACTTAGAATTTTTGCTTGAATTACTGGCATCTTTTAATATTTGTCAGTATGGCTATATCAGGAATATAAATAAAACAAATATCAACATTCATAAAAAAATACCCAGTCTAAGAAACAAAGGCAAAGAGAAGGAACTCAACACTAGGGATGGGCGAATGTGTTTATATCCGAATTCGAATGTTAGAACGAATGTTATTGTAGAATTCGATTTACATAATAGAATGTTGATAAGAACGAATATTCTTAAAAATTCGATTTTCAAATGTTATTTACAGTTTTCGAATGTCACATTTGAATTTGAATGTCACATTCGAATTCGAATATTACATTTATAAAACACAATTGTAGACTAGAAACACTATTTCGAATGTCACATTAAAATCGAATATCACATTCGAATCGAATGTCACATTCGAATTTGAATATTACATTTATAAAACACAGTATTAGACTAGAAATACTATTTTGAATTTGAATGTCACATTCGAATCGAATATCACATTCGAATTGAATATCACATTTAAAACACAGTATTAGACTAGAAATACTATTTCAAATTCGAATGTGACATTCAAATTCAAATGTAGCATTCGAATTCGAATATTACTTTTATTAAACACAGTTGTAGACTAGAAATACTATTTCAAATTTGAATGTCACATTCAAATTCGAATGTCACATTCGAATTCGAATATTACATTTCGAAATTGAATGAATACATAGCTAAACATTCTATTATTCAAACAAATTTTTTCGAATTTTATTGAAAAATTCAAAAACGAAAATTCGAAAATAGAATGTCAGAATGTTATATAAACATTCGAAATTCGATTAGAATGAACGAATGTATCAAAATTCGTTTTAAATTTCGAATTTTTAGAAACATTCGCCCATCCCTACTCAACACTGAAATGGTGCCACTATATGCGTATAGGTTTGCAATTATTAGTCCTGAATTATCTGACATAGAACTAAAGCAAAATTATTTTAAATATTATTTCAACACAACCTACATGATGCTTATATGTAAACATCACATTTCTGCACATCACACAATAATAATATGTGAAAAAGGGAATACAAAGGGATAGTCAGTATAATTGTACATTAAAGAGTGTGTCCACATTCTGTTTGATATGAAATTTTTACATTTAAATTAAATTCCAACAGTTTTGCGCATATTATTTAACATGTTTTTGCATGGGTTCCATATTTCACTCTGAGTTTTTCTATAGGTACCTTATAGGGGGTCAGATTACAAGTGATGCCCTATTTAGCACTTTCACTCACTTGTAATGCAAAGTAAATAGTTTGCACACGTGTGAAACCCACCACACACTAACTTCAAGGGGCTGATTTATCATTGTGCAGACGGACATTGATAAATGCCGACAGCATACGCTGTCGGCATTTATCATTGCACAAGCATTTTTCGTAAACTGCTTGTGCAATGCTGCCCTCTGAACATTTGCTGCCAATCGGCCACTAGCACGGGGTGTCAATCATCCCAATCGTATCCGATCGGGATGATTGCTGTCCGCTACCTCAGAGGTGACAGACGAGTTAAAAAGCAGCAGTCTTAAGACTGCTGCTTCCTAACTTCAGTTTCAGGGGATACTGCTACTTGATAAATCAGATGGAGAGTTAAAAAAGTTTAAAATTTATTAGCCTGATGAAACAGTGTGTTACACTGAGAAACGCATTGCTGTTGTTTTTATTATTATAATAAATTTTAAACTTTTTTAAACTTTTTTAACTCTCCATCTGCTGCTGAATTATTAATTTTGTTCCTGCAAAATATCCTCCGGACCTTCTGGACATTTTGCACAGAGTCTCTGGACTTGCTGGCTGACCACTGCTATACTGGTTCGTCTTGATCATTCCACTCTGGGCATCTTTGGACTCTCCCTGCTGAGACGAGGACCCCTACTGGTGACATCTTCTTCTGGTCTACCGGACGACGTGTGGTTCCGGACTGCTGGTATTGCACATCAGTGCTTTACATTGTGTGAGTAGGATTCTTTAATTCCTATCGCTATCTATTCCAGGTTGTTTATGATCTGCACTATGTGGCGCCCTCTATTCTGTTCTCTTTAGATTCTCTTACCTGTGTTGTGGCACGACACCCTGGAGGAGCGGCCTACCATTCCTGGATGCACTTTATTTGAAACCTCCTGGAATTGCATATAGCAGGACTGTTACAATATTATATATTATATATTATTCACTGGACTATATAGTCTGTATATCCCTTTATTTCCCTGCTTTTTGTCCTTGCATATTATTGTTGCTTTATTGTTGCATCATCAAATTACTTAGTTATCTTAACATACTGCTGTAGTATTCGTATTTTCCAGTGTCACACTTATTTTGCTCCTAGGCGCCTCTTACAAGTACCCTGGTGACGCTTGCTGTCACTAAGGGCTAGATTTATTAAAGCTGAGGCGTACAGGGGCGCGTATACGTGGCCCTGTATGCCTCAGCTCGCCTGTGGTGGGGCAAAAATACCCGCAGGTATTCGGCATTGCACACGAGCGCAATTTTGCGCTCGCGTGCAATCTCGCCCCCTGCCCGCGCACATCCAATCACGTGTGGGCAGGAGCTGTCTGTCTCCTCGGTCTGACTAGATCGAGGAGATTGAATTTCGCCACATTAGAGGTGGCGAAGAGGCTAAGGAAGCAGCGGTCTGGTGACCGCTGCTTGATAAATGACGGCGAGCAAGTTCTTGAGAGAACTTGCTGCCGTAGGGGCTTAATAAATCTAGCCGTAAGTGTACTAGTTGTTGATATTTGTAAAAGTTGGTGTTGTTGAGTAGCTTAACCTCTTGACGTCAAGAGATAACTGCATGTATTGCTAGGCAGTGTGTTCCTAACCTATGCAGAAGCCAAGGGGTTAAGCATATTGAGCTCTATAACCCCTCACTGCTAGTTGTTTTAAGTATCCTTCAGATGTTTTCAGAAGCACTGATGCAAATCTCCCATCACACCCTTCCTCCCCCACTCGAGACAAAAAAAAGAGAAGCAAATAACCTTATTAACAGGGTGTAAGAGCTGAAGTGTCCAGGAACAGACTACTTTTGGTCACATGAAATTTGCCTAGTGAGACCACTAACTCAGTCCAGAGATGCAGCTTGTTTCAGGATACCCAGCATGGCGACCACTTTCTTTTATTTTGCTACTTCTTTCACCAGGTGAGTATGGGCGAGTAAAATATACTAGCTGGAAAGAACTGAGACCAGTTGAAGAGAACATTGGCAAATGTATTATTCTGTGCTGGAATCTATTGATTTGTGGCTTTCTAAATGCTCCTAATGTTTAAGTGGTTCTGTCCCCAGCAATCTGATTTAGACACTGTACCTGTCACTGTCACTTGCATATCTCTGCATTTCTCTCTCACTATGACAGTCTGTCTGTATAAGTGTCACTGTCACTTGCATATCTCTGCATTTCTCTCTCACTATGACAGTCTGTCTGTATAAGTATCACTGTCACTTGCATATCTCTGCATTTCTCTCTCACTATGACAGTCTGTCTGTATAAGTATCACTGTCACTTGCATATCTCTGCATTTCTCTCTCACTATGACAGTCTGTCTGTATAAGTGTCACTGTCACTTGCATATCTCTGCATTACTTTTTTACTATGACAGTCTGTCTGTATAAGTATCACTGTCACTTGCATTTTATGCATTACTTTTTCACCATGACAGTCTGTCTGTATAAGTATCACTGTCACTTGCATATCTCTGCATTACTTTTTCACTATAGCAGTCTGTCTGTATAAGTGTCACTGTCACTTGCATATCTCTGCATTACTTTTTCACCATGACAGTCTGTCTGTATCCTCCTTCACATAACTTTTAAACATATTTATCACTTTTTCTGTCCCAACACAAGGATGATCTACTTAATGATTTAATCTGTGTAGATCATATTAAATATCAGCGTTTATATATTTAACAAACTGTGTACAGAACATTTTGTTGTAGTAGGATTATTAGGGGAAGCTTGTAGGTTAAAGGGACATAAAACCTGAATTTTTTATTTTATGATTCTGATAGAGAGAGCCCGGTAACGCATATTGGGAGGGGCTTTTGAACCCATAGCAGGGGAATGAACCGGATGTATTGGGTAGGGGGGGTGAAGCTAGCGGAGGCACTTATATTAAGGGGTACAGGATGATTACCCCCCTCTTTGCATCCGGACCTGACAGTGGGAAGAAGCTCACTCCCGCCCTCCCTTTGTTCTGACTATTTCGTTGTCGCAGCTATTGGCGGGGGGCTTGCCTGGTTTGGGTGGTAACTAGGGGCTTGGTACCTCCTGTGGAGACAGGAGAGGTTGAATTGTGGAAAGGTAAATAAAGTGGAGACGTGAGGACAGCTGGGCTAGCCCCGTGGGTAGTTATACTACAGTGTTATTTATGATGTTGGTATTTATTCATTGTATTAAAAGTTGTTAATAAATAAGCTGTGGCCTTTATACCCCAGAGTTGTTGTATGTGTGTTATTTAATAGGGGAATGTAGTACCTAATTAGGGGGTCAAGCATAAGATTTTAAACAACTTTCCAATTTACTTCTATTATCAAATTTGCTTCAATATCTTGGTATTCTATGTTGAAGAAGCAGCAGTGCACTACTGAGAGCATTAGGTGAGCCTATAACATGATTATATATATATATACACAGTAACCAATAAGCAGCTCCTGAGCTACCTAGGTATCCTTTTAAACAAAGAATACAGAAAGAAAACACATTAGATAATAGAAGTCAATAGGAAAGTTGCTTAAAATCACATAGTCTATCTGAATGATGAAGGAAAAAAGATAGGGTGTCATGTTCCTTTAATTTGCAGAATGTTAGAAAAAGAGGAAGTGTGAATCTATAAAAACATGTGTTTTGGATTGTCCCATGGGGGGGGGCTTTAGGGTTTAATATGGCTGGTTAATGTATATCAGTGGTTAGTTGTACATTAGGTGATACCACTCACTTTTTTGGACACATCCAATATGATTTTTTTTGCAAGTAGAATTTCTTTGAAAGATAATAATAAACAATAAAACTTTAAGCACTACATTTTTTTTGACAGAAGCATATTCATCTTATGGGGGCCCATTTATCAAGCTCCAGATGGAGCTTGAGGGCCCGTGTTTCTGGCGAGCTGGCAGGCTCTCCAAAAACACCAGTTATGAAGCAGCGGTCTAAAGACCGCTGCTTCATAACCTGTCCACCTGCTCTGAGCAGACGGACAGACATTGCCGCAATTCAACCGAATCGAGTACAATCGAGTTGATTGACACCCCCTGCAGAATCTGCAGAGGGCGGCGTTGCACCAGCAGCTCACAAGAACTGCTGGTGCAATGCTGAATACGGTGAGCGTATTGCTCTCCGCATTCAGCGAGGTCTGTCGGACCTGATCCACGCTGTTGGTTCAGGTCTGACAGACCTTTGTTAAATAGGCCCCATGGACTCTGTTGACTATTTGAAGGGAAGCTCTGTTAGTGCACATAGCATCAAGTAACTGTTTTATAATCTAGAGTGATTCTTTTCCCCATGGGATAATTAAGGACATGAACAAAAAAAAAAGGTTTTCATGATTCATACAGAGCATACCATTAAAAAAAGGTTCCTATATACTTATCAAATTTGCTTTGCCCTAAAATTATTCCATATTGAAGAGCATACTTAGATAGGTAGTGTGTATGTGTCTTGAGCACACATGGCAGCAAATACCGCTGCCATCTGCTGCTCTTGCACATGTATAACATTGTTCATAGTAATTTTGCAAATCTGCTGCTATGTAGTGCACCATTCACATGCACTCTCCTGATCCTATTTACCCGCTTTTCAACAAGGACTGTATGCTCTTAATCATAAAAAAAAAATGGGTGTTTCATGTTCCTTAAACAAGTTTTTTTTGTCATATAAATGTAAAATGGTTAATTATTTTTAGCAGGGACTTTTTAACGTTTAACACACCCACACAAAAGTCTTTAATTGGAAATGTTTGCATCAGGTAGGTTCTAATATAATCATGGGACTTTATTGGTCCCAAGTGTTCACAATACCAAAAAAATATTATGCTTGCAGTCACCAAAACTAAAAATAAATATTAGTAACATAACAAGCTAACAGGCAGAAATCTCTAAGATCATCCTCCTACCCCTCAAAAAAAACCAAGGTGAAAGATTAAAGCTCGTTCAGAAAGATCACTTAGCTGCGGTATGCATGGTCTCGAAGACAGACGTAATCCAGAGTCCTTATTTGCAAACGTCTTAATTAGACTACTGGGAAATAAATTCTTTGTATTTTTAACGTAACATTATAAACAAATTTCAAGATTTTCTAATTTGTTCTTGAATAAATGAACATCACCTAATGGAATGAGCTCTACTTGCTTCCTACATGCTAATATATTACAACTTCCCCACATATATCTGTTTCTTAAATAAATAATAGGAATGATTCAAATTGTTATAATAAGAAGAAGAATCTCCTTGGCTTTTTCAAATTTTTGTATTTAAATTCAAACATGGCCTATTTAAAGGGACATGAACCACACAATGTTTTCTTTTTGTGATTCAGACAAGAGCATGCAATTTAAAAAAAAAAAGTTTCTAGCTTACTTATATTAACAAATTTGCTTTGTTCTCTTGGAATTCTTTTGTGAAAAACATACCTAGGTAGAAAGCATGCAAAAGTCTGGAGCACTACACGGCAGCAAATGCTGCTGCCATCTAGTGCTCTGCCAGCTAGTGCTCTAAAGATGTGCACGCTCCTGAGCCAACCTACCTGCTTTTTCAGCAAAGTATATATACTAAGAGAAGAAACTAAATTTAATAATGGTAGTAAACTGGACATTTAAAATTTGTATGCTTTATTTGAATCATGAAAGAAAAAATATTGAATTTCATGTCTCATTAACATGCCATATGCATTAATTGCAACCATACTTTTTTTTGCTTAGACACATCCCCAAATAAACTAGATGTACCCGTAACTTTCCAGTCATCATGATCCCAAAGCCCCACATTTGGCCCTTTTGTCATCAGCATTAGGCCCTCCCTACTCTGACATTGCTCACTGAACACCTGTGGTTCTATCCACATGCTGTCATGACTTAGTAGGGTAATAGCTAACACTCCTGTTAATAGTTTGCTGGAACTGGTGCAGATGTTTGGTAAAAAAGGATAATAGTGTGCAATGTAATTTTAAAATGAAAACACGTTTGGTTGTATTCCAGTCCATCAGAAAAACGATATGAAATGATCTGCACAGATCTTTGGAAGGTTTTAAATTCAAGGCTACTTTACCCCAAAGAACTCAGTTGTCGTCAAAATGTTGTCCAAAAACACTAAACATTTTTTTCACAGGCAGATTACGAGTTTGTGCGTTCGTGTTTTAACCCTTGAAACAGCACCACAGCCATTACAAGTCTTGTCAATATAGCTGTACAGCAAGCTTTTTAGCTTGTATCGCAACGTCAGTCCCGCACTCGTAAAAAATACTTTTTTTTATGGGATTCCCATAGTGCAGCCATTACAAGTTTTGCGGTGCGGCTAAAAAGCTTGCATTACACCCTATACCGACACAATCCGTACCGCCATCTGAGAGCAGTAGTTATGAGTTTTACGCAACAAAACTGTTACATAAAATTCATAACTAAACTGTTACAAAGTACACAAAACACCCATAAACTACCAATTAACACCTAAACTGAGGCCCTCCCACATTGCAAATACTATATTAAACTTATTAACCCTTAATCTGCCGCTCCTGACATCGCTGCCACTATTAAAATTTATTAACCCCTATTCCATCGCCCCCACTATACTAAAGTTATTAACCCCTAAACAGCAAGCCACTATAATAAACCCATTTACTAATTTAAACTAGTAACCCCTAAACCTAACGCCCCCCTAACTTTATATTAAAATTACAATTTCCCTATCTTAAATTAAATTAAAATTTACCTGTCAAATTAACAAAACTAAGTTTAAACTAAAAATTAAACTAATATAACTATTAAACTAAAATTAAACTAACTACCAATTAAAGAAAACTAAACTATACATTATAAAAATCCTAACACTACTGTAAAAATTACAAACTATCTAATTACAAAAAATAAAAAAAACTAAATTACAAAAAATAACAAACGAAATTATCAAAAATAATAAAGAATTACACCTAATCTAATAGCCCTATAAAAATAAAAATCCCACCCAAAAAAAAAAAAAAAACCCTAGCCTACAATAAACTACCAATAGCCCTTAAAAGCACCTTTTGTAGGGCATTGCCCTAAGATAAACAGCTTTTTTACCTGTAAAGAAAAAACACAAAGACCCCCCCAGTAAAACAGTAAAACCCATCACCCAACCAACCCCCCCAAATAATAAACCTAACTCTAAGAAAAACCTAATCTATCCATTGCTCTGAAAAGGGCATTTAGCTCTTTTGCATTGCCCTGAAAAGGGCATTTAGCTCTTTTAAGAAAGCCCAAACCCAAATAAAAAAAAAAACCCACCCAAAAAAAACTCTTAAAAAAACACTAACCCCAGATGATCCACTTACAATTTTTTTTTTAAACAATTTTTATTGAAGTTCTGAGAAAAAGTAACATACAAGATTTGTCCATAAACAAAAATTACATCAGAGCAAGATATACATTGCTATCACGCAAAGATGATCAAATAGAATAAAGGTTGCAGCTTCATATATATAGTCTATGGGGCCTATTTATCAAAGGTCTTGCGGACCTGATCCGACAGTGCGGATCAGGTCCGCAAGACCTCGCTGAATGCGGAGAGCAATATGCTCTCCGTATTCAGCATTGCACCAGCAGCTCACAAGAGCTGCTGGTGCAACGCCGCCCCCTGCTGACTCGCGGCCAATCAGCCACCAGCAGGGAGGTGTCAATCAACCCAATCGTACTCGATCAGGTTGATTTCCAGTGATTCCTTTCCGCCTCATCAGAGCAGGCGGACAGGGTTATGGAGCTGCAGTCTTTAGACCGCTGCTTCAAAACTGGTGTTTCAGGCGAGTCTGAAGACTCGCCAGAAACACGGGCCCACAAGCTCCATTTGGAGCTTGATAAATGGGCACCTATGTTTTTATAGAGGAATATGCATAGGTAATAATAAAAAGTATTTAGCTAGAGAAAGATAGGACCTACAACCATAGGATATTGAGCTATGTCTCGTATTTTAATGTTTTGTATAAAGGTAATGGAATCTACAATGTGAGATATCACATATCATGTCTTAATAAGATGTAAGAAAAGGGTTTGGACTGAATAAAATGGAACTTCAGTTTATATTATATTATGTGGCAAATGTTCCCCACATCAGCAGAGTGGTCACTCTTTACCCTATCTAATCTAACAATGTCAAGATGTGGGGAGTTGGCTTTTGTCTTGGCCACTCTTGGGCCATAGTATATGGGGGGGAGTTCAGCAGGCAAAAGCCGCTCGAAATAGAGGGGAGGAGAAGGGGGAGTGGAGCCTTCCAGAATAAAACAGTAAAGTGATGAGGAAAGTGAGGGGAGGACTTGTGGTATGAATAGAGGGGTGGTTATTTCTAAGGATAGGCATCTGTAGAGAGGTAGAAAGACAACTTGTTATTTAAACTAGAACCTCTCAATGTATTACCTAGACCAGAACCTCAAGAAGGGCAAAGACAATACAATCTATCAGGTACTCAAATTGGAAAAATCTCAAAATTAGGGATCAGAGAGTTATCTATACTGGTATTTAGAGCATGGTACATAGCTAATTAGAACACTAGATCTCAAAGCTGGCGCTTACAGTATGAGATGTGGTGGGCAACTATCCATGCATTATACTAAGTGAAAAGTGCACCTTGTAGTATATAAATGTCAAAGTGGAGTTATTGGGGCCCATTTAACTTCAGACTCGCCAGAAACACAAGTTATGAAGCAGCGGTCACAAAGACCGCTGCTTCATAACGCTGTCCGCCTGCTCTGAGCAGGCGGACAGGAATCACCGGAAATCAACCTGATCGAGTATGATCGGGTTGATTGACACCCCCCTGCTGGCGGCCCATTGCCCGCCAGTCAGCAGGGGGCGGCGTTGCACCAGCAGCTGGTGCAATGCTGAATACGGAGAGCGTATTGCTCTCCGCATTCAGCGATATCTTGCGAACCTGATCCGCACTGTCGGATCAGGTCCGCAAGACATTTGATAAATAGGGGCCATTGTATTCAACTTCCAGCACAGTCTAAATGTTAAAACTCCATGACCAACTAGACAAAACAAGAATATGAAAATTTCAAGATAGCTATTAAAATATATAGTAACCTAGCATAACTAATACACAATTAAAGCACAATTATAATAGCTATATTTAACATATTGTTACCAAAGTTGTTGCTGTTTAGCCCAACCCAAACTTTTAAACTGTTTGCTCCAATAAAAGTTTATCGGATCATAGGGTAATCATAAATACAGAGAGTGTATTTGAGCTATTGAGATAGTTCGGTTAGGTTAACCCTATTCCAAGTCAAAGGACAATGAGACCTTCACTACTGGGGTAGGGATAATATTTAAAGTGAAAGGTTAGTTGAGTACTGCCTACCTATTCTACTTTTGAGCTCAAATAGAAATATATGAATCCTGAAATGTGTAGAAGTATGGGAGTTTAGAGCTAACCATCCTTCCTTACAAGAGTGTGCTATATGGTTCCTAAAGAGAACATAAGATAAATAAAAGATAAATAAAACTCCAATTAAACATATTAAGACTATACATGTATATTCAGCTAAATGCCACATCAACCCCAGTAATCTGCTATATATATAGTGGGCACATACAGTAGTGAGGTAAGGCAAGGAATTTCTTGCACCTAGAGATAAAATAGGAAGCTAAACGTTATCTGTACCCATAGAGAAAGTTACATTATATACGGTTAGTTAGAAATGAAACAAGGGAAGCTAGACATATATAACTAGGACCTCTCTTTTAACTTAGGTCCTCCATCGAGAAAAGGAACTGCTTTTGGGCTCGCTAAGATTTGTGGCTCTAATTATAGGGATAGTTTGTGTAGCAACTGAGCATATTGTTAATGTAGGGCAGCTTAAAAATAAAGATTTGTCAACCAACATTGTTATGCATGGTGAAGGTTATATGTAAAGTAGTTTTAGGAAATATCAATAGAGGAGGTGCTACCCATATAGAAGGTGTGGGGATCGGGTTGGGGTACATAGCATGATAACATGTCTGCATAAACAGAAGTACCTTGTATTATAGTCTAGTTTAAGTCTCAATAGCGGTAAGAATATTGGAAATAGTGTTTTCATCAGGGTTATCTTTAAGAATGCTATTGGACCTTTTTATAACGTTATTATCAACTTTCTAATATATGAAGTTGGGGGGGGGGGCAAAGCTAATATTAACCATTAGAGATGGCTAGGTGTTTTATGACGCATTTGAAAACATATATAGTTTGATAGGATTCAAAAGTGACCATGAATTCTTACTAACATGAACACACCGTAATTAACTTGCATGTCTCTTAGCACTAATGTAAAAAAGGTAAATGGTAACTAATTTAGGGACATACATATTAGGTATTAAAGGGACACTGAACCCAAATTTTTTCTTTTGTGATTCAGAATTAGGCCCCTATTTATTAAAGGTCTTGCGGACCTGATCCGACACTGCGGATCAGGTCCGCAACACCTCGCTGAATGCGGAGAACAATACGCTCTCCGTATTCAGCATTGCACCAGCAGCTCAGGAGGTGTCAATCAACCCGATCGTACTCGATTGGGTTGATTTCTGGCGATTCCTGTCCGCCTGCTCAGAGCAGGCGGATAGCGTTATGGAGCAGCGGTCTTTGTGACCGCTGCTTCATAACTGCTGTTTCTGGCAAGTCTGAAGACTCGCCAGAAACACGGGCCGTCAAGCTGCTTTTGGAGCTTGATAGATAGGCCCCAAAGCAGGCAATTTTAAGCAACTTTCTAATTAACTCCTATTATCAAATTAATTTCAATCTCTTGGTATCTTTATTTGAAATGCAAGAATGTAAGTTTAGACGCCGACCCATTTTTGGTGAACAAACTGGGTTGTTCTTGCTGATTGGTGGATAAATTCACCCACCAATAAACAAGTGCTTTACATGGTCCTGAACCAAAAAAAATAGCTTAGATGCCTTCTTTTTCAAATAAAGAAAGCAAGAGAACGTAGAAAAATTTATAATAGGTGTAAATTAGAAAGTTGCTTAAAATTGCACGCTCTATCTGAATCACAAAAGAAAAAATTTGGGTTCAGTGTCCCTTTAATACACATGCACCTAGATTACGATTTTTGCGTTATGAGTCAAATAGCAGCATTGTGGCCCATAACGCATCATTTATCATTTTCCTTAACGCCATCTAAAGTCAGTATTTATGAGTGTTACGCTACAAATCTGTAACATAAAACTCATAACTAAAGTGTTAAAAAGTGCACTAACACCCATATACTACCTATTAACCTCCTAAACTGAGGCCCTCCCGCATTGCAAACACTATAATACATTTATTAACCCCTAATCTGCTGCTCCGACATCGCCGCCACAGTTTTTTTTATTAACCCCTATTTCGCAGATCCCTGACATCGTCACCACTATACTAAAGTTATTAACCCCTAAACCACTTCCCTCCCGCATCAAAACACTTTTTAAATATAATTATCCCCTAATCTGCCGTCCGCCCACATCGCCTTTACTAATGTTATTAAGCCACTATAATAAACCTATTAACCCCTAAACCGAAAGCCCCCACAACGAAATATAATAAATAAAACTATTAACCCCTAAACTGAAAGTCCCCCATAACTAAATATACTAAATTAAACTGGTAACCCCTAAACCTAAAGCCCCCCTAACTTTAGATTAAAATTACAATTTCCCTATCTTAAATTAAATTAAAACTTAACTGTCAAATTAAAAAAACTAAGTTTAAACTAACAATTAAACTAATATAATTATTAAATTAATATTAAATTAACTACCAATTAAAATAAACTAAACTATACATTAAAAATTCCTAACACTACTCTAAAAATTACAAACTATCTATTTACAAAAAAAAAAAACTAAGTTACAAAAAATAACAAACACTAAATTACGGAAAATAACAAACGAAATTATCCAAAATAAAAAAGAATTACATCTATTCTAATAGCACTATCAAAATAAAAAAGCCCACCCAAAATAAAAAAAAACCCTAACCTACAATAAACTACCAATGGCAAGAGCCTTTTGTGGGGCATTGCCCCAAATATATCAGCTCTTTTACCTGTAAAATAAAATACAAAGACCCCTCCCAACAGTAAAACCTACCACCCAACCAACCCCCCAAAATAAAAAACCTAAATCTAAAAAAAACTAAGCTACCCATTGCCCTGAAAAGGGCATTTGTATGGGCATTGCCCTTAAAAATGCATTTAGCTCTTTTACTGCCCAGTCCCTAAACTAAAAAATAAAACCCACCCAGGATTTAAGCAGCTCTCATACTATTGGATGATGTAAAAGTTCTCAAATATGGTCTAGGTTTTGTACCATCTAACAATTTTAACTTGTTTGATACCATTATAGATCTGAATACATTTGTAAGACATTTGACACTTAAGAAATACTTTAAGGTCAGTCCAGAGGCTTCAGCATCTGGGGAAATAGAGAGGCAAGAAAATTTAAATATCAGAGATATTCCATTTGAGGAAGCAAATGACTACCTTGCTTTACTTAGCCTGGAGACTGAATCCTCTGGAATAGAGAAAGTGAATGCAACATTTAAGCCCAAAAGTGTTTTTTATCCAACTAGAACTAGAGGTATATATTTAGAATCATTCCATAGAAGAGTGGAACTAGAATTGCAAGAACTACAGGATACTCTATCTTTTAGCAAATGTAATCTGAATAAACATGAGAAAGAAGCTATTACAAATTTACCTAGTAATGAAGATATTGTCATTAGGCGTAGTGACAAAGGTGGCAATATTGTAGTGCTTAATAAAAGTGACTATATCTTGGAAGCTTTCAGGCAGCTAGAGGATAAGGAAGTTTACCAAAAATTGGATTTTGATCCAACTGCTATATATAAGAGAAGTTTAAGTCACATTTTGGATGAAGGAAGGGAAATGGGTATCATTGATGAGGATACATACAGATATCTAGATGTTAAAAACCCTAAAGTACCAATCTTTCACCATCTCCCTAAGACTCACAAATCCCTTATTAATGTTCAAGGGAGACCTATTGTCTCAGGGATTGGGTCATTGTTGGAGCCTTTGGGGCGAATGAATTGAAAAGATACTTCAGCCCCTTGTAAGAATGTTGCCATCATACTTTAAGGACACTAAACAGCTTTTAGGTATTTTAGATGAAATAGAATGGAAATCTAACTATATGTGGATAACAGTGGATGTAGTGAGTTTATACTCTAGTATCCCCCAAAATCAAGGAATAGAAGCGGTTAGATATTTTCTAGATACCTTTACAAACTATGTGTCTGATCATAAGGAGTATATACTCAGACTGTTAGTTTTTCTGTTGTCACATAATTATTTTTCATTTCGGGAGCAGTTCTTCCTACAAAGGAGAGGCACCGCCATGGGCGCAACATTTGCGCCAGCCTTTGCTAATATCTACATGGGTTGGTGGGAGCTCAAATATATTTGTGGGGAGAGCTGCTCTCAGAGGGGAAATATCATATTATATAAGAGGTATATCGATGACCTCCTATTTATATGGGAGGGTTCCGAAACTGAATGTGACTATTTCTTGAAAGAATTGAACAACAATGATAAAGGGCTGAGTTTTACTTGCACTAGAGACCCATTAAAGATTGATTATCTGGATCTCACTCTAAAAGGTAACCTTAATACGAATAATATTGAAACAGGTTTACATAGGAAAGAAATAGCAGGAAATAGTCTATTACATTCCAAAAGTATGCATCCAAGACACAGTAAGTATGGAATATTGAAAGGGGAATATTTACGGTATAAAATGAATTGTTCAACAAAGGATATGTATATTAGAGAAGTTGTAATATTAAAAGAACGATTCATACAAAGAGGATACCCTAAATATTTAATAGAAAGAGCAGAAAGAGATGTAGAAAAGCTTGATAGGAGATCTATGTTATATGGGAGTAGTAAAATAAACTACCAATTTTTGTCACTAACTATAGCAATCAGTTTGAGAAAATTGCAAATATTATTAAGAAAAATCTACCAATCTTACAGGGAGATGAAGCACTTTACTCTTTGGTAAAAGATGGATGTAAATGTGTGTCCAGAAGGAATAAAAGCCTGGGTAATACCCTATCTCCTAGTAAAGTAAGAATAAGAAGCGAGAAGAGAGAGAGCAGTTGGTTACATTGCAAGGGCCACTATAAATGTGGAAAATGGAATTGCAAAGCGTGTGATCATACGCAGGTAGGGAAGCAGTTTCAATCAAAGGTGACACATAAGGTCTTTGATATTAATGATTGCACTAATTGTCGTACTACCTATGTCATATACCTAGTAACATGTCTGCATTGTAATTTACAATAAGTTGGTCTCACCTCTAGAGAGGCAAGGGACAGGATTAAGGAACACATATATGAGATTAAAACGGTATGCCCTAAATCACAAGTAGCTTGTCATTTTAAATACGTACATGAGTATACTGATGGCCTCAAATGGCAAATAATAGAGCATGTAAGTACACCATGGAGAGGTGGAAAGCGAAAAAAACTGCTACACAAGCGTGAGGCGTTTTGGATTTTTAAATTAAAAACCAGGGTGCCCGAGGGCCTCAACATACAGACAGATTTGATAAATTTTTGGGAGTAAGAATTAATCCAAAATAGGCTTTTATACTCAGAATACCTATCTATAGTTATACTCTGAAGCATATATGGACTATAATTTGACAGAGTATATGAATAGGATCGAATTTTATGCTGTTAAGGGTTATACACTCTAAGATCTCTGTATAAAGGTGAAATATTTTAGCATTACGCAATTGGAAACATTATTGTGATATAGCTTTATGAATGTGAGGATTAAATACTTTCGAGCTGTTAAGTTGGTAAGTAAAAATGTTACAACTTTACCTATGTACTTATGCTTAGAGATTATGCTAACATCAGTCACTATAGTTAGAATTCCAGCGGGTGATTGGCTTTTTAATTTTATTCTTATATAGTTATGAGTCTTTTATGTATATATTAATGCATTGGATATATTTGATTCTTAGATGTGTGAGCTATGTAATAATAAAATGTTCCCTTTAGTTTTAAGGTTGAACACTAAATGTATACATGAAGCTGCCTCTAGGAATCTGTATGTAAGGCTCTAAAGTAATCAAGAAGCTACCGTCAGATATAGTATATCATGAGCAGTAACAGGGATGTTATTATCTGTCTTTTCTAAATGCATAGTTGCCAACTGTTTAAAGAAATTTGTTGCAAAAAAATTTGTTGCATATATAGCTGTGAACATTATAAAGAAATATGAAAGATGTATAATATTTGGTGAAACGATCCTGTTATTTGCTTAGTGTATACTGTTTCACAAATGCATATAAGGATTTGCAAGTCAGGAAAATGCTTTTGGGTTTATGTTATCCCTGATGAATTCTTTTTGCAGAGGCTGCCTAGAAAATGAATTTGATAGAAAACTGATAGAATTAAGGGTTAATGGTATGTGTATAATGACATCACAGGATCTCACATGTATATAATGAGGCTGTAATGGTCAGTGCAGCATGGTCTATGAGGACGGCGCAAGCTGAAACGCGTAAGACCGGTGCTGCACTGGCCTCTGGATCACTTGATGTGGAGTTTTAATTGTTGCTAATAAAAGTTATATTTTAGCTTTTACACTCACTGTCTCGCTATTGAATTTTTTCTGTGGAACGAGTGGATTGGGGAGTCCCATTTGCAGTTTGCAAGTGAGTGTTTTACTTGAGGTGAAGAGTGGGCGGAGCTATTCTCGGCGTGTTGACGCTGCCGGAAGGGACTGCTGCTGGTAGGAGTCGAGAAGAAACTAAGGAGTTCATAATGGTGGATGGATTCAAGGCTAGCCCGCAACTGATCCTGATATCGGGAGAACAGCAGTAAGTCAGTTTTTTGTTTATACTGATTTCATGTGCGGGAGCCGTACAAGTACTTCCTTATGAACAGCTTTAGTTAAGAAAGTCTTGGTGCGCTGTACATAAGGGAGTGCTACTTTGCGTATGCTTAAATGAATCATCCAATAGAATGAGAGCTGCTTAAGTCCTATTGGCTGATTTGAACAGCCAATAGGATTTCAGCAGCTCTCATTCTATTGTCTAATTCAAATTTTTCAGCCAATAGGAATGCAAGGGCCATCTTGAATCGCGTCCCTTGCATTGAAGATTCAGTGTACGGTGGCGACCATATGAAGAGGATGCTCTGCGCCGGATGTCTTCAGGATAGACCCACTCCGAGCCTCCGGGGATCAAGATAGAAGATGCCGCCTAGATGAAGATTGAAGAGGCCGTCTGGATGAAGACTTTCACCGCTTGGATCAGGACTTCGCCGCCGGGATGAAGATTGAAGAGGCCGTCTGGATGAAGACTTCTCGCCGCCTGGATTAGGGCGTCAACTCTGGGATGAAGATAATTCAAGTGGGACTTCAAAAACTGTAAGTGGATCGTCAGGGGTTAGTGTTAGGCTTTTTCTTTTATGTAATTAGCAAGAGTCCATGAGCTAGTGACGTATGGGATATACATTCCTACCAGGAGGGGCAAAGTTTCCCAAACCTCAAAATGCCTATAAATACACCCCTCACCACACCCACAAATCAGTTTTACAAACTTTGCCTCCCATGGAGGTGGTGAAGTAAGTTTGTGCTAGATTCTACGTTGATATGCGCTTCGCAGCAGGCTGGAGCCCGGTTTTCCTCTCAGTGTGCAGGGAATGTCAGAGGGATGTGAAGAGAGTATTGCCTATTTGAATTCAATGGTCCCTTCTACGGGATCTATTTCATAGGTTCTCTGTTATCGGTCGTAGAGATTCATCTCTTACCTCCCTTTTCAGATCGACGATATACTCTTATGTACCATTACCTCTACTGATTCTCGTTTCAGTACTGGTTTGGCTTTCTACTACATGTAGATGAGTGTCCTGGGGTAAGTAAGCCTTATTTTTTGTGACACTCTAAGCTATGGTTGGGCACTTTTATATAAAGTTCTAAATATATGTGTTTAAACATTTATTTGCCTTGATTCAGGATGTTCAATATTCCTTTTTTCAGACAGTCAGTTTCATTATTGGGATAATGCATATGAATTAAAACATTTTTTCTTACCTTAAAAATTGACTTTTTTCCCTGTGGGCTGTTAGGCTCGCGGGGGCTGAAAATGCTTCATTTTATTGCGTCATTCTTGGCGCAGACTTTTTTGGCGCAAAAATTTTCTTTGTCATTTCAGGCGTCATACTTGTCGCCGGAAGTTGCGTCATGTTTTTGACATTTTTTTCGCGCCAAAAATGTCGGCGTCACCGGATGTGGTGTCATTTTTGGCGCCAAAAGCATTTAGGCGCCAAATAATGTGGGCGTCTTTTTTGGCGCTAAAAAATATGGGCGTCATTATTGTCTCCACATTATTTAAGTCTAGTTGTTTATTTGCTTCTGGTTGCTAGAAGCTTGTTCATTGGCATTTTTTCCCATTCCTGAAACTGTCATTTAAGGAATTTGATAAATTTTGCTTTATATGTTGTTTTTTCTATTACATATTGCAAGATGTCTCAGATTGACCCTGAATCAGAAGCTACTTCTGGAAAATCGCTGCCTGATGCTGGATCTACCAAAGTTAAGTGTATTTGCTGTAAACTTGTGGTAACTGTCCCTCTGGCTGTTGTTTGTGATGAATGTCATGATAAACTTGCTAATGCAGATAATATTTCCTTTAGTAATGTTCCATTACCTGTTGCTGTTCAGTCAACATCTAATACTCAGGGTGTTCCTGTTAATATAAGAGATTTTGTTTCTAAATCTATTAGGAAGGCTATGTCTGTTATTCCTCCTTCCAGTAAACGTAAAAGGTCTTTTAAAACTTCTCATTTTCCAGATGAATTTTTAAATGAACAAAATCTTTCTGATTCTGTTTCTGATGATGATTTGTCTGGTTCAGAGGATTCTGTTTCAGAGATTGACACTGATAAATCTTCATATTTATTTAAAATGGAATTTATTCGTTCTTTACTTAAAGAAGTCTAAATTGCATTAGAAATAGAGGATTCTGGTCCTCTTGATACTAAATCTAAACGTTTAAATACGGTTTTTAAACCTCCTGTAGTTATTCCGGAGGTTTTTCCCGTCCCTGATGCTATTTCTGAAGTAATTTCCAGGGAATGGAATAATCTGGGTAATTCATTTACTCCTTCTAAAAGGTTTAAGAAATTATATCCTGTGCCATCTGACAGATTAGAGTTTTGGGACAAAATCCCTAAGGTTGATGGGGCTATCTCTACTCTTGCTAAACGTGCTACTATTCCTACGGCAGATAGTACTTCCTTTAAGGATCCTTTAGATAGGAAAATTGAATCCTTTCTAAGAAAAGCTTATTTATGTTCAGGTAATCTTCTTAGGCCTGCTATATCTTTGGCGGATGTTGCTGCAGCTTCAACTTTCTGGTTGGAGGCTTTAGCACAACAAGTGACAGACCATAATACTCATAGCATTGTTAATCTTCTTCAACATGCTAATAACTTTATTTGTGATGCCATCTTTGACATCATTAGGGTTGATGTCAGGTATATGTCTTTAGCTATTTTAGCTAGAAGAGCTTTATGGCTTAAAACTTGGAATGCTGATATGTCTTCTAAGTCAACTTTGCTTTCCCTTTCTTTCCAAGGTAATAAATTGTTTGGTTCACAGTTGGATTCTATTATTTCAACTGTTACTGGGGGGAAAGGAACTTTTTTACCACAGGATAAAAAATCCAAAGGTAAATATAGGGCTGCTAATCGTTTTCGTTCCTTTCGTCACAATAAGGAACAAAAGCCTGACCCTTCCCCAACAGGAACGGTATCAGTTTGGAAACCATCTCCAGTCTGGAATAAATCCAAGCCTTTTAGAAAGCCAAAGTCAGCTCCCAAGTCCACATGAAGGTGCGGCCCTCATTCCAGCGCAGCTGGTAGGGGGCAGATTATGATTTTTTCAAAGAAATTTGGATCAATTCGATTCACAGTCCTTGGATTCAGAACATTGTTTCTCAAGGGTACAGAATAGGTTTCAAGATAAGGCTTCCTGCAAGAAGATTTTTTCTTTCTCGCGTTCCAATAAATCCAGTGAAGGCTCAAGCGTTTCTGAAATGTGTTTCAGATCTAGAGTTGGCTGGAGTAATTGTACCTGTTCCAGTTCTGGAACAAGGTCTGGGGTTCTACTCAAATCTATTCATTGTGCCAAAGAAGGAGAATTCCTTCAGACCTGTACTGGATTTAAAGATATTGAATCGTTATGTAAGAATACCAACATTCAAAATGGTAACTATAAGGACTATTCTGCCTTTTGTTCAGCAAGGGCATTATATGTCCACAATAGATTTACAGGATGCATATCTGCATATTCCGATTCATCCAGATCACTTTCAGTTTCTGAGATTCTCTTTTCTAGACAAGCATTACCAGTTTGTGTCTCTGCCGTTTGGCCTAGCAACAGCTCCAAGGATTTTTTTAAAGATTCTCGGTGCCCTACTATCTGTAATCAGAGAACAGGGTATTGTGGTATTTCCTTATTTGGACGATATCTTGGTACTTGCTCAGTCTTCACATTTAGCAGAATCTCATACGATTCGACTTGTATCGTTTCTTCAAGAACATGGTTGGAGGATCAATTTACCAAAGAGTTCGTTGATTCCTCAGACAAGGGTAACCTTTTTAGGTTTCCAGATAGATTCAGTGTCCATGACTCTGTCGTTAACGGACAAGAGACGTCTGAAATTGGTTTCAGCTTGTCGAAACCTTCAGTCTCAATCATTCCCTTCGGTAGCCTTATGCATGGAAATTCTAGGTCTTATGACTGCTGCATCTGACGCGATCCCCTTTGCTCGTTTTCACATGCGACCTCTTCAGCTCTGTATGCTGAACCAGTGGTGCAGGGATTATACAAAGATATCACAATTAATATCTTTAAAACCGAATGTACGACACTCTCTGTCGTGGTGGACAGACCACCATCGTTTAGTTCAGGGGGCTTCTTTTTTTCCTCCAACCTGGACTGTGATCTCAACAGATGCAAGTCTGACAGGTTGGGGAGCTGTATGGGGGTCTCTGACAGCACAGGGGGTTTGGGAATCTCAGGAGGCGAGATTACCAATCAACATTTTGGAACTCCGTGCGATTTTCAGAGCTCTTCAGTCGTGGCCTCTTCTAAAGAGAGAGCCGTTCATTTGTTTTCAGACGGACAATGTCACAACCGTGGCATATATCAATCATCAAGGGGGGACTCACAGTCCTCTGGCTATGAAAGAAGTATCTCGAATACTTGTATGGGCGGAATCCAGCTCCTGTCTAATTTCTGCGGTTCACATCCCAGGTATAGACAATTGGGAAGCGGATTATCTCAGTCGCCAAACATTACATCCGGGCGAATGGTCTCTTCACCCAGAAGTATTTCTTCAGATTGTTCAATTCTGGGGACTTCCAGAAATAGATCTGATGGCTTCTCATCTAAACAAGAAGCTTCCCAGGTATCTGTCCAGATCCAGGGATCCTCAGGCAGAAGCTGTGGATGCATTGTCTCTTCCTTGGAAGTATCATCCTGCCTATATCTTTCCGCCTCTAGTTCTTCTTCCAAGAGTGATTTCCAAGATTCTAAAGGAGCGTTCGTTTGTTCTGCTGGTGGCTCCAGCATGGCCTCACAGGTTTTGGTATGCGGATCTTGTTCAGATGGCAACTTGTCAACCATGGACTCTTCCGTTAAGACCAGACCTGGTCTGGATAAAGGTTTGTCTGCAAGTTCTTTGAAAGGACAAATTTCTGCTCTTTCTGTGTTGTTTCACAGAAAGATTGCTAATCTTCCTGATATTCATTGTTTTGTTCAGGCTTTGGTTTGTATCAAACCTGTCATTAAGTCAATCTCTCCTCCTTGGAGTTTGAATTTGGTTCTGGGGGCTTTACAAGCTCCTCCGTTTGAACCTATGCATTCTCTGGACATTAAATTACTTTCTTGGAAAGTCCTGTTCCTTTTGGCAATCTCTTCTGCTAGAAGAGTTTCAGAGTTATCTGCTCTTTCTTGTGAATCTCCTTTTCTGATTTTTCATCAGGATAAGGCGGTGTTGCGAACTTCATTTAAATTTTTACCTAAGGTTGTGAACTCTAACAACATTAGTAGAGAAATTGTGGTTCCTTCATTATGTCCTAATCCTAAGAATTCTAAGGAAAGATTGTTGCATTCTTTGGATGTAGTTAGAGCTTTGAAATATAATGTTGAAGCAACTAAAGGTTTCCGAAAGACTTCTAGTCTATTTGTTATCTTTTCCGGTTCCAGGAAAGGTCAGAAGGCCTCTGCCATTTCTTTGGCATCTTGGTTAAAATCTTTAATTCATCATGCTTATGTCGAGTCGGGTAAAACTCCGCCTCAAAGGATTACAGCTCATTCTACTAGGTCAGTTTCTACTTCCTGGGCGTTTAGGAATGAAGCTTCGGTTGATCAGATTTGCAAAGCAGCCACTTGGTCTTCTTTGCATACTTTTACTAAATTCTACCATTTTGATGTGTTTTCTTCTTCTGAAGCAGTTTTTGGTAGAAAAGTACTTCAGGCAGCGGTTTCAGTTTGATTCTTCTGCTTATAATTTCAGTTTTTTTCATTATAAGATTAAAACTTTATTTTGGGTTGTGGATTATTTTTTCAGCGGAATTGGCTGTCTTTATTTTATCCCTCCCTCTGTAGTGACTCTTGCGTGGAAGTTCCACATCTTGGGTATTTATTATCCCATACGTCACTAGCTCATGGACTCTTGCTAATTACATGAAAGAAAACATAATTTATGTAAGAACTTACCTGATAAATTCATTTCTTTCATATTAGCAAGAGTCCATGAGGCCCACCCTTTTTTTGTGGTGGTTATGATTTTTTTGTATAAAGCACAATTATTCCAATTCCTTATTTTTTATGCTTTCGCACTTTTTTCTTATCACCCCACTTCTTGGCTATTCGTTAAACTGATTTGTGGGTGTGGTGAGGGGTGTATTTATAGGCATTTTGAGGTTTGGGAAACTTTGCCCCTCCTGGTAGGAATGTATATCCCATACGTCATTAGCTCATGGACTCTTGCTAATATGAAAGAAATGAATTTATCAGGTAAGTTCTTACATAAATTATGTTTTTTAAGGGTTTATTGGGTGGGTTTTATTTTCTTAGTTTAGGGTCTGGGCAGTAAATGAGCTAAATGCCCTTTTCAGGGCAATGGGTAGCTTAGTTTTTTAGATAGTTTTTTTTTATTTTGTAGGTTTGGGGGTGGGGGTTTGTAATGTTAGTGTGTCTTTGTATTTATTTTCAGGTAAAAGAGCTGTTTAACTTAGGGCAATGCCCTACAAAAGGCCCTTTTAAGGGCTATTGGTAGTTTATTCTAGATTAGGTTTTTTATTTTGGGGTGTTTTTTAAGGGTATTAGAATAGGAATGGTTTTTTTATTTTTGATAATTTGTTATTTTGTGTAATGTATATTTTTAGGGAGTGTTTTTCTTTTTAGCAAAAGAGCTGTTTAACTTAGGGCAATGTCCTACAAAAGGCCCTTTTAAGGGCCCCCAAATTGCGCTTTTAAGGGCCCTTGGTAGTTTGGGGAGTGGGGTTTTGTATAGTGTTAGGGGATGTTTGTATTTTTTTTGGAGCAAAAGAGTTGTTTAACTCTGGGCAATGCCCTACAAAAGGCCCTTTTTAGGGCCTCCCAAAAGGCCCTTTTAAGGGCCCTGGTAGTTTGAGGGGTGGGGGTTTGTATAGTTTTAGGGGAGGTTGTATTTTTTTGGAGCAAAAGAGCTGTTTAATTAAGGTCAATGCCCTACAAAAGGCCCTTTTAAGGGCCCCCCAAAAGGCCCTTTTAAGGGCCCTTGGTAGTTTATTCTAGATTAGGCTTTTTATTTTGGGGTGTTTTTTTTTTAAAAGGGTATTAGAATAGGAATAATCTTTATTTTTTTTTGGTTTAAACTGTCTTTTCTTTTCCCACATAGTAATCAATGGGGCTGCGTTATGGAGCTTTTGTTTCTGCGATCGCAGGTGTTAGACTTTTTTTTTGCCGGCTCTCCCTATTAATGTCTATGGGGAAAGTGTGCACGAGCACGTCAAACACAGCGCTTGTTTTGTTTGCGGTATGGAGCTTAAAATCTCCATATCGCACGCGCAAGCAGTGTTTTTCAAAAATTGTAATGGTAGTGCTATAGGGGGTTAAATAACACAACTTTTGTTGCGTTCTTTACTTTCCCTATAGCGCTCAAAACTCGTAATCTAGGTGATGGTTAGGTAACCTAAATCATTTGGCCCCATAAAAACGTTCTATAACATTTTAAACAATGTTGTACTAGTGTCAGGATCAGCGTCCTAATTTATCAACTTTTTTTCCCTCTAATTCAGCTCACTCTCTCTCACATTACTGTGATCACATGCATTTGGTCACATTCAGTGGGAGTGTTTAATCCGCTGCACTGGTTTAAAAATCTCCAGCTTTGAGAATTTAGAGATATTTTAGTCCCTTGTCACTTTACCAATGTTTTTAAAGTTTTCAATTTGTAACCATGCTTAGTATTTAGTATTTTCTTTGGATCATTTAAAGTGTTCTCTTACATTTTAAATAATTATTTTTTTATTATCTTTTTATTATTATTTATTATTATTTTCTACATTATTTATTTGTACAATGTGAATATTAAGCTAGTATTTCTATTTATCAATATGAATTATGTGATAGATAAACTCTGTAAAGAATCAATTCTGTTCTTATAAGTCTCTCTGTGCTCTGGATCAGTATATTATGAGTCGGCAATATTTCAAACATTCACATATTGGTAAGGCCCACTTTTACACTAACAGACACACTTGTTATACAAATAAAGGGTTAAAACCTATTCCCCACTGATTGGCCAGCCTCACCTATATACATATCCACACCACCTGAGACAATTATCTCTGATGAAGTGCATGTACGCATGCGCGAAACGCGTCAGATAGGAGCTTACCTTGAGTGCATTGTAGAAGCCTGCTCCTGATTAAACCTTTTTGGACCCACTGAGAGACTCTGCGCTTCTTTTTTCCTCATCGCATTTGGCCCCATAGTCAACTTGGGGGTTAGATCAATAGAAAAAAAGAGAAAAATAAACAAACATAGAAATAAGAGTCCTCTGTAATGGTCAAGGTACTATATCAACTCTAAATAAACCAAATTCTACTGCCATCAGAAAGAGCATGAAGATTGCCATGTGTTCAGGAGGAGGTCAGCCTATACCAGACCGCTTGATCTTAAGGTGCCTTATTTGATTGTCCAACCTGTTCTGTCCTGATTCAGTAACTCCTTCAACCTGTTGAGACAGGAGAAGAAGCAGTCAGAGAAAAGGTCTGCCATCCCAGTGCATGTAAAGAGGACATGTATCTGGTGCACCCCACGGAGGTGAGTATCGAGCATCACCGTGCAGTGGTCCTTACTCCAAGGGGTATAGAAGACTTTAGATTCTGTTCTTAAATGCTGCATCCTGTTTTTTTAAGCTGATCAGGGGTGTCAAAGCTCCGCTTGAGCCAGGGAGGCTGGTCCCATCACTCCCTGCGTCAGCAAAGGACCCAGTCGGTTGGATTTAACCATTGCGGATTGCTGAGGTTGCAGGTTACACGCATCTGCTCCATATGGTTGAACGTTGAAGGTCCCTTATTGCCCCTCAGCCAGGATCTTTTTCTGGGTCAGTACTCTACTGTGAGAAGAAGAGGGGATAGACATGCTATCCGGTAAAGGTAAGGTCTCATCTAGTGGGGGAACGTTGCATCTACTCACTTTACAGAGCAGGGTTAGGTCCTTAAACTGGTTATTCATTTTGACCTCAAAGTCCCGTAGAAGAGATCTTATGGCTATGTGCAGTTCTTCCATAACAATGTGGTTTTACAAACGTGATACACTCTGCAGCTGCCCTCTCTCTGTCTATAATCCACATCAGCTTGGTCTCTCTGTGAGCGTTGTTTCATCCCAGTTGTCAGGAGCTAAGAAGAGAGGGGGTTCAAAGGCCCCGGTCAATGAAGCAGCACCAAAGGCCCCAGTACAATAGTTTTCTCAGGTCCTTTAGGCAGTGGGTAGAGTGAGATCGCTTTGGTTAGCGTTTCCTCTCTAGAGGAGTATCGAGTAAAGTATGTAAGATATGGATGCTGCTTCCCGCCGTCATGGCTTCTTCATTAAGGAGTACTGTACCACTGTTTCCACTCTGAGCAATCACACAAATATGCTGTCTTTGTGGATGTGAGCTCTTGTGTGTGAAGTTGTAAAAGTGTATTATAGCTTTTTTACCTAGAAATCTTAATATAATTAGGTAAATTATGGTTATAAGTAGGAGCCTCAAAGAAACATGTCTGATCGCTTTAGCGGTTAACTCGGCCCCCCCACTTACAGTTTTTGAAGTTCCGCTTGAACGATCTTCATCCAGGTGGCGAAGTTCTCTTCCATGCAGCGAGAAGTCTTCTCTTCATCCAGGTGGCCTCTTCTATCTTCATCCAGGTGGCAAAGTCCTCATCCCGGCGGCATCTTCTATCTTGATTCCGGCGGTGCGGAGTGGGTCAATCCTGAAGACATCTGGTGCAGAGCATCCTCTTTATATGGTCGCCGCCGTACACTGAATCTTCAATGCAAGGGAACCCTTTCAAAATGGCGTCCCTTGCATTCCTATTGGCTGAAAAATTTGAATCAGCCAATAGGAATTAGAGCTGCTAAAATCCTATTGGCTGTTCAAATCAGCCAACAGGATTTAAGCAGCTCTCATTCTATTGATCCGCTCCTTACAGCCACGATCAAGATAGAAGATGCCACCTGGATGAAGATAGAAGAGGCCGTCTGGATAAAGACTTCTCGTTGCCTGGATGAAGACTTCGACGCCTGCATGAAGATCATTCAAGCGGGCCTTCAAAAACTTTTCAGGGCAATGCAAAAGAGATAAATGCCCTTTTAAGGGCAATGCCCATACAAATGCCCTTTTCAGGGTAATAGTTGTTTAGGTTTTTTCTAGATAGTTTTTTTTTTATTTTGGGGATTTGGGGGTTTGTAATGTTAGTGGGTCTTTGTATTTATTTTCAGGTAAAATAGCTGTTTAACTTAGGGCAATGCCCTAGAAAAGGCCATTTTAAGGGCTATTGGTAGTTCATTATAGATTAGTTTTTTTATTTTGGGGGGAGTTTTTTAAAATGGGTATTAGAATTGGAATAATTGTTATTATTTTTGATAATTCGTTTGTTATTTTGTGTAATGTTTTTTTTTCATTTTGGGGTGGATTTTATCTTTTTAGAATATCCATTTTTTTATTTTTAATGGTTAGCAAAAGAGCTGAATGCCCTTTTAAGGGCAATGCCCATACAAATAACCTTTTCAGGGCAATGGGTTTTACTTGATTTTTTTTGTGGGTTCGGGGGTTTGTATACTGTTAGGGGTGTTTGATTTTCTTTTGGAGAAAAAGAGCTGATATCTTTAGGGCAATGCCCTACAAAAGGCCCATTTAAGGCCCCCCAAAAGGCCCATTTAAGGCTCCCCAAAAGGCCCTTTTAAGGGCCCTTGGTAGTTTATTATAGATTAGTTTTTTTTTATTTTGGGATGTTTTTTTTTTAAAGAGTATTAGAATATGAATATTTTTTATTGTTTTGTATAATTTTGTTTGTTATTTTTTGTAATGGTAGGTTTTTTATTTCTTGTAATGTTAGGTTTTAGTGTAAGGCAGCTTAGGTTTTATTTCACAGGTAAATTTGTATTTATTTGAACTAGGTAGTTAGTAAATAGTTTATAACTATTTACTAACTAGTCTACCTAGTTAAAATAAATACAAACTTACCAGTGAAATAAAAATAAAACCTAAGCTAGCTACAATATAACTATTAGTTATATTGTAGCTAGCTTAGGTTTTATTTCACAGGTAAGCAGGGCCACCATCAGGGGGTGACAGGGGTGACTCCTGTCAGGGGCCCTATGGGGCAGGGGGGCCCCATGAGGCAAGAACTTTAAATTTTGGCAGCCACCAGTGGGTACTACAGCAGAGTGCTAATTGAGCATGGGAAATGTTATTACAAGGAGTAAAGTATTAGCATTTGAGAGGATTTCTGAGTGTGCACTAAACCACTATGCACAGTGTGAGACAGACTTGGCACTTTGTTTGTACAGTGTGTGAGTCAGACGGCAGATCACTTTCATTTGCAGAGGAGGTAGGACTTACTTAGCAAATGTTTTTTATTTCTTTGTGCAATTTCAGATTGTAACTTCAGTGTGGTGAGAGTTGTATGGTTAAGGTCAGATACTGACCGAAACGTCGTTGTTTTTTGTTTTATGTGATGTCTCTAATTAAAGGCTACAAAATTCACATTTTGGTGCTGCTACATCTCTGTTTGCAGTTGTATGGTGGGGCCAGGGGTCCATAAAAACACATTTTTTTTAGCAGCAGTGTATTTATGATTATTTGAAAATGCTGTAGAAATTCTATATTTAAAACCATGCAGAAATGTTTCCTCCTCAATACACAAATGTTAGGTGCCCTTTTGGCAGATATGCATTTTTTTAAATTTATATATATATATATATATATATATATATATATATATATATATATATATATATATATATATATATATATAATGTTAATTACATTCCAGTTTGCTGCCCCTTTATGCAAGGACTTTCCAGATGCAAGGAGGCATTTTATCCAAGATTTTTACATCTGCATAAAATGTTATCTAAAACTAAGATTGCTCAGTGTTTGAAATGAGACAGGTTAACTTAAAACTGTTCGGTTTACACTACAGCTGACTTAATTTTGAAATACATACCAACAAGTCTAAATCCTGCATTTAACCAGATCTAATGGTATGAGTACAACAGCTTATGGTTCCACCAAGACCATATAGAGTACAGCATTTTCAAAATCCATAAGTACAGCTGACAGATGGGAACATTTGTACACTATATTTGAAGTGGTGTTCTTGGTTGGGGAAAATGGGGAAAAAAACAAACTAACATATGTCAACCTTTTAAAAGTACTTTTCTTCATTTAGCCATCTACCTAGATCATTAATGTACAATTTTGAATTCACAGAATTATTTTTGTTTGCACATTTACAAATATGATTCTTTAAAAAGTGATCTCTTAATTTCTGCAATTTTTTTTATCATGCATGTCACACACTGTTGATTTAGGGGATGCAAGGTGCATAAATGTTTCCTCCTGTGAGTGTTTCTGCGGGTGTCTGTGTTTATGTCTTTGTGCTTTGGTTTGTGTCTCTATGAGTGTGTATGTATTTTTTTCTGTGGGTCTCTCTGTGAGGGTGGGTGTGTATGTCTTTGTGCATTTTCTGTGAATGTCTGTAAGGGTGTGTGCATATGTCTTTGAGCTTTTTCTATGCGTGTCTCTGTGAGGGTGTGTGTATGTTTGTCTTTGTGTTTTTTCTCTGGATGCCTCTGTGAGGGTGGGAGTGTATGTCTGTGTTTTCTGTGGATGTCTCTGTGAGGGTGTGTGTGTGTATATATGTCTGTGTTTTCTGTGGATGTCTCTGTGAGGGTGTGTGTTTTCTGTGGGTGTCTCTGTGTGGGTGTGTGTATATATGTCTTTCTGTGTTTTATGTGGTTGTCTCTGTGTGTATGTCTTTGTATGTTTTCTGTGGATGTCTTAGTGAGGATGTGTGTATGTATGTCTTTCTGTGCTTTTTGTGGTTGTCTCTGTGTGTATGTCTTTGTGTGTTTTCTGTGGGTGTCTCTCTGTGTGTGTGTGTATGTCTTTGTGTGTTTTCTGAGGCTGTCTCTGTTGGTGTTTCCTTGGGTGTGTATGTGCAAGCTTGAGTTTGTGTGTGTGTGTCCATTGTCTGTTCCTTTTTAGGACATTTTGACCTAACTACTGATTATTCACATCTTTATACAGATTTTGAGACTAACGAGACCTTTCCGGAAGTCACCAATCCACCATTTAACCTTTAAATTATTGTTTAGGCAGTCCAGGGCCCTTCCTTTCAGCCACTGCATGCTGTTGTCATCATTTAGTTGGCATCTTCCTTTACAAAAAGATAATCAGGACTCCATATTTTGTTTTCTAAATCTCCTTTTTTTTTTACAAAACTGTAGTTTACCTCATTACTTGTCAGGTCAATGTAAACAAGTGCTGAGTGTCTGTTTGGGTTTCTGTGTCTGAGTGTGTTTATTTGCGTTTCTGCTAAAGTGTCTATATGTGAATCCTTATGTGTGAGTGTGTGTGTGTGTTTCAGTGTATGAGTGTGTGTGTATGTTACTACCTTTACAACATTTCCAAGTTTAAATAGACACTTAAGAATAAAGTGCATATACGTTTTAGTCACTTGGTCAAAAATTGCACATGTCAAAGGAGGGGGGCTCTGATCAATGGTTAAGTCAGGGGCCCCAAAATTTCTAGTGTCGGCCCTGCAGGTAAGTATGTATAGGTATTATTTAGTTAATAATTGTAACTTTAATTTAGCTCTATTTTAATTATGTTAAAGTTAGGGGTGATAGGGTTAGGTTTAGGGTTAGGGTTACGGTTAGGTTTAGGGTTAGGGTTACAGTTAGGTTTAGGGTTAGGGGTTAATAGTTTAATTTAGGTTCTTGCGATGGGGGACTGGCGGTTTAGGGGTTAACAGGTTTATTTAGTGGTAGTGATGTGGGAGGTCAGACGTTTAGGGGTTAATAGCTTTATTTAGTGGCGGTGATGTTGGGGAGCGGTGGAATAGGGGTTAATAACTTTAATATAGTGGCGGCAATGTCGGGGTACAGCAGAATAGGGGTTAATTACTTTAATATATTTGCTGCGATATCGAGAGCGGCAGATTAGGGGTTAATAACTTTATTTAGTGGCGACGATATCGGGAACGACAGATTAGGGGTTAATAACTGTATGTAGGTGGAGGCGATGTCAGGGGAGCAGATTAGGGGTGTTTAGACGTAGGGTTTAAGTTAGGGTGTTAGGTTTAAACGTTACTTTTCTCCCCATAGACATTAATGGGGCTGCGTTACGGAGCTTTTCATTCCGCGATCGCAGGTGCTCTCCCCATTGATGTCTATGGGGAAAGCGTGCACGAGTACGTCAAAACAGAGCTTGTTTTTTGTGCGGTATGGAGCTCAATGCACCCATATCGCACGCACAAGCCAGCTGTTTAAAGTTGTAATAGCAGCGCTATAGAGGGTAAAATAATGCAACTTTTGTTGCGTTTGTTAAAAACCCTGTAGCGCGAATAATTTGCAATCTACCTGTCAGTGTTGTAATCACACTAAATATTGCCTAATATGGATAAATTATAAATCTCTGCTCTTTACTAATTAAACTTTCTGAAGCTTTTATAACATTCATGGCTAGACTACAAGTGGCACGCTAACCGTTTCGCTCAAGCAATATCGTGTTTTTGTGCGCATTGGGAGTAGTGCTCATCTTACAATTTGAAAGTAAATGCAGTCGCATTTTACACTCGCCAGGTTAGCGTGACTGAAACCCTTGCGGAAAGGGTAGTGTGTTAAAAAAAGTTGCACTAAACGCAACATAAATACATTGAAATACAGTTACGCTCATATAAACACTATCTATTAAAATTATTCATATAAATATAAAAAAACGGTTATAATAGTTCAAAGGTATATGATCAATGAGAAGTGTTATATTGTATGTATACATACATGTACATGTCTAAATATGTGTATGTATGGATGCGTATGTGTGTGTATATATATATATATGTGTATGTAAATGGGTATACAGATGCATTTATGTGTTTTATTGTATATTTACTGTACATATTTAACATTCCAATGTTCCTCAATTACAGGATATATATATATATATATATATATATATATATATATATATATATATATATATATATATATATATATATATAAAATAAATAAACGGTTAGCGCTGCAAGGCATAAAGAGAAAAACCATACAAAGATAGACAGAGTCAATGTATCAATCACAGAATATAAAAATGGTTAAAAAACACAATTAAAATCAAAATAAAAAAGTCCATAAACACATAGGTAAAGTTGTGAGCCGGGAGCAATGTGAGAAATATTTCGAAAAATCCCAGGAAATCTTCAAATACGGTTCCCCCAAGGATGTGCACTTACTTGAAGAACCCTCAATCCATATGAGGTAAGAAATGATGTAATCACCATCCAATCCCATTGTATTTGCAAGCCACTGTTTTCAGATGTGAGTCCTCTGTAGCTCTTGAAGTATCCACAATTAGAAACTTTCAGACCTCCTCGCCTCAGGTAGTAATGAAACCTCACAGGTGCTCATACAAAGTAGAGAAAAAAAAGTGCAGTGAGCATTGCTGGGGCTGAATCAATCACCTGGGAACAGAAAGGGCGGATTCCTTGTGTTCCTTCTTTTTCTCTACTTTGTATGAGCACCTGTGAGGTTTCATTACTACCTGAGGAGAGGAGGTCTGAAATTTT
Organism: Bombina bombina; assembly: GCF_027579735.1. Taxonomy (NCBI): domain Eukaryota; kingdom Metazoa; phylum Chordata; class Amphibia; order Anura; family Bombinatoridae; genus Bombina; species Bombina bombina. The sequence continues at coordinate 222,840,030 of NC_069506.1, forward strand.
CTAATTGTGGATACTTCAAGAGCTACAGAGGACTCACATCTGAAAACAGTGGCTTGCAGTGCAAATACAGTGGGATTGGATGGCGATTACGTCATTTCTTACCTCATATGGATTGAGGGTTCTTCAAGTAAGTGCACATCCTTGGGGGAACCGTATTTGAAGATTTCCTGGGATTTTTCGAAATATTTCTCACATTGCTCCCGGCTCACAACTTTACCTATGTGTTTATGGACTTTTTTATTTTGATTTTAATTGTGTTTTTTAACCATTTTTATATTCTGTGATTGATACATTGACTCTGTCTATCTTTGTATGGTTTTTCTCTTTATGCCTTGCAGCGCTAACCGTTTATTTCTTTTAAATCTTTACTTCTAGAAGGGGGAAAATAGGGAGTCTCCCTTTGCATTTTGGTTGAGCAGCAGCTTTTGGCATACATAGAAAACAAAATTTATGCTTACCTGATAAATTTCTTTCTCTTGTGGTGTATCCAGTCCACGGGTTCATCCATTACTTGTGGGATATTCTCCTTCCCAACAGGAAGTTGCAAGAGGAAACCCACAGCAGAACTGTCTATATAGCTCCTCCCCTAACTGCCACCCCCAGTCATTCGACCGAACACAAGCAAGAAAAAAGTAGAAACTATAGGGTGCAGTGGTGACTGTAGTTAAAAAATAAAAAACACCTGCCTTAAAGTGACAGGGCGGGCCGTGGACTGGATACACCACAAGAGAAAGAAATTTATCAGGTAAGCCTAAATTTTGTTTTCTCTTGTAAGGTGTATCCAGTCCACGGGTTCATCCATTACTTGTGGGATACCAATACCAAAGCTTTAGGACACGGATGAAGGGAGGGACAAGGCAGGAACTTAAACGGAAGGCACCACTGCCTGCAAGACCTTTCTCCCAAAAATAGCTTCCGAGGAAGCAAAAGTATCAAATTTGTAGAATTTAGAAAAAGTATGAAGCGAAGACCAAGTCGCCGCCTTACAAATCTGTTCAACAGAGGCCTCATTTTTAAAAGCCCATGTGGAAGCTACCGCTCTAGTGGAATGAGCTGTAATTCTTTCAGGAGGCTGCTGGCCAGCAGTCTCATAAGCTAAACGGATTATGCTTCTCAGCCAAAAAGAAAGAGAAGATGCCGAAGCCTTTTGGCCTCTCCTCTGTCCAGAGTAGACGACAAACAATGCAGATGTTTGACGAAAATCCTTAGTAGCTTGTAAATAAAACTTTAAAGCATGAACCACGTCAAGATTGTGTAATAGACGTTCCTTCTTTGAAGAAGGATTAGGACACAGTGACGGAACAACAATCTCCTGATTGATATTCTTATTAGATACCACCTTAGGAAGAAAACCAGGTTTGGTACGCAAAACTACCTTATCTGCATGGAAGATCAGATAAGGGGAATCACACTGTAAGGCAGATAACTCTTCGAGCCGAAGAGATAGCTAGCAAAAACAGAACTTTCCAAGATAAAAGCTTGATATCTATGGAATGCAGAGGTTCAAACGGAACCCCTTGAAGAACTTTAAGAACTAAATTTAAACTCCATGGCGGAGCAACAGGTTTAAACACAGGCTTGATTCTAACTAAAGCCTTACAAAATGCCTGAACGTCTGGAACATCTGCCAGAGGCTTGTGCAGAAGAATAGACAGAGCAGAAATCTCTCCCTTTAAGGAACTAGCTGACAATCCCTTCTCCAATCCTTCTTGGAGAAAGGATAATATCCTAGGAATCCTGACTTTACTCCATGAGTAACCATTGGATTCACACCAATGAAAATATTTACACCATATCTTATGATAGATTTTCCTGGTGACAGGCTTTCGAGCCTGAATTAAGGTATCAATGACCGACTCAGAGAAACCACGTTTTGATAAAATCAAGCGTTCAATCTCCAAGCAGTCAGCCGCAGAGAAATTAGATTTGGATGTTTGAATGGACCTTGGAGTAGAAGGTCCTGCCTCAGCGGCAGAGTCCATGGTGGAAAGGATGACATGTCCACCAGATCTGTATACTAAGTCCTGCGTGGCCATGCAGGTGCTATCAAAATCACTGAAGCTCTCTCCTGCTTGATCTTGGCAATCAGATGAGGGAGGAGAGGAAATGGTGGGAACACATAAGCCAAGCTGAAGGACCAGGGCACTGCTAGAGCATCTATCAGCGCTGCCTGGGGATCCCTTGACCTGGACCCGTAACAAGGAAGCTTGGCGTTCTGATGAGACGCCATCAGATCCAGTTCTGGTTTGCCCCATAGTTGAATCAGCTGGGCAAATACCTCCGGATGGAGCTCCCACTCCACCGGATGAAAAGTCTGCCGACTTAGAAAATCCGCCTCCCAGTTCTCTACTCCTGGGATATGGATAGCTGAGAGATGGCAAGAGTGAATCTCTGCCCATAGGATTATCTTTGAAACCTCCAACATTGCCAGGGGGCTTCTTGTTCCCCCCTCATGGTTGATATAGGCTACAGTCGTGATATTGTCCGACTGAAATCTGATGAACCTGACCGCAGCTAGTTGAGACCAAGCCTGAAGAGCATTGAATATCGCTCTCAGTTCCAGAATGTTTATTGGAAGGAGGGCTTCCTCCTGAGTCCACAAACCCTGAGCCTTCAGGGAGTTCCAGACTGCGCCCCAGCCCAGAAGGCTGGCATCTGTCGTCACTATAGTCCACTCTGGCCTGTGGAAACTCATTCCCCTGGACAGATGGACCCGAGATAACCACCAAAGAAGAGAATCCCTGGTCTCCTGATCCAGATTTAGCAGAGGGGACAAATCTGTGTAGTCCCCATTCCACTGATTGAGCATGCAAAATTGCAGTGGTCTGAAATGTAGGCAGGCAAATGGAACTATGTCCATTGCCGCTACCATTAGGCCGATTACTTCCATAAACTGAGCTACTGATGGCCGAGAAGTGGAATGAAGAGCACGGCAGGAAGTTAGAAGCTTTGATAACCTGACCTCTGTCAGAAAAATTTTCATTTCTACTGAATCTATCAGTGTTCCTAGGAAGGAAACTCTTGTGAGAGGGGAGAGAGAACTCTTTTCTTCGTTCACCTTCCACCCGTGAGACCTCAGAAAGGCCAGAACAATGTCCATATGGGACTTGGCGATTTGAAAAGTCGATGCCTGTATCAGAATGTCATCTAGGTAAGGAGCCACCTTAGAACCGCCAGTAGGGACCCTAGAACCTTCGTAAAGATTCTTGGTGCCGTGGCTAACCCGAAGGGAAGAGCCACAAACTGGTAATGCCTGTCTAAGAAGGCGAACCTGAGGAACTGATGATGATCTCTGTGAATCGGAATGTGGAGATAAGCATCCTTTAAGTCCACGGTAGTCATATATTGACCCTCCTGGATCATAGGGAGGATGGTTCGGATAGTCTCCATCTTGAAGGATGGGACCCTGAGAAATTTGTTTAGGATCTTGAGATCCAAGATTGGTCTGAAAGTTCCCTCTTTTTTGGGAACTATAAACAGATTTGAATAGAAGCCCTGCCCCTGTTCCTCCCTTGGAACTGGGTAGATCACTCCCATAACCAGTAGGTCTTGAACACAGAATAAGAATGCCTCTCTCTTTATCTGGTTTACAGATAATTGTGAGAGATGAAATCTCCCCTTTGGAGATGAAGCTTTGAAGTCCAGAAGATATCCCTGGGAAACAATCTCTAATGCCCAGGGATCCTGGACGTCTCTTGCCCAAGCTGGGCCAAGAGAGAAAGTCTGCCCCCTACTAGATCTGGTCCCGGATCAGGGGCTACTCCTTCATGCTGTCTTAGAGGCGGCAGCAGGTTTTTTGGCCTGCTTCCCCTTGTTCCAAGCCTGGTTCGGTCTCCAGACTGGTTTGGACTGGGCGAAATTTCCCTCTTGTTTTGCATTAGAGGAAGCTGAAGCTGCGCCACTCTTGAAGTTTCGAAATGAACGAAAATTATTCTGTTTGGTCCTTAATTTATTGGAGCTATCCTGAGGAAGGGCCTGACCTTTTCCTCCAGTAATATCAGAAATGATCTCCTTCAGGCCCGGCCCGAATAGGGTCTGTCCTTTGAAGGGGATGTTAAGAAGCTTAGACTTTGAAGTAACGTCTGCTGACCAGGACTTAAGCCATAGCGCCCTGCGCGCCAGAATGGCAAAACCTGAATTCTTAGCCGTTAGTTTGGTTAGATGAAAAACGGCGTCAGAAATAAAGGAATTAGCTAACTTGAGAGCTTTAATCCTGTCTAAGATTTCATCTAACGGGGTCTCCACCTGTAGAGCCTCCTCAAGAGACTCGAACCAAAAAGCCGCTGCAGCAGTAACTGGGGCAATGCATGCAAGAGGCTGGAGAATAAAACCTTGATGGATAAAAATTTTCTTAAGGAGACCCTCCAATTTTTTATCCATAGGATCTAAGAAAGCACAACTGTCCTCGACGGGGATAGTTGTACGCTTAGCTAGGGTAGAAACAGCACCCTCCACCTTAGGGACTGTCTGCCACGAGTCCTGTATAGCGACATCTATGGGAAACATCTTTTTAAAAGCAGGAGGGGGAGAGAACGGAACACCTGGTCTATCCCATTCCTTAGTAATAATTTCCGAGAAACTCTTAGGGACTGGAAAGACATCAGTGTAAACAGGCACTGCAAAGTATTTGTCCATTTTACACAATGTCTCTGGAACTACAATGGGGTCACAGTCATCCAGAGTCGCTAAAACCTCTCTGAGCAATAAGCGGAGGTGTTCAAGCTTAAATTTAAAGGCTGTCATTTTAGAATCGGACTGAAGTATCGTCTTCCCTGAATCTGAAATCTCACCCTCAGATAGCAACTCCCTTGCCGCGGCTTCGGAGCATTGTGAGGGTATATCAGACATAGCTACTAAAGCGTCAGAAAGCTCTGTATTTGTTCTAGCCCCAGAGCTGTCTCGCTTTCCTTGTAACCCTGGCAGTTTGGACAATACCTCTGTGAGGGTATTTGTCATAACTGCCGCCATGTCTTGTAAGGTAAACGCATTGGACGCGCTAGATGTACTTGGCGTCACTTGAGCGGGAGTTATAGGTTCTGACACATGGGGAGAGCTAGATGGCATAACCTCCCTTTTGTCAGTCTGAGAAATCTCTGGTGATAAATCTTTAAATGCCAAAATATGGTCTTTATAATTTATAGAAATTTCAGTACATTTGGTACACATTCTAAGAGGGGGTTCCACAATGGCTTCTAAACATATTGAACAAGGAGTTTCCTCTATGTCAGACATGTTTAACAGACTAGTAATGAGACCAGCAAGCTTGGAAATCACTTTAATAAATGTGAAACAGCAATTAAACAAAAACGGTACTGTGCCTTTAAGAGAAAAAACTATCACATAAACTGCAAAACAGTGTTAAAAAGTAGTAAACTCTTTGACATTTTTACAGTGTGTATAAGGGACTAAAGCAGCATTGCACCCACTTGCAAATGGATGATTAACCCTTTAGGCCCCAAACCGGATTTGAAAAACGTCAAAAAACTTTAATAAACAGTTAACACCTTGCCACAGCTTTGCTGTGGCTCCTACCTGCCCTCAAATACGATTTAGGGAAGAAATAAGCCCTCTATAGTGGTCCTCAGATGCCAGAGGACTCCTTTGGGGAAACTGGATGTCTCAGTCTGACTAAGAACTGCGCATCTAGGGCGCGGAAATAGGCCCCTCCCACCATGCACTTGATGTCAGAGGGCCTTAAGGAAATACTCCTAGGAGTATCTGACTAGCCATGTGGAAACTAGGCCCCAAAAAAAAGATTTATCACCCTCAGAGAAAAAACATTCTTTCTATATAACATATAAACGTTTTGACACTAAGCAATATGAGTATAAACATGAATATTACCCTTTTTGTAAGCATGATCCCAGTCATTGTTAAATCACTGCATCAGGCTTACCTCAATTATACAAGGTTCTGTCAGCATTTTCTAGATCTTATCATCTCTCTAGAAATAAATATACTGAACATACCTCAAAGCAGGTAAACTGCAAACCGTTCCCCCAACTGAAGTCCTTCCCATACTCTTCAGTTATGCGTGAGAACAGCAATGGACCTTAGTTACAAACCGCTAAGATCATCAACCTCCAGGCAGATTCATCTTCTAATTTCTGCCTGGGAGTAAAACAGTACTACGCCGGTACCGTTTAAAAATAACAAACTCTTGATTGAAGGTAAAAACTACACTAAGTCACAACATATCTCTTATACTTCCTATCTTGTCGAGATTTGCAAGAGAATGACTGGGGGTGGCAGTTAGGGGAGGAGCTATATAGACAGCTCTGCTCTGGGTGTCCTCTTGCAACTTCCTGTTGGGAAGGAGAATATCCCACAAGTAATGGATGAACCTGTGGACTGGATACACCTTACAAGAGAAATAATATTCTAGTTCTAGTTTTACTAATAAGGGATTATACTATATTGTCCCTATCTGGAGCGCTTATAGACCCTTAGCTTCCTGGGATTTTGTCCCAGGATTCTACTTGTTTGAGATATATATATATATATATATATATATATATGTTTATATACCTGTATATCTATCCCTGTAAATATATAGGTATAAATATCTATTATACATTAACATTATCAGATATATCTAAACATTTAGTTCCAATGCGTTGTCCGGTTAGCGCACATGAAGAATTCTTAATCTTACATTGCGTTATTAAAATATTAAATATAAAATATTAAAATAAGTTAGTAAAAATAGATACTGTCAAAATGCTAAATAATCTTTAGCTCATACAGCGGTTTAGGGACCGGAGCCCTGCTGTAAAGTTAAAACTGCCTATACTTGTATCTATATGTTCTAATATTTATTATTAATTTATTTGAATATTTTGTATTTAATAATGTGATGTATAGTTACTAATTCTTCATGTGCGTGAATATATACAGTATATATATTTAATACATTATTTATAATTTTTACAGTATGTATAATAAGTTTTAATCATTTTTATTAATATTTATTAATATTTTATATGCAATATTTCAATAACGCGCATTGAGGTTAGCAATTCTTCATGTGCGCTAACCCCACACTGCGTTAGAACTAAAGTTGAAAGTAAAATGGTAGCACTCAAGTGAAAGCCTTGGGCGCGCTATCATCTGGAAATTGGATAGCGCTGCTACTGCGCTAAATTACTCGCATAATATATACATATATAGGAAGCTCTAAAAAACTCAGTTCCTGGAATTCGCTCAAGCGGTATCTGAAGGTGCTCAAAACTGTGCTAAGACAAAGCATTAAAAATCAGAAGAAATAGTTTTGTTCTTCACACAGTATAAAATTATATAGATATATTTTTAATAATAGAAGTGTTTTACCAATGTTTTAAAGGGATATGGTATATGACAAGGTGTTGGATTTGAAAGGGAATAAAGGTGTAAATAAATGTGTATGTGTTTGTATGTGTGTATGTATATATATATATATATGTGTATGTGTCCACGTATGTATATGTATGCATGTATGTATGTTTGCACAAGGAAAACAGTATGTGCACACATACATATATAAACACACACACACACACACACATATATATATAAACACACACACACACACACACACACACACACACACACATACATATATAAACACACACACACACACACACATATATATATATATATATATATATATATATATATATATATATATATATATATATATATTTCATATAGGTGGCAAGAGGCCACAAGCTAGTTATTGATGGGATATACATTCCTACCAGCAGGGAGCAAAGTTTCCCAAACCTCAAATGCCTATAAATACACCTCCCACCTCACTCATACCTCAGTTTTAAAAACTTTGCCTCCTTAGGAGGTGGTAAAGCATAATGTGCATGATTTCTTCTGTGAAAGGCGCTTCTAAGCATATTGAAGCCCAGTTCCTCTCTAAGTGCAGTGTTTGTCTGAGGGATTTGAAGGGAGTATTACCTGATGATACCATGTTTTGGCCTATGGGAAAGCTTTTCATAAGGCTCTCTGTAAATCGGTTGTAGGGATTCATCTGTTGCCTCCCTTTATAGAACGACAATATACTCTTGTACCATTACCTCTGCTGATATGTTTCAGTACTGGTTTGTCTGTCTGCTATATGTGGATGGGTGTCTTACATAGTAAGTATATACTTTTATTATATAAAACACTCTCAGCCATGGGCACTTTTTAAGTAACATTGTTATATATTGTTTGTATACATGCCTTGAGTCAGTTATTCAGTTCTCTGTTTTAGTGACTTTATTTGGTGGCTAAATATTTGTCAAGGTTGATAGAGTCTGTGAAACATACAGGGGTTTTTCTGGAGCTAGTAATTTATAAATTAGGATGCTGCGTATTATGTTAGTCTCATAGAATGTTGATAATCACATTTTATACAGCTATAATAGAAGTATCCATTAGGCTTTATTTAGGTACATTTTGAGTTTTTTTTTTTTATATAAAAACCAATTCTTACCTGTTTTTTAGAGTGATATGTGTATTAGAAATTTGCGTGCAAACCCCCCCCAAATCCTGCCCCTAAACCTACATGAAGGTGCGGTCCTCAAGTCGGTTCGTCTGGTAGGGTGCAGACTAAAGCTATTTCAAAGACTTTGGACAGACTCTGTCCAAAATCAGTGGATTCAGAATATAATTTCTCAGGGGTATCGAAGAGGATTCAGAATAAGATCTCCTTTGGGATCATTCTTTCTTATCCATGTACCAAAAAAAATAGTTAAAGCTCAAGCCTTTCTGAAATGTGTTTCAGACCTAGAGCTTTCATGAGTAATTGTTCCAGTTCCACAGCAGCAACAAGGATTGGGTTTTCATTCAAATCTATTCATTGTACGAAATAAGGAAAATGTAAGGGATTGAACTCAATTCTGCTTTGGGCACTTAATTTCAGCATTTCCTTGCTGGTTTATTGAAGTTTCATCTGATCTTCAACCCTGTCAGCCTATCTAGTGGTTTACACTAAATCCTTACTTAGTCTTACTCAAGACTGCTACAACTTCCTCTACCTATCATCCGCTAAACTTATTCAACAAGAAGTTAAGTATAAGAGGGATCTTATACTTACAAAACGCAGCTCTGCCTCTATCTTCCCTCTGACAACCGGAGAGACTGAACAGGCCACCTACGTCATCAGCTGCAGCCGCCTCTCTCCTACAGTGTCTCTCTCCCTTCAGTCTCGCCGGGTAGGCTCCGGAGGGCTGCGCAGCTCATCAGCAGCTTTGCCTCAACCCTGCACTCTGCAGTCACTAACACCCTGACCGGAGGTACGCTGCCAGAGACATTATCATACAGGGACAGGAGGTATGTTCAAAGTTATATGAAGAGAAGTGCTACAAGCCGTAACCTAGCTTGCTGTTATCATACATCTTTAGATTTCAGTAGTTAATAGTTGCGGCTATATTAAGTCACTGTTGTAACTTAGGAAAAACCTAATATTTAGTTACTTACTGTGACACATAACTAAACTTGTTTAGATCTCTTAGTTAAAACATATATACCAATATCTATAAAGGCATTAACTGTTCTTACATAATAAACCAGCCTTGAAAAAGATATCAGGACTTGTGTTTGTCTGAATCCTGTGTACTACATAACCAGTCCTGTTAAATAATTATACTGTACAAATGGATCCTAATGCTATGTCTGATCACATAAAAAGCCTATCAGACAGGGTAGATCTTTTAGCAAACTCATTCCATGAACTGCAGGTAGAGAATCAGGCCCTAAAAGCCTGTCTCAGAGAAACCCTTGCTGCCAAACCCCATTCAAATGAGCACCTCCCTGAACCTGCTGTTTCTACACCAGAGAAGTTTTCTGGCAATCGCTCTCAGTTCAGAGAGTTCAGAAACTCCTGCATGCTTTTATTCGAATTAAAACCTAAGACATATGCATCTGAAAGAATAAGAGTTCTGACTGTAATTTCATATTTAAGGGGAGAGCCCAGGGCATGGGCAGACACCTTTTTTGAAAAGCAAGATCCAATCCTGGGATCATTGGATGCTTTTTTCTCAGAAATGTCGACCCTTTATCACGATCCCTATAAACAAATCTCGGCTGAGAATAACCTTTGTGCTCTGAAACAGCACAAGAACGCTGTTGAAACATACATAACTCAATTTAAAATATATGCTAGAGACTCTATGTGGAACGAGATTTCACTTAGAAATCAATTCCGCTTAGGATTAAGTGAAGAGCTTAAGGATGAGCTTTGACGCATTGGCATACCAGACACACTAGAGGAACTCTATACTGTCTCCATATCCATAGACAGACGTCTTAGGGAGAGACGTTCTGAAAGAATGGGTATCACAAAAAAGGTCTCACTTTACACACTAATAGTTTATACTACAAGGAAAAGAAGCTATACGTACCACCCTCATTTCGTCAATTGGTGCTACAAAATGTTCATGAATCACCCCTAGCGGGACATATGGGCACAACGAAAACCACTGGACTCCTTCTCCGTTCCTATTGGTGGCCTGGAATCAGAAAATCCGCACAAACCTTCTTATCCAATTGTGCCATATGTGCCACCTCAAAACACTCGAAACAGCGACCTATTGGTTATCTACAACCACTTCAAGCACCCCAAAGACCTTGGGACAAAATATCAATGGACTTCATAGTTGAGTTACCCAGATCCAATGGTTTCAATACTATATTTGTTGTCACGGACCTCTTCTCAAAGATGGCCCATTTTATCCCCACCTCTGCTCTTCCTACGTCTAAACATACCGCTGACCTCTTCATGAGGGAAATTGTTCGTTTGCATGGCATACCAAAATCTGTTGTCAGTGACCACGGAACACAGTTCACATCTAGATTTTGGAGGAACCTCTGTAAAGCCCTACATATAGAACAATGCCTCACAACTTCTTTCCATCCGCAATCGAATGGACAGACTGAGCGAATAAACCAAACGGTGGAACAGTATTTGAGATGCTACTGTTCTCAAGAACAACACACCTGGCCAACATTTCTGCCATTGGCCGAATTCGCACATAACAACCATGTGAACTCTTCCACTGGATTTAGCCCCTTTTTCATCAACTAAGGGCTGCATCTCTGCTATGATCTTTTACCTAAGATTGACTCACCTTGCCCTCAGGTAAACGATACTGTGAATGACATCTCCCGGATTTTTTCCTCTGTACGGGCTCATATCCTTGAGGCACAAGCCTCTCAAAGCAGGTACTATAACTTACAACATAGGGGAAGTCCCCAGTATGCAGTTGGACAACGGGTTTGGTTATCTACCAGAAATCTGAAACTGCATTACCCCTGTAAGAAGTTGGGTTGAACTTTTATTGGTCCTTATACCATAACTTCGATACACAATCCTGTCACGGTTACCTTGGAACTTCCACCTACCTTAAGGGTACATCCCACTTTTCACATCTCTTTGATTAAACCCTGTAACTCTGATGCACCCACGCCTACAGACCTTCCTGGCGTCTCAAGTTCGGACACCCAAGAGGAATTTCAGGTCCACAGTATCCTTGATTCTACTTCGACTTCTTCATGGTCGACTGTTTTATCTTGTCCATTGGTTGGGCTATGGGCATGAAGATGATTCTTGGGAGCCTGCCTCCAACCTCTCGGCCCCTCGACTTGTTTTGCTGTTCCATCAGCGACACCCTGACAGACCTCGTCCTTGAAACCTTGCTGTGGTTTCCTTGGTTGGGGGCCTATGTAAGGGATTGAACTCAATTCTGCTTTGTGTTACACTGTACCTTTAAGGAGGTCACCTCCTTCCTATAAAGGGCACTTCCTTTCAGCATTTCCTTGCTGGTTTATTGAAGTTTCATCTGATCTTCAACCCTGTCAGCCTATCTAGTGGTTTACACTAAATCCTTACTTAGTCTTACTCAAGACTGCTACAACTTCCTCTACCTATCATCCGCTAAACTTATTCAACAAGAAGTTAAGTATAAGAGGGATCTTATACTTACAAAACGCAGCTCTGCCTCTATCTTCCCTCTGACTACCGGAGAGACTGAACAGGCCGCCTACGTCATCAGCTGCAGCCGCATCTCTCCTACAGTGTCTCTCTCCCTTCAGTCTCGCCGGGTAAGCTCCGGAGGGCTGTGCAGCTCGTCAGCAGCTTCACCTCAACCCTGCACTCTGCAGTCACTAACACCCTGACCGGATGTACGCTGCCAGAGACATTATCATACAGGGACAGGAGGTATGTTCAAAGTTATATGAAGAGAAGTGCTACAAGCCGTAACCTAGCTTGCTGTTATCATACACCTTTAGATTTCAGTAGTTAATAGATGCGGCTATATTAAGTCACTGTTGTAACTTAGGAGAAACCTAATATTCAGTTACTTACTGTGACACATAACTAAACTTGTTTAGATCTCTTAGTTAAAACATATATACCAATATCTATAAAGGCATTAACTGTTCTTACAGAAAATTCTTTCAGACCAATTTCAGATCTGAAAACTTTAAAACTGTTTTGTAAGAGTCCCAACTTTGAAGATGGTGACTATAAGGGCTCTTCTGCCTTTCATTCAGCAAGGTCACTTCATGTCCACAATAGACTTACAGGACGCTTACCTTCACAATCAGATTAATCCAGACCACTATCGTTTTGTGAGATTCTCTCTTCTAAACAAGCATTACCAATTTGTCGCTCTTCCGTTTGGCCTTGCAACAGCACCAAGAATATTCTCAAAAGTTCTAGGTGCCCTTCTATCTGTAATCAGAGAGCAGGGTAATACAGTGTTTCCTTATTTGGATGATATCTTGGTACTAGCTCAATCTGTTAATTTAGCAGAATCTCACACAAAACAACTTCTGTTGTTTCTTCAAAGACATGGTTGGAGTATCAATTTACCAAAGAGTTTCTTGATTCCTCAGACAAACTTCACCTTTTTAGGTTTCCAAATAGATTCAGTGTCCATGACGCTATCCCTTTTGAGATTGGTTTCAGCTTCTAAACCTTCAGTCAATATAATTTCCTTCATATATATATGCTATATGCATGAAAGTGTTAGGTCTCATGATTGCAGCAACGGATGCAATCCCTTTTGCTTGTTTTCATATGAGACCTCTACAGCTTTGCATGTTGCACCAATGGTGCAGGGATTATACTCAGATATCACAACTGATATACTTAAATCCCAACACTCAACTCTCTCTGACTTGGTGTTTAAATCAACACTTTATTGTTTAAGGGACCTCCTTTGCTTGTCCTACCTGAACTGTGATCACAACAGATACAAGTCTCATAGGTTAAGGAGCTGTTTGGGGGTCTCTGACAGCACAAGGAGTTTGGAATCCTAGAGAGGCAAGGTTACCAATCAATATCATAGAACTCTGTGCTATTTTCAGAGCTCTTCAGGCTTGGCCTCTATTAAAAAGAGAATCGTATATTCGATTTCAAACAGACAATGTCACAATAGTGGCATATGTTAATCATCAAGGGGGAACTCACAGTTCCTTAGCAATGAATGAAGTATCTCTAATATTTTCATGGGCGGAATCCAACTCTTATCTAATCACTTTGATTCATATAACAGGTGTAGACAATTGGGAAGCGGATTATCTCAGCTGTCAGACTCTACATCTGGGAAAGTGGTCTCTCCATCCAGATGTGTTTTATTAGATTGTGCAGATGTGGGGTCTTCCAGAAACAGATCTGATGGCCTTTTGTCTAAACAAAAAACTTCCCAGATACCTTTCAAGTTCCAGGGATCCTCAGGCGGAATTGATGGATGCTCTAGCAATTCCATGGTTTTACCAACCTGCTTACATTTTTACACTTCTGGTTCTTCTTCCAAGAGTGATCTCAAAGATCATAATGGAACAATCTTATGTGTTTCTGATAGCAGCAGCATGATCTCACAGGTTCTGGTATGTGAACCTTATCCGAATGTCCAGTTGCTAACGTTAGTCACCTTCTCTAAGACCAGACCTGTCACAAGGCCTGTTTTTTCATCCAGATCTCAACATCTGAAGGCATGGAAATTGAACACTTAGGGGTAGATTTATCATACTGTCAGGGTGCCAGGAATCAGACTCAGACGAGAAGTGCAAAAATAATCACACCTTTTTTAATAGCAAAAAATAATAAAAAGTCCACAAGTCAAATAACAAGCCAGGAGTCAAAACCAGAGCTGGTAGTCAGACGAGCCGAGTCAGGAGCCAAAGCGAATAGTCAGATGAGCCGGAATCAGGAACAAGGAAAACAACAGTGTCAGGAACAAGCCAGGGATCAGGAGCCAGGAAGGACGTCAGGCAGCCAGGTAATACACAGGAACTCTCACAAACAGGTCTGAGACAATGCAAAGGCAAAGCATACTGAACAGAGGCCCTTTAAATAATAAGTGATGACATCACAATTCTGAGACTGCATCCTGTCTCACATGGATGATGCACACCAGTCTGGCCATTAAAGGAAGTGCAGGAAATGAGCAGCATCCCCCACAATGCACCATAGTCAGGAAGAGAGGTGAGTAAAATGGCTGCCAGCAGCACATGGCAAGCACAAAAGGGAAAAAACCCTGACAGTACCCTCCCCTCAACGACCCCTCCCCCGCGGGAGGACAAAAGGCTTATTGAGGAAACAAGCATGGAAGGCACGGAGGAGGGCGGGAGCATGAACATCAGAGGAGGGAAGCCAAGAACACTCCTCCGGACCGTAGCCCCTCCAGTAAACCAAATACTGTACACAGCCCCTGGACATACGAGAGTCAATAATGCTGCTGACCTCATACTCCTCATGGTTGTCAACAAAGATAGGACAGGGACAAGGCAACACAGTGATAAACCGATTACAAACCAATGGTTTCAAGAGGGAGACAGGAAAAACATTGGAGATGCGCATAGCAGGAGGAAGGTCAAGAGCGTAGGCCACAGGATTAACCCGTCGGAGTATTCGTAAAGGACCAACATAATGGAGAGCCAATTTATTGGAAAGCACATGAAGGTTCAAGTTGCGGGAGGACAGCCAAACTCTCTCACCAACCTGGTAGGAAGGTGCAGGCAGACGCCTACGATCAGCCTGGAACTTTTGGCGCTGCATAGAACGATGAAGGCAATCCTGAATCTGCACCCACGTGGAACAGAGTTGCCAGAGATGCTCCTCCAAAGCCGGAATACCCTGAGACATGAAAGAATCAGGCAACAAGGATGGTTGTAACCCATAATTCGCCATGGATGGGGATAACTTGGAGGAAGCATTAATAGCACTATTATGAGCAAACTCTGTCCAATTTAACAGTTCAGACCAATTATTGTGGTGATCTGAGACATAGCAATGGAGGAACTGTTCCAGAGCTTGATTAGACCATTCCACAGCCCCATTGGAGTGAGGGTGATATGCCAAGGAGAAGGAAAGCTGGATCCCCATTTGAGCACAAAAGGAACGCCAAAATCTGGAGACAAACTGGCTACCCCGGTCCGACACTATCTCCTTGGGTAATCCATGTAAATGGAAGACCTCCCGGGCAAAAATTGAAGCAAGCTCCTGAGCGGTAGGCAACTTCTTCAAGGGAATGCAATGTGACATTTTAGAAAAACGGTCGACCACCATAAGGATAACAGTATTGCCATTGGAAACAAGGGAGCTCGACAATGAAGTCCATGGAAAGATGTGTCCAAGGACGCACATCATTAGCAATAGATTGAAGAAGACCCACAGGAAGACGTTGAGGAGTCTTATTCTGTGCACAAACTGAGCAGGAGGCAACATACTTAGCAACATCAGAACAGAGACCTGGCCACCAGAATTGTCGAGTGACAGACCAAATAATTTGGTTCTTGCCTGGATGACCTGCGGCTTTAGGATAGTGGTAAGTGTGCAAAAGTTTAGTTCGAAGATTCTCAGGAACAAAACACTTACCACTAGGTTTCTCAGGAGGTGCATTGGTTTGTGCAGCCAGGATCTCCTCCCCCAAGGGAGAAGTCAAATTAGTACGTATGGTAGCCAAAATATGGTCAGGAGGTATAACAGGAGTAGGTACAGACTCCTCCTTGGACAGAGGCGAAAATTGTCGAGAGAGGGCATAACCCCTAACATTCTTACTACCAGGCAGGTAGGAGACCACATAATTAAACCGAGACAAAAATAGCACCCATATGGCCTGTCGGGGTGACAAACGTTTTGCTTCAGATAGATAAGTTAAATTTTTGTGGTCAGTAAGAATGAACACTGGCACGCTAGTACCCTCGAGAAGATGCCTCCATTCCTTAAGTGCCAAAATTATGGCCAGTAATTCCCTGTCGCCAATTTCATAATTTCACTCCGCTGGAGACAATTTCTTAGAGAAGAAATCACACAGATGCAAGGAACCGCCAGGCATAGGATGTTGAGACAAGAGGGCACCTACTCCAGTCTCAGACGCATCGACCTCAAGAACAAAAGGCAGGGCAGGGTTAGGATGAGCCAGAACTGGAGCGGCAGCAAAGGCAGTCTTAAGACTATCAAAGGCCTCAATGGCAGTAGGTGACCAATGGAGTGGATCATTCTCTTTAAGGGTCATGTCTGTGAAAGGTTTGACCAAGGAAGAAAAGTTTTTAATAAACTTTCTATAGTAATTGGCGAACCCCAAAAACGTTGAATAGACCGAAGACCAACTGGGCGAGGCCACTGCAGAACTGCAGATAACTTGTCAGGATCCATGGAGAACCCTGCAACGGAGATAAAATAACCAAGGAAGGTTACTTGAGTCTGATGGAACTCACATTTCTCGAGTTTACAAAACAGGCCGTTCTCACGTAGTCTCTGAAAAACCCGTGTAACATCAGAACGATGAGCCTCAAGTGTGGGTGAGTGTATGAGGATGTCGTCTAAGTACACCACAACACACTGTTGCAACATATCTCGTAGGACATCATTAGTAAATTCCTGAAAAACAGCAGGAGCATTACATAGGCCAAAGGGCATTACAAGATACTCATAATGCCCACTCCTGGTGTTAAATACTGTTTTCCATTCGTGGCCCTCCTTAATCCTAACGAGATTGTACACTCCTCTCAAATCAAGTTTAGTAAAGACCGTAGCTCCCTTGAGGTGGTCAAAGAGTTCCGTAATAAGCAGAATAGGGTAAGCATTCTTAATGGTAAGACGATTAAGACCCCTATAATCGATACATGGTCTTAACTCGCCACCCTTTTTCTTCACAAAGAGGAAGCCAGCCCCGACAGGAGAGCAGGATTTGTGGATGATCCCCCGTGACAGAGCATCGGCAACATACTCCTCCATAGCACAATTCTCTGCAACAGACAGAGGGTACACCCGGCCCTGAGGAGGAATGGCTCCGGGTTGCACGTCTATGGCACAATCGTAAGACCGGTTAGGAGGCAACGTACCGGCATGCACCTTGTCAAACACGTCTAGGAACTCTCGGTACTCCTCTGGCAATTGAGATACTGAAGAAGTGCACAAGACTTTAACTAGTTTCCGAAGACAAGTGGAAATACATTGCGGGGACTACGACAAAATTTCGGACTTGCGCCAGTCGAGACTGGGATTGTGCTTTTGGAGCCAGGGATAACCCAGAACAACCGGAAAATGCTGAGAGTTTTTACACCTATAACTGGAGGGTTTCAAAATGGAGAGCCCCAACAGCTATGGACAACGGAGCAGTTTCGTGAGTAACGAGTGCGGGCTGAAGGGGCCTGCCATCAATGGCCTCATTAGCAAGCGGAACAGACCGAGGCAAAACAGGAATACAAAAGCATTTTTTATACAAAAGCACTGTCAATGAAATAGCCCGCAGCACCGGAGTCAACAAGAGCCTGAGTGACTATGGAGGAGTCCACCCAGGAAAGGACAACTGTGACCAAAGGTTTCTCCTTAAGCGGTTCCGGGGATGAGGATAAACCACCCAAGGTCTGCCCCCCACAGGACCTTAGGTGTGAGCATTTCCCGGCCGTGTAGGACAAGACTTCAAAAGATGACCCTGTAACCCACAATAGAGGCAGAGCTCCTCCCTCCTCCTAAAGGCCCTCTCCGCCGCGGAGAGATGCGTGAATCCCAGCTGCATCAGCTCAGCAGTACCTGGTGACTCGGCACCAGGAGGCATGGAAGGAGATGGAGGCATGGGTGGGAACAAACACGTAGGAGACAACGGAACAGGAGGCTTCCTCAAGCGCTCCTTGAAAGAGGGCCTCTCTCTGAGTCTGATGTCAATTAGGATAAAAAAAGACACCAATGCCTCGAGATCCTCTGGTAAATCTCTGGCAGCAACTTCATCTTTAATCGCATCAGAGAGCCCATGAAAGAAGGCGGCAACAAGGGCTTCATTGTTTCAACCTACCTCTGCGGCAAGCGTACGGAACTCAATAGCATACTGAGCAAGAGATCGTGTACCTTGCTGAATGGACATGAGTCGTTTAGCAGCAGAGGAGGAGCGAGCCGGAACATCAAATACCCTTCGAAAGGAGGCCACAAATTCAGGGTAATTTGAAATCAAAGGTTTATTAGTCTCCCACAAGGGATTAGCCCAGGCAAGAGCTGTGTCAGAGAGTAACGAGATCAGAAATCCCACCTTAGCTCTGTTCAAAAACCCTCTGCACTGAATAGGATCGCCTCCATATCGCTGAGGTAGAGGTGCAGAACAGGACATGCTCCTGGTAGGCATAGGTGCAGCAGCAGAAACAGGAGCAGCCATAACTTGAGAGACACTTTGGTCCAAATGTGCAGTGCGAGTCAGCAGGGTTTTCAGGGCTAGTGCAAATTGATCCAAGCAGTGATCCTGTTCATCCATCATGGAAATGACGGCAGGTAAAGGTGGATTATTAGCACCATCACGATTCATGTCCTTTGCGTAATGTCAGGGTGCCAGGAATCAGACTGAGACGAGAAGTGCAAAAATAATCACACCTTTATTAATAGTAAAAAATAATAAAAAGTCCACAAGTCAAATAACAAGCCAGGAGTCAAAACCAGAGCTGGTAGTCAGACGAGTCTGGTCAGGAGCCAAAACGAATAGTCAGACGAGCCGCAATCAGGAACAAGGAAAACAGCAGAGTCAGGAACAAGCCAGGGATCAGGAACCAGGAAGGACGTCAGGCAGCCAGGTAATACACAGGAACTCTCACAAACAGGTCTGAGACAACGCAAAGGCAAAGCATACTGAACAGAGGCCCTTTAAATAATAAGTGATGACATCACAATTCTGAGACTGCATCCTGTCTCACATGGATGATGCACACCAGTCTGGCCATAAAAGGAAGTGCAGGAAATGAGCAGCATCCACCCCAATGCACCATAGTCAGGAAGAGAGGTGAGTAAAATGGCTGCTAGCAGCACATGGCAAACACAACAGGGAAAAAACCCTGACACATACCCCGCTCTGCATCTCTAAATGCCGACAGCATACGCTGTTGGCATTTAACATTGTACAAGCAGTTCTGCTTGTGTAATGCTGCCCCCTACAGATTCACAGCCAATCTGCTGCTAGCAGGTGGTGCCAATCAACTCAATCGTATTCGATCTGGCGGATTGATGTCCGCAGCCTCAGAGCAGGCGAACGAGTTAAGGAGCAGCGGTCTTAAGACCGTTTCTTCTTAACTCCTGTTTCTGGCGAGCCTGAAGGTTCGCACAGAAACAGAGGCATTGGGGCCGATATCGGCCCCTTAGTCATAGAGGTTTCTCTGACTCTGTGATTAACACTATGATACAGGCTTTTTAAACCTGTTTCAAGGCAAATATATCACAAGATTTGGAAAACCTATATTTCATGGTGTTCCTCTCATGATTATTCTTGGCACTCTTTTAGAAATCCTAGGATTCTACAGTTTCTTCAGGATGGTTTAGATAAAAGTTTGTCTGCCAATACTTTGAAAGGACAAATCTTTGCTCTTTCTGTTTTTTTTTCAAAGAAAGATTGCTAATCTTCCTGATGTTCACGGTTTTGTACAGGCTTTGACTTGTATCAAACATGTTATTAAATCTATCTCTCTTACTTGGAGTCTAACGGCTAAATTACAAGCTTTGCGTTATGGTGCGGTACGGCTATACTGCTGAAAATTTGGCCATTGAGCATGGAATGGCAGGTCTCCAGTATTACAAGTTGTGGCAGTATAGCTATAACGCAAGCGTTTTGAGCCTGTAACGCAACAATTCATTCCGCACTCAAAATGTCGTTTGAGTGCGGGATTTTCCATTGCGCCATATTACAGGTTGTTTGGGCAGGCTATAATGCTAGTGTTATAACTTATAGCGCCGTGATTCATTCGAAGATCTGAGAAAAAACAAAAATGTTTCACAAAATTCATAACTAAAATGTTACAAAGTAAACTAACACCCATAACCGACCTATTAACCCCTAAACCGACACCCTCCCGCATTGCAAATGCTATATTAAACATATTAACCCCTAAACCGCCGGCCCCCCACATCGCCAACACTATAATAAAGTATTAACCCCTAAACCGCTAGCCCTCCACATCACAACTAATAAACTAAACCTATTAACCCCTAAACTGCTGCCCCCACATTGCAACTAAAACTAAACCTATTAACCCCTAAACCGCTGGCCCCCACATTGCAAAACACTAAATTAAACTATTAACCCCTAAACCTAACACTAAGATTACAAAAAATTAAAAATGAAATTATCTAAAATAATAAAAATTACACCAAATTTAATAGCCCTATAAAAACAAAAAAAACACCCCAAAATAAAACACCACCTAACCTAACAATAAGCTACCAATAGCCCTTAAAAGGGCATTTTGTAGGGCATTGCCCAAAGTTAAACAGCTCTTTTACCTAAAAAATTACAAAGTCCCCTTAACAGTAACCCCCCCACCCAACCCCCCAAAATAAAAAAACCTATGTCTAAAAAAAAACCTAAGCTACCCATTGCCACTAAAGGGGCTTTTGTATGGGCGATCAGCCCTTTTACAATCAGCTCTTTTACTGCCCAAAGCACTAATCTAAAAAAAAAAAAAAAACACCCAAAAATGTAACAGAAATCCTAACACTAACCCCAGGAAATCTACTTCATTCAGATGGCAAGAAGTCTTCATCCAAACAGCTACATCTTGATCCATTGTGGGGGCATCTTCTTTCTTCAGGAACCGTGAGTAGATTTTCTGGGGTTAGTGTTAGTTTTTTTTAAGATTTTTTGGGGTGTTTTTTTTTAAAGATTTGGGATGGGCAGTAAAAGAGTTGAATGCCCTTTTAAGGGCAATGCCCATACAAAAGGCCCTTTTAAGGGCTTTTGGTAGTTTATTGTTAGGTTATGGGGTGTTTTTATTTTGGGGGCTTTTTATTTTTTATAGGGCTATTAGATTAGGTGTAATTTTTATTATTTTGGATAATTTTGTTTATTATTTTTTGAATCTTAGATTTTTTTTATTTTTTGTAATGTTAGTGTTTATTATTTTTTGTAATGTTAGTTTTTTGTTTTGTTTTTTCGTAGTGTTAGGATTATTTAATATTGTAATGTTAGTTTTTTTTTATTTTTTGTTTATTTTAATTTATTTAAAATAGTAAAATTAGTTTAATTTATAGTTTAAACTTTTTTTTTATTTCACAGGTAAGTTTTTATTTATTTAAAGATAGTTATATTGTAACTTTAATTTAAAATTAGGGGGTGTTAGGTTTAGGGGGTTAATAGTTTAATTTAGTGTGTTGTAATGTGGGGGGCTGAAGTTTTAGGGGTAAATAGGTTTACTTTATTAGTACCGATGTGGGGGGCCGGCGGTTTAGGGGTTAATATGTTTACTTTATTATTAATGATGTGGGGGGGGGCAGCGATTTAGGGGTTAATAGGTTTAGTTTATTAGTACCAATGTGGGGAGGGCAGCGATTTAGAGGTTAATAGGCTTAGTTTATTAGCACCGATTTGGGGGCCGGCGGTTTAAATTATTTTATTTAGTGTCGGCGATGTCGGGGGGGGGGGGGCGGCGGTTTAGTGGTTACTCATTTTATTTAGTGTTGGCGATGTCAGGGAGGCAATGGTTTAGGGGTTAATCATTGTATTTAGTGTCAGCGATGTCGGGGAGCGGTGGATTAGGGGTTTCTAGACTTGGGGTTTATGTCAGGTTGTTAGGTTTTAACATAACTTTCTTTTCCCCATAGACATCAATGGGGTTTCGTTACGGCGATCTCCATTCCGCAATTGCAGTTATCAGTTTTTTTCTAACACTTTCTCCCCATTGATGTCTATGGGGTAAAGCGTGCATAAGCACGTAAACTCAGCCCTTGGCTTTTGTGCGGTATGCAGCTTATTGCACCATAACGCACAGCACAAGGAGGTTTTTCTGTAACTTGTAATGGCAGCGCTATGGAAATTTTTTTGCGTTCTTTACACACCCGGTATAGAGCACAACTTGTAATCTAGGTGTTAATTTGGTATTAAAGACTTTGCAGGCTCCTCCTTTTGAGCCTATGCATTCTTTGGATATTAAACTACTTTCTTGGAAAGTGTTATTTCTCTTGGCTATCTCTTCTGCTAGGAGAGTTTCTGAATTGTCTGCTCTTTCTTGTGAGTCACCTTATCTGATTTTCCATCATGATAAAGCTGTTTTGAGGACTTTGTTTAAAGTTTTGCCTAAAGTTGTGAATTCTAACAACATTAAAAGGGAAATTATTGTTCCTTTCTTGTGTCCTAATCCTAAGAATACTCTTGAAAGGTCTTTACATTCTTTGGATGTGGTAAGAGCTTTGAAATATTATGTTGATGCTACTAAAGATTTCAGAAAGACTTCTAGTCTATTTGTCATTTTTTCTGGTTACAGAAAAGGGCAGAACGCGTCTGCCATTTTTTTGGCACCTTTGTTAAAACTTCTGGTTCACAAAGCTTATTTGGAGGTGGGCAAGTCTCTGCCTCATCTTGGGCTTTCAAAAATGAAGCTTCAGCTGATCAGATCTGCAAAGCAGCCACTTCATTCCTTTTTGATGTTTTTTGCTCCTTCGGAAGCAGCTTTTGGTAAAAAGGTTCTTCAGACAGTTGTCTCAGTTTGATTCTAGTTCCTATAATTTAAGTTTTTTGAAGTTTTAAAAAAACGTAAAATTTTTTCCATTTAATTTCTCAGTGGAAATAGCTGTTTTTTTATTTTATTACTCCCTCTATAGTTACTCGTGGACTTCCACATCTTGGGTATTATATCCCATCAGTAACTAGCTCATGGACTCTTGCCACCTATATGAAAGAAAACATCATTTATGTTTAACTTACCTGATAAATTAATTTATTTCATGGTAAACCCACCCATTTTTTGGGGTTATGATTTTTTTGTACAAATCACATTATTTATCCTGTTCCTCTTTTTATGCTTTTACTCCTTATACACCTCACTAACTTGGGTATACGTTAAACTGGGGTATGAGTGAGGTATATTTATAGGCATTTGAGGTTTGGGAAACTTTGCCCCCTCCTGGTTGGAATATATATCCCATCAGTAAGTAGCTTGTGGACTCTCACCACCATGAAAGAAATGAATTTATCAGGTAAGTTCTTACATAAATTATGTTATTTTAAATCTTAATCAGATATATATAGAAATATATATTTAAAATTAAAAGAACATTTTCTTCTATGTGTCGGGTTAGTGCGCAAGTGATAAGTGTTTTTTTAAAGTGTGCTCAACTGAAGTCTTCAGGGAGAAGTCTTGCACGCAAACATCTTACTTTCAATTTGTAGTAATCTCGCTAACCTGTGCGAGTTAAAAGTTTACTTCCAGCAGTGTTTGGTCACGAGGGAAAGCACTAAAGCCGCTTTTGGACCTTTATTCTTTAAGTGGGGCTATATAGACTCAGAATACTGTTGTAAGGCACTTTACAATATACAAGCTGTTAAAAGGGCATCTTTGTTCATCTTCCAGCTGCTGATGTGTGTATACACATTTGGGCTAGATTACGAGTGGAGCGATACTTACCGCTTCTGCTCGAACGTTAATAGCGCTAAAATTATGATTTTTGTGCTTGTCGGGTTGCGCTGGTATTACAAGTTGAAAGTAAACTGTTTTAGCTCTAGCGTTAACCCGATTAGCCCAAAAATCCAAAGTTAGAATAGCGCGTGCACGTTCATGTATTCCCCCATTGAAGTCAATGGAGAGAAAAAAATGGAAGAAAACCCTAACATGCCACTCTCGCTCAAAGACAATGACATATTCTCAGTTGTGCTAACCCAACATGAAAATATAAATATTTTATATTTAATTGTTCTTTACATAACAGAATATGTTCTATTTATAAATACATATTTCTAAATATATCTTGTGTATTTTTGCACAGATATATATTTATACCCATATATATTATATAAATATATATATATATTATATATACATACACGCAAGGTTCAAAATTTCCACTCTTTACTAGCCGTTGGCGAGTGGAAATTAATAGTGGTGACTGGTGAGTGAAAATTAGTGAGTAAATGTTAAATCCACATTCACTCACATTATGAAGTCTGGTAGAATGTTGTAAGTAACAAACAGCTAGATTACGAGTTTTGAGTTATGAGCGGTGCGGTAATAACTTGCACGCTCATTTTTCTCTTGCGCTGCTATTACAGGTTTATAAAAAGTCTGCGTTAGCTGGAAATATGGTTGCGTTAAGTTCCATTTCGCACCATAGCAAACACTGATACCAGCACTCCTGAGAGCTGGTTTTACGTGCTTGTGCATAATTTCCCCATAGACATCAATGGGGAGAGCTGGCTAAAAAAATGCCTAACACCAGCAAAAAAGCAGCGTAAAGCTCTGTAACGCAGCCCCATTGATTCCTATGGGGAAAGAAAAAGTTATGTTTACACCTAACACCCTAAAAAACCCCACATCTAAACACCCCTAATCTGCCGATCCCGACATCGCCACCACCTACATTACACTTATTAACCCCTAATCTGCCGCTCCTGACATCGCCGCCACTATAATAAACATATTAACCCCTAAACCTAACCCTAAGTCTAACCCTAACATCCACTAACTTTAATATAATTAAAATAAATCTAAATAAATATTACAATTATTACCTAAATAATACTTACCTATAAAATAAACCCTAAGCTAGCTACAATATAACTAATAGTTACATTGTAGCTATCATATTTTTATTTCACAGTTAAGTTTGTATTTATTTTAACTAGGTAGACTAGTTAGTAAATAGTTATTAACTATTTACTAACTACCTAGCTAAAATATATACAAATTTACCTGTAAAATAAAACCTAACCTGCCCTACACTAACACCTAACATTACAATAAAATGAACTAAAGTACATTAATTAAATACAATTAACTAAATTACAAAAAATAAAAAACACCAAATTACAGAAAATAAAAAAGAAATTATCAATTTTTTAAACTAATTACACCTAATCTAATAGCCCTATACAAAATAAAAAAGCCCCCCCAAAATATAAAAAACTCCTAGCCTACACTTAACTGCCAATAGCCCTTAAAAGGGCCTTTTGCGGGGCATTGCACCAAAGAAATCAGCTTTTTTACCTGTAAAAAAAATAATACAAACACCCCCAACATTAAAACCCACCACCCACACAACCAACCCCCCCAAATAAAATCCTATAAAAAACTAAGCTCCCCATTATTATTATTATAAAAAGGGCATTTGGATGGGCATTGCCCTTAAAAGGGCATTTAGCTCTTCTTCAGCCCAAACCCTAAGCTACAAATAAAACACACCCAATAAAGCCTTAAAAAAACCTAACACTAACCCCCGAAAATCCACTTACAGTTTTTGAAGACCGGACATCCATCCTCAATGAAGCAGAGAGAAGTCTTCATCCAAGCGGACAGAAGTGGTCCTCCAGACGGGCAGAAGTCTTCATCCAGGCGCATCTTCTAGCTTTATCCATCCGACGCGGAACGGCTCCATCTTCAAGAAATCCGGCGCAGAGCATCCTCTTCTTTCCACGGCGACTGAAGAATGAAGGTTCCTTTAAGGGACGTCATCCAAGATGGTGTCCCTTGAATTCCGATTGGCTGATAGAATTCTATCAGCCAATCGGAATTAAAGGTGAAAAAAGCCTATTGGCAGATGCAATCAGCCAAAAGGATTGAGCTTCAATCCTATTGGCTGATTGGATCAGCCAATAGGATTGAGCTCACATTCTATTGGCTGATTGGAACAGCCAATAGAATGCAAGCTCAATCCTATTGGCTGATTGCATCAGTCAACAGGATTTTTTCACCTTTAAAGGGACTTTAAACACTTGTCATTAGGTTGTTTGTTTGTTTTTATTCATAATGTTTCTTTTGTTTTTTTAAATGTAATTTGCTATTTATTTTTATTATATGTTTACTTTTTTTTTCTTTTTTTACATTTATTTCACTTTCTGACCGCTCCGTGCAGACATGGCAGAAAGTTATGTGTAGACAAACCTCCCAGAAGTCTCTGTTTTGCTTTGAGCGCGCACGTCTGTAGAGTTGTAGACAGCACACTGAGCACAGCATGACTAAATCTACAGCGATTATCTTAGTGTTTTTCCCTGAATAGTATCATTTGAACTGGCCTCATCTGTAAGCTAATAATTCATTATCATTTTTTAAAAACAAAATGTTTTTTCTATCCAAGCTCCCGGAGTCCCGCTCAGTTTATTGCACATCTTATGCAGCTCACGCTCTCTGTGCACCTCAGGTTATGTGACATTATAAATTGATGTACATAGAACAGAGCACTGTGGCTGACCTCTACATACTCGTAACACAAAACAAATAAAGCATTCCCTTCCCTACACTATCTTTTAGGATCTTTGGAATGCCTGCTAAATAGACAAACCACTGATGCGGTCACATAACCTGAGATGCACAGAGAGCGTGAGCTGTATAAGATGTGCAATAAACTGAGCGGGACTCCGGGAGCTTGGATAGAAAAAACAGAGGGGTAATATTTATGAGACAGCAGCTGTCTCCCTGAGCAGTGTGTTGGGCGGTCCCTCTTTCACTCGCACTACAAGTAAGATTAAAAAATAGGGTAAATACATTTTGTTTTTAAAAAATGATAATGAATTATTAGCTTACAGATGAGGCCAGTTCAAATGATACTATTCAGGGAAAAACACTAAGATAATCGCTGTAGATTTAGTCATGCTGTGCTCAGTGTGCTGTCTACAACTCTACAGACGTGCGCGCTCACAGCAAAGCAGAGACTTCTGGGAGGTTTGTCTACACATAACTTTCTGCCATGTCTGCACGGAGCGGTCAGAAAGTGAAATAAATGTAAAAAAAGTAAACATATAATAAAAATAAATAGCAAATTGCATTTAAAAAAACAAAAGAAACATTATGAATAAAAAAAACAAAATAACCTAATGGCAAGTGTTTAAAGTCCCTTTACTTGGTATGCGCATGCAAGTGAAGAAGGGAGTGTGCATTGAGTATCGCATAGAACGTGCGTTACAACATGTCAGCCAGCACTGCATTCAGTAGGCGGTGGTTTAGGGGTATTATTGAAAATAAAAAAAAATGTGCAGATGCTAAATAAAGAAAGAAATAATATATAAAACAAAGCAAAATAGATTTAAAAAAATTATAATTACATTAAAACAGATGGTGTTTAGGGTCCCTTTAATTCCGATTTTGTAAGGGTTTATTGGGTGGGTTTTATTTTTAGCTTAGGGCTTGGGCTAAAAAAGAGCTAAATGCCCTTTTAAGGGCAATGCCCATCCAAATGCCCTTTTCAGGGCAATGGGGAGCTTAGATTTTTTTAGATAGGATTTTATTGGGGGGGGGGGGGGTTGGTTGTGTGGGTGGTGGGTTTTACTGTTGGGGGTGTTTTTATTATTTTTTTACAGGTAAAAGAGCTGATTTCTTTGGGGCAATGCCCCGCAAAAGGCCCTTTTAAGGGCTATTGGTAGTTTAGTGTAGGCTAGGGTTTTTTTTTATTTTGGGGGGCTTTTAATTTTGATAGGGCTATTAGATTAGGTGTAATTAGTTTAAAAATTTGATAATTTCTTTTTTATTTTCTATAATTTAGTGTTTTTTATTTTTTGTAATTTAGTTAATTGTATTTAATTAATGTACTTTAGTTAATTTTATTGTAATGTTAGGTGTTATTTTACAGGTAAATTTTGTAAATGTTGTACCTTTTAGCTAGGTAGTTAGTAAATATTTACTAACTAGTCTACCTAGTTAAAATAAATACAAACTTACCTGTGAAATAAAAATAAAACCTAATATAGCTACAATGTAACTATTAGTTACATTGTAGCTAGCTTAGGTTTTATTTTATAGGTAAGTATTTAGTTTTAAATAGGAATTATTTAGGTAATAATTGTAATATTTATTTAGATTTATTTTAATTATATTAAAGTTAGTGGGTGTTAGGGTTAGACTTAGGGTTAGGTTTAGGGATTAATATGTTTATTATAGTGGTGGCGATGTCAGGATCGGCAGATTATGGGTTAATAATTTTATTTTGGTGTTTGCGATGCGATAGGGCCTCGGTTTAGGGGTTAATAGCTAGTTTATGGGTGTTAGTGTACTTTTTAACACTTTAGTTATGAGTTTTATGCTACAGCTTTACAGCGCAAAACTCATAACTACTGACTTTAGATTGCGTTACGAATCTTGTCGGTATGGGCTGTACCGCTCACTTTTTGGCCTCCCAGGCAAAACTCGTAATACCGGCGCTATGGGAGTCCCATTGAAAAATGTCTTTTTGAAAGGTGCGTTAGTTAATTTGCGTTACGGCCAAAAAGGTGTGCGTTATGACCCATAACGCTGCTTTTTCACTCATAATGCTAAACTCGTAATCTAGCCGAAAGTTAGAACATTTGCAAAATGTACACTCCTATTGCAGCATTGACAAACACACATTTTGGACTATGTGCAGAGGCGTAACTAGAAACCATAGGGCCCGGGTGCAAGAATCCAAGAAGGGCCCCCCCCACACCACCCACCCACCCACCCAAAAAAATTGAATTTGCATAATAACCAACAAATGCACAACAACAAAACAATGCAATAGCACTTTGTCTAAACTCCAACTGAGTAATAGATGTATTTCTGACAAGTTTTAAAGTTATGTCTATTTCAACTCCCATTCTATCATGTGACAGCCATCAGCCAATCACAAAAGGGTGCATATACGTATATGATGTCAGTTCGTAAACATGCTCAGTAGAAGCTAGTGACGCAAAAAGTATACATATAAAAAGACTGACTATTTTGTCAATGGATGTAAATTGTAAAGTTTTTTACAATTGCATGCGACTGTCCCTTTAATGTCCCCAAGTCAATTAAATTATTTTGTTATTGAGAGTGACAAGCAGT
This sequence comes from Bombina bombina, assembly GCF_027579735.1. Taxonomy (NCBI): domain Eukaryota; kingdom Metazoa; phylum Chordata; class Amphibia; order Anura; family Bombinatoridae; genus Bombina; species Bombina bombina. The sequence continues at coordinate 222,869,241 of NC_069506.1, forward strand.
TTAGAAATGGACCGATTAATGATTTTAAAATATTATATTAGCCTAAAGCCTTTTATCTGCTGAACTAGGGAAGTAGTGGTCTTATAAATAAATACAAGTCTGTGACTGTGTGACAAGCAGTTTAGAAATGGAATGGTTAATGTTTAAAAATATATTTGCCTAAGGCCAGACCATTTCTAAACTGCTTGTCACACAGTCACAGATTTATGTTTATATATGCACAGTATATGTCCCCAGCCCCCCTGTAATAAATTATGCCCCCAGACCCCCTGCAAAAAATGATTCCACCAGCCCCCTGCAATAAAATGATGCCCCATGCATACATTATGCCCCAGACCCCCTGTAATAAATTATGCCCCCAGCTCCCAACAATAAATGATTCTCCCAGCCCCACTGCAATACAATGATGCCCCACCACCTGCAATAAAATGATGCCCCCAGCAATAAAATGATGCCCACGCCTCCCCTGCAATAAATGATGCCCCCAGCTATAAATTGATGCCCTTAGCCCCCCTGCAATATAATGATGCCCCCTGCAATAAAATGAAGCCCCCAGCACCCCTGCAATAAAATGATGCCCTCAGCAATAAAATGATGCCCCCTGCAATAAAATGATGCCCCAGCAATAAAATGATGCCCACGCCTCCCCTGCAATAAATGATGCCCCCAGCTATAAATTGATGCCCTCAGCCCCCCTGCAATATAATGATGTCCCCTGCAATAAAATGAAGCCCCCAGCACCCCTGCAATAAAATGATGCCCTCAGCAATAAAATGATGCCCCCTGCAATAAAATGATGCCCCAGCAATAAAATGATGCTCCAGCCCCCTGCATTAAATGATGCCCCCAGCAATAAAATGATGCCCTCAGCCCCCCTGCAGTATAATGATGCCCCTGCAATAAAATGATGCCCCCAGCACCCCTGCAATAAAATGATTCCCCCAGCAAAAAAGGATGCTCCAGCAATAAAATGATGCCCCCAGCAATAAAATGATGCCCCCAGCCCCCCTGCAATAAATGATGCCCCCAGCAATAAAATGATGCCCTCAGCCCCCTGCAATATAATGATGCCCCCTGCAATAAAATGATGCCCCCAGCACCCCTGCAATAAAATGATGCCCCCAGCAATAAAATGATGCCCTCATCCCCCCTGCAATAAAATGATGCCCCTGCAATAAAATTATACCCCAGCCCCCTACAATAAAAGATGCCCCCAGCCCCCCTGCAATAAAATGATACCCCAGCAATAAAATGATGCCCCCTTCAATAAAATGATGCCCCCAGGCCCCCTGTAATAAAATTATGCCCCAACCCCCTGCAATAAAACGATGCCCCTGCAACAAAATGATGCCCCCTGCAATAAAATGATACCCCCTGCAATAAAATGATGCCCCCTGCGAACTCTGTGATTATATTTGCCTTAAGAAGTTCAGAAAGAAAGAAAAAACCTTTAGCTGCCTTCAGATCCTCGTGAGGTGGATGGGAGGGGTGACGCGTGACATCACTCCTCATTGGCTGGTGAGCGGAGAAGTTGATCGGGTCATCAAATCAGAGAGGGGAGTGTGACAGGGCTCTCCTCAACTGGGCTACAGCAACTCACTTCCTCAACCACCAGGGTTTTTTGCTGAACTTACCTGTCACTGACACTGTCTAGGTCCCTAGCTGCCTGGGTCTTTGTCCTCATCACCAGCAACAGCCCCCATGCCCTCATCATTTTTACACACTCCGGGCAAAATGCACCTATTACCAGAGAGCAACCCCACACTTGATTGACCCACTGTAATGTTGTTGAGCTTTCAAACTCTGAGGTTTTTCATCTGTGCAGCCAATTAAAAAGTATTTCCTATGCTCTGCCTTCTTTTCTAAATCCTCAGGCCTGCACTGTATGACTGTCAAACTCTCTCTATCTCTCCTAAATCCTACTGCGGTTCACTGCTCTATAGATTGAGCATTCACCCTGCCTACTGTAAACTAATAGCACACGCACTTCCCACCTGCTGCATACAACTAGCACGCTCCATCCCCTGACCACCGGACACAGCTGGGAGTGGGACTGGTGCGAGCATAAGCAGTTTTGGGTCTCTCTATGTTCAAGTCAAGTCAAAGTAGCCCAAATCCAAAGGGACCGGTCCGGGCAGCAGAGGTGCATGCCTACTATTAGCACGTGACGTGACAAAGTTTGTGCATGAATTTAGAAACCAAAATAAATAAATAATTAAAACAAAAAAAAAAAATATTTTTCATCTGCTTAGGGAGGGACCTCCTGGTCGCAGTAGCGATGTCTGCATCACCGGTAGTTCCGACCTTGGCTATGTGCTAGAAATATTATCTGAAGGGATATTATATATCCTAGAAAGGGCAAGGATATGTTATTCCTCTAGGGCTGTAGGAACACCATTAATGCTTAGACTGTTACTTCTGAGAGGGTAAATGGGGACAGAGAGAGAGAGAGATATTGGAGAGGAAATCTAAAAGTGGAGAAGAAGATAGTTTTATGAGAGAGTGGAGAAAAAAGAAAGAAAGAGTAAAAGATATGAGAGAGGGGAAAGAAAGAGTGCAAAGAGAAGATTTAGGGGCCAATTTATCAAAGTCTGGCGGACATGATACGCTGTAGTGTATCATGTCCGCTAGACATTGCTGAATGCCAACAGCATACGCTGTCAGCATTTAACATTTCACAAGGAGTTCTAGTGAACTACTTGTGCAATGCCGCCCCCTGCAGATTCGTGGCCGCTAGCAGGGGGTGTTAATCAACCCGATCGTACACAATCGAGCGGATTGATGTCCGCAGCCTCAGAGGCAGCGAACCAGTTAAGGAGCAGTGGTCTTAAGACTGCTGCTTTATAACTGCTGTTTTGATAATAAATCGCCCCCATGGCCTGAGAGATAAGGGAGTGGGTAAAAAGAGAGATTGAAGAGAGGAGGGAGGGGAGAAAGATTGTTAAGAGACAAAAGAGAGAGATGATAATTATTAAAAGAAAATATTTAGTTCTTCTATGACCTTTCATCACTGTTAGCACTCTCTCTACTATCTAACTTCAACAACTTCCTATTTCTATCCAGCTGTTGTCTTACCTAGGACCACCAAGTTGATGTTGCTATCTTCTATGCACTTATTTTTGTTAATCTTTTACTGTATGTAGCATTATTTAATTTGTTATGGTATAAAATAAAAAAATATTAAAAATTACTGCACAGTAATGTGTTTCACAATTGCTAAACATATGCAAAGATGGGGTGGAGTAGTGTGTGCGGTGCTGGAAGGTAGTGGGTAGGATTAGTAGTGGTGAGTAACATTTTGGCCTGGCTAGTAGTTTACGACCTGAAATTTTGAGCCCTATATACTGTATATATATATATATATATATATATATATATATATATATATATATATATATATATATATATACAAATATCAAAATAACAAGAGTATTGCATTGAGCAATGATACTTTTTTATTGGACTAACCATACATTTATAAGATGACAAGCTTTCGGAAAAATGTCTTCTTCCTTTTTCAAGTCTGAAGCAATACATATATATATATATATATATATATATATATATATATATATATATATATATATATATATATATATATATATATATATAAAGATTCCAAAAGGGTCTGCACTATCCAACATAAATAGCAGAAACCAAGGTGCTAGTCTGCTCTCAATAGTAGTACTCTCCAATGTAATGACTGCACTCACTGGGCTTTCAAATATAAAAAATAATTTTTATTCAAAACATATAATTAAAGCAAGGGAAAGTCCATGACGTTTCAATGCCCAACTGGCATCTTTATCCAATATTCCCAGTGCTTAGGTCAGAGATATCACAGGCTGATATCACCTGTTGACATCCAACACGCTCCATGTACAGACTCATGAACCCATCACTTCCGGATATATACTATGATCCAATTGGTTAGTGTCATTGCTACTTTCAGCCACTCCGCTGTTTCATCTGCAAAGATGCATGGCTAATTACCATATTGCAGGAGGAGCGTGATGAATAGTTTCAGTGTATGTTTAACGTATCGCTCATGTAAACAGGTGATCTTTATGCGGTCTGATGCTCCATATATGTTCAGAGTAGAAATGGGGGGTCATCATAATAAGTGCCAATCCCGATATATATTAACTTACGGCTAGATTTAGAGTTCTGCGGCCAAAGGGGTGCGTTAGCTACGCATGCTTTTTTTCCCCCGCACCTTTTAAATACCGCTGGTATTTAGAGTTCACAGAAGGGCTGCGTTAGGCTCCAAAAAAGGGAGCGTAGAGCATATTTACTGCCACTGCAACTCTAAATACCAGCGTTGCTTACGGACGAGGCCAGCTTCAAAAACATGCTCGTGCACGATTCCCCCATAGAAAACAATGGGGCCATTTGAGTTGAAAAAAAACCTAACACCTGCAAAAAAGCAGCGTTCAGCTCCTAACGCAGCCCCATTGTTTTCTATGGGGAAACACTTCCTACGTCTGCACCTAACACTCTAACATGTACCCAGAGTCTAAACACCCCTAACCTTACACTTGTTAATCCCTAATCTGCCGCCCCCGCTATCGCTGACCCCTGCATATTATTATTAACCCCTAATCTGCCGCTCCGTGCACAGCCGCAACCTACATTATACCTATGTACCCCTAATCTGCTGCCCCTAACACCGCCGACCCCTATATTATATTTATTAACCCCTAATCTGCCCCCCACAATGTCGCCGCCAGCTACCTACAATAATTAACCCCTAATCTGCCGAGCGGATCTCGCTGCTACTCTAATAAATGGATTAACCCCTAAAGCTAAGTCTAACCCTAACACTAACACCCCCTTAAGTTAAATATAATTTAAATCTAACTAAATAAATTAACTCTTATTATATAAATTATTCCTATTTAAAGCTAAATACTTACCTGTAAAATAAACCCTAATATAGCTACAATATAAATTATAATTATATTGTAACTATTTTAGGATTAATATTTATTTTACAGGCAACTTTGTATTTATTTTAACCAGGTACAATAGCTATTAAATAGTTAATAACTATTTAATAGCTAAAATAGTTAAAATAATTACAAAATTACCTGTAAAATAAATCCTAACCTAAGTTACAATTAAACCTAACACTACACTATCAATAAATTAATTAAATAAAATACCTACAATTATCTACAATTAAACCTAACACTACACAATCAATAAATTAATTAAATACAATACCTACAATTAAATACAATGAAATAAACTAACTAAAGTACAAAAAATAAAAAAGAACTAAGTTACAAAAAATAAAAAAATATTTACAAACATTAGAAAAATATTACATCAATTTTAAACCAATTACACCTACTCTAAGCCCCCTAATAAAATAACAAAGACCCCCAAAATAAAAAAATGCCCTACCCTATTCTAAAATAAAAAAGTTCAAAGCTCTTTTACCTTACCAGCCCTGAAAAGGGCCATTTGCGGGGCATGCCCCAAATAATTCAGCTCTTTTGCCTGTAAAAAAAAAAACCATACAATACCCCCCCCAACATTTACAACCCACCACCCACATACCCCTAATCTAACCCAAACCCCCCTTAAATAAACCTAACAATAAGCCCCTGAAGATCTTCCTACCTTATCTTCACCATGCCAGGTTCACCGATCCGTCCTCCGAAGTCTTGATCCAAGCCTCCGAAGTCTTCATCCAAGCCCAAGCGGGGGCTGGCGATCCATAATCCGGCTGAAGTCTTCTATCAAGCAGCGGCTGAAGAGGTCCAGAAGAGGCTCCAAAGTCTTCATCCTATCCGGGAAGAAGAGGAGATCCGGACTGGCAACCATCTTGATCCAAGCGGCATCTTCTATCTTCATCCGATGACGAACGGCTCCATCTTGAAGACCTTCAGCGCGGATCCATCTTCTTCTTCCGACGTCCAACTGAAGAATGAAGGTTCCTTTAAGGGACGTCATCCAAGATGTCGTCCCTCGAATTCCGATTGGCTGATAGGATTCTATCAGCCAATCGGAATTAAGGTAGGAAAATTCTGATTGGCTGATGGAATCAGCCAATCAGATTCAAGTTCAATTAGATTGGCTGATCCAATCCAATTAATAGAAGACTTCAGCCGGATTATGGATCACCAGCCCCTGCTTGGGCTTGGATGAAGACTTCGGAGGCTTGGATCAAGACTTCGGAGGACGGATCGGTGAAACTGGCATGGTGAAGACAAGGTAGGAAGATCTTCAGGGGCTTAGTGTTAGGTTTATTTAAGGGGGGTTTGGGTTAGATTAGGGGTATGTGGGTGGTGGGTTGTAATGTTGGGGGGGGGGTATTGTATGTTTTTTTTTACAGGCAAAAGAGCTGAATTATTTGGGGCATGCGACGCAAATGGACCTTTTCAGGGCTGGTAAGGTAAAAGAGCTTTGAACTTTTTTAATTTAGAATAGGGTAGGGCATTTTTTTATTTTGGGGGGCTTTGTTATTTTATTAGGGGGCTTAGAGTAGGTGTAATTAGTTTAAAATTGTTGTAATATTTTTCTAATGTTTGTAAATATATTTTTTATTTTTTGTAACTTAGTTCTTTTTTATTTTTTGTACTTTAGTTAGTTTATTTCATTGTATTTATTTGTAGGTATTGTATTTAATTAATTTATTGATAGTGTAGTGTTAGGTTTAATTGTAGGTAATTGTAGGTATTTTATTTAATTTATTTATTTATAGTGTAGTGTTAGGTTTAATTGTAACTTAGGTTAGGATTTATTTTACAGGTAATTTTGTAATTAGTTTAACTATTTTAGCTATTAAATAGTTATTAACTATTTAATAGCTATTGTACCTGGTTAAAATAATTACAAAGTTGCCTGGAAGATAAATATTAATCCTAAAATAGCTACAAAAGAATTATAATTTATATTGTAGCTATATTAGGGTGTATTTTACAGGTAAGTATTTAGCTTTAAATAGGAATAATTTATATAATAAGATTTAATTTATTTTGTTAGATTTAAATTATATTTAATTTAGGGGGGTGTTAGTGTTAGGGTTAGACTTATTAGAGTAGCGGCGAGATCCGCTCGGCAGATTAGGGGTTAATTATTGTAGGTAGCTGGCGGCGACGTTGTGGGGGGCAGATTAGGGATTAATAAATATAATATAGGGGTCGGCGGTATTAGGGGCAGCAGATTAGGGGTACATAGGGATAACGTAAGTGGCGGTGGTGTACGGAGCGGCAGATTAGGGGTTAATTATTGTAGGTAGCTGGTGGCGACGTTGTGGGTGGCAGATTAGGGGTTAATAAATATAATATAGGGGTCGGCGGTATTAGGGGCAGCAGATTAGGGGTACATAGGGATAACGTAAGTGGCGGCGGTGTACGGAGCGGCAGATAAGGGGTTAAAAAATTTTAATAGAGTGGCGGCGATGTGGGGGGGCCTCGGTTTAGGGGTAGATAGGTAGTTTATGGGTGTTAGTGTACTTTAGAGCACAGTAGTTAAGAGCTTTATAAACCGGCGTTAGCCCAGAAAGCTCTTAACTACTGACTTTTTTCTGCGGCTGGAATTTTGTCGTTAGATTTCTAATGCTCACTTCAGCCACGACTCTAAATACCAGCATTAGAAAGATCCCATTGAAAAGATAGGATATGCAAATGGCGTAGGGGGATCTGCGGTATGGAAAAGTCGCGGCTGCAAAGTGAGCGTTAGACCCTTTCCTGACTGACTCCAAATACCAGCGGGCGGTAAAAACCAGCGTTAGGAGCCTCTAACGCTGGTTTTGACGGCTACCGCCCAACTCTAAATCTAGGCCTTAGTCTACCATAGGAAGCGGGTCAGCTGTCACCCTTATTCAACTCATTGCAGTATTTACATCCATTATGTAAACTACATCATTGCACACAAATCAATTAACCCAGTGCAGTACATCTCCATCAGAAAAGAGATAAGCCACAGGTCTCTTCTGTGTACCATCTGTTCTGCATATAGTGTAGATTTTTTGAGGGATGAGGTTGTTCACAGGTAAAAAAGTTAATAAATTAAAATGTATCTAATTAAAAACATTTATTTCTAAATTGCACACAATAGAGAACCCCAAGGTGGCATCAGGACGAACTATGTTGAAGACTGCAACAAAAATATATATGGCAGGATGTGTGATATATACACAGATATATAAACGGGACCATTCTACTATACCAAATAGTGGATTATGTTGTAGAGTACTCACCAACCACTTTATTAGGTATACCTACCAGTAGTACCAGGTTGGACCCCCTTTTGCCTTCAGAACTGCCTTAATTCTTTGTGGCATAGATTCAACAAGGTGTTAGAAACATTCCTCAGAGATTTTGGTCCATATTGAAATTATAGCATCACGCAGTTGCTGCAGATTTTTCAGTTGCACATCCATGATGCAAATCTCCCATTACACCACATCCCAAAGGTGCTCTATTGGATTGAATTCTGGTGACTGTTGAGGCCATTGGAGTACAGGGAACTCATTGTCATGTTCAAGAATTCAGATTGAGATTATTTTAGCTTTGTGACAATGTGCATTATCCTGCTGGAAGTAGCCATCAGAAGATGGGTACACTGTAGTCATAAAGGGATGGACATGGTCAGCAACAATACGCAGGTAGGCTGTGTCATTTAAACAATGTTTAATTGGTACTAAGGGGCCCAAAGTGTGCCAAGAAAATATCCCCCACACCATTACACCACCACCACCACCAGCCTGAACCATTGATACAAGAGAGGATGTATCCATGCTTTCATGTTGTTTATACCAAATTCTGACCCTACCATCTGAATGTTGCAGCTGAAATCGAGACTCATCAGACCAGGCAACATTTTTCCAATCTTCTATTGTCCAATTTTGGTGAGCCTTTGCGAATTGTAGCCTCGGTTTCCTGTTCTTAGCTGACAGTAGTGGCACCTGTTGTGGTCTTCTGCTGCTTCAAGGTTCGACATGTTGTTTGTTCAGAGATGGTATTCTGCATACCTTGGTTGTATCGAGTGGTTATTTAAATTACTGTAGCCTTTCATCTCGAACCAGTCTGTCGATTCTCCTCTGACCTCTGACATCAATAAAGCATTTTCATCCACACAATTGCCGCTCACTGAATATTTTCTCTTTTTCTGACCATTCTCTGTAAACCCTAAAGATGGTTGTGCGTGAAAATCCCAGTAGATCAGCAGTTTTTGAAATACTCAGACCAGTCCGCCTGGCACCAACAACCATGTCACGTTCAAAGTCACTTAAATCCATTTTCTTCCCCATTCTGATGCTCGGTTTGAACTTCAGCAAGTCGTCTTCACCATGTCTAGATGCCTAAATGCATTGAGTTGCTGCCATGTGATTGGCTTATTAGCAATTTGTGTTACCAAGCAATTGAACAGGTGTACCTAATAAAGTGGCTGGTGAGTGTATATACAGTATGTATATATATATATATATATATATACATACTGTGCATATATATATATATATATATATATATATATATATATATATATATATATATATATATACAGAATATATGTATCTATATATATAAATAAAACATTTAAGTCCTTCCTAATCCAACACCTTGTCATATACCATGTTCATTTAAAACACTATGAAACATTTATTTTAATGTAAAACATGGTTTTTACTTTTTTAAATTAATGTTTCTTATTAATGTATGTATATATATGTATGCATGTTTGTGCGTGTGTTTATATATATATATATATATATATATATATATATATATAAAACTTTATTTTATTATGTTATACTTGTGTTTTTATAAACTTTTATTGTAACCCTAACACTTTACTTCAGGTCTACAGTCCCGCTAACCTTTTAGGAGTTATGTGTTGCACTCAAGTGCAGCGCAAATCTCACCAATAAACATTGTTTAGTGTGGCTGCGCTATCCATCGAAAGTATAGGGCAAGCTAAAAAAAATGGCTGTGCTAAAAAAATATCTGCTGCACTAACAGTCAATGATAATTCTTTATTTCCATGGACTTGTAATATAAGATTGAGCTCAAGATTTGAAAGCACAACCTACTCTATCAATACATCTCCACTTGTAATCTGGGCCAATATGTTAATAATTTATTGGAAAGTTATCAAAGCGAATATGTAGCTACATAACTGTGAAACTAAAATAAATATAAGTCCTATTCTTGTCTCCACAGGAAAGTTTTGTTGGTGTTTGGAGATGCAGTGGGTGCTGCCTTCAATAAAAGTGCATGTTGGTCAGTCTGTTGATCTTGAATGTAAGTTTATATTGAAGCCAGGTGAAGAAAAAATTAAACAAGTTAATTGGCTTCAGATGCAATTCCTGAAAAATTGGACAATGACAAGAAACATTACGGACAGCTTGGCATTCCTCGAGAATAGGATTAAAGACCCCAATCACCAAATCCTAAAAATTGAAAACACACAAAAAAATGACACTTCATTGTATGTATGCAAAGTGACATCGGAAGGTGTCGACTACAAGTCCTGTGGGACCTACCTTAGAGTGAAAGGTGAGTATAAGACAGGAGAGAAATTAATGTAAACGAGTGAGAAGGACAGAAGAAAGCACAGATGGAAATAATATATTTGAGAGTGGAAGAGGGAAAACAGAAAGATAACAGAAAAAATAAGTGAGTGAGAGTGTAGTGAAGATAGAAAGAATGCTTGAGAAGGAGAATCCAGTGGAACTAAAGCAGAGATTCCGTCTGTCCTGTATTTTGTGGAATGGCCTTGTTTTGTGAATTCAGTTCTGCTGTTCCCTCCTCTCTGTCTTCCCCTTACATGCTACAATTTCACAAAAGCAAGCCATGTACCCAGGATGACCAGCCATGCCCACTAAACATCCCTGTTCTGCCTATTGACTGCCTCAGGCAAGCCAATGGACCACCCTATTTCTGCCCTATAGATAGGACCACCCTCAGTTCTCCCACTCCTGGGAATAGGAAAGTAAAATCTTGGAGTTATGTTACAATGAGGGATTGAATTGAAAGAAATATTCAATACAAATAAATCTCATGAAGCTACATTAGGCAGTGCATTTTCCTGTAATGAAAAGCAAGAGCTTTAGTTAAAAAAAAATCTGAATCCAACAGAAATGTTTAGCTAGTAAATTATGCTGCTATGTCATCTTTATTAATACTTTATATGATGCCAGTTAAGGTTTAGGTCTGATTAGATTTCTTCCGCAATACGAGATGTAGAGATAGAACCATTGCTGATTTAGCTTAATGTCTTGTTTTCAGATTTGCACTGTACAGGATGTGTTCTCTCTGATTTGAAGTATATGTCTATCTTTGTACTCTGTTCTAAGAACCTTTTTAGTTTCAGAGCCTGCCCCTTACATCTTCCTTAAAATTGCGGAATCCACAAAGAACAGACTCATTACAGCTGAGGGAATCCTATTGTTACTATGTACAGTAATACCTGGGACCTTACTCCTGTATAAGGTGTGTGCTTATTGCTACACATTGTTTTGATGTACGTGATTTACTTACTATACTGTGCATATAATGTGTATACTGTGTGCTCATGTCTGTCATATTTGGTTACCCAATAATACAAATCTGAATAAAAAATGCCTTAAGACATCCTAGAGTGTCACCTCTGATCGACCTCAAGGTTGGTGCCTTGATAGGGACTGTTTTCTGTCAACCTGGGTTAACATCTTTGACTCATAAAAATCCCTGTATTGAGGAAACTGTATTTCCTTCCCCTATATCTTGTTGAACCAGAACAGTGGTCCCTTAAGTAAACTTTTTTTTAGATAGTTCTGGTGCAGAGTTGTAAATAGAAGAGAAGGAAAAGAAGGAAAAGGAAAGAAAAGGAAAGAAAGAAAAAGTCAACCCTTGAGATCCAAAAGTCATGAGATCTTCATGACATTAAGATTTTCACTTCTTTACCCAATTTGGGAGTAGGTTATCAAGACTATTAATGACATATGTCAGGAGGCCCAATTTACAGAAAACAGAACACCTCAAAGGGATTATAGTTAACAACAAAATTAGCTCAGTTGAATATTATTTTCAAAGACAAATGTTAAAGACTGGAACATACCCCTAGGTTAGGGTCTCACAGAACATGGTAAAATAAGTCTGTTTCCTCAAAGAATATTTTTTTTCTAGGTCTGATGTAAGTAAGATACCTGGACTGGGTAGCTACTTGCAGGGCTATTTCACAGTGCAGAGATTTTATGTCAGGAGTCAGAATGAGTGGAATGCTGAAATAATACTACACAGTAATCCAATGCTTGTGTCTCATTTGTTTAAATCAGGTTGGACAATTAAATAAAACATAATAATAATAATAATAAATAAGGAACAAACACAACCTTGACTCTACAAGTCATTTGTTAGTCTTATCACTGGCTCGGAAGTCCCTTTTTTTCAACATCTACCTTAAAGGGATATAATATCCCTAAAAATCATTTCACGATTCAGATAGAGCATACAATTTTAAACAACTTTCCAATTAATGTCTGTTATCAAATTTGCTTCATTCTCTTCGTATCCTTTGCTGAGGGAGAAGCAGTGCACTATTGGGAGATAGCTGAACACATCAGATAAGCCAATGACAGCAGGCTTTTAAGTGCAGCCACCAATCAGCAGCTATCTCCCAGTAATGCATTGCTGCTCCTTAGCCTACCAATCACCTAGATTACGAGTTTTGCGTTAGAGGCTATGCGGTGCTAAGGAGCAGTTTTCCCTCACCACTCACTTACAGACAGCGCTGGTATTACGGGTTTTCAGAAACCCATCATTAAAAGACAAGAAGTGAGCGTTGAGCAAAATTTTGCTCCAAATCTCACTCCAATACCAGCGCTGCTTAAGTCAGCGGTGAGCGGGTCGTACGTGCTTGTGCACGATTTCCCCATAAGAATCAACGGGGAGAGACGGCTGAAAAAAAGTCTAACACCTGCAAAAAAGCAGCATAAAACTCAGTAATGCAGCCCTATTGATTCCTATGGGAAACTAAAGTTATGTTTACACCTAACACCCTAACATGAACCCCGAATCTAAACACCCCTAATCTTACACTTATTAACCCCATATCTGCCGCCCCCCACATCGCCGACACCTAAATTATATTATTAACCCCTAATCTACCGCTCCGGACACCGCCGCCACCTACATTATACTTATGAACCCCTAATTTGCTGCCCCCAACATCGCCGCCACCTACATTATATTTATTAACCCATAATCTCCCGCCCCCAATGTCGCTGCCACCTACCTACACTTATTAACACAGTAATAAATTTTTAAAAAAAGTGGGCGCTTAAAGCAGGAGATTCAGTAGATATGTACAAATTATACTTTCCTCTGTGGGGAATAGATCAGACTAAGGGGGATGATATCCAAACTACTGCCGTTCAGAAGCAATCAGCCAATAGGATAGAAGTTCAATCCTATTGGCTGATCCAATCAGCCAATAGGATTGAGCTCCCATTCTATTGGCTGATTGGATCAGCCAATAGGATTGAACTTCAATCCTATTGGCTGATTGCATCAGCCAATAGGATTTTTTCTACCTTAATTCCGATTGGCTGATCAGCCAATTGGAATCTAAGGGACGCCATCTTGAATGACGTCACTTAAAGGTACCTTCATTCTGTGTTAGTTGTCGGATAAAGAGGATGCTCCGCGTCGGATGTCTTGAAGATGGACCCGCTCCGTGCCAGATGGATGAAGATAGAAGATGCCATCTGGATGAACACTTCTGCCCGTCTGGAGGACCACTTCTGCCCGGCTTGGATGAAGACTTCTGCTCATCTGGAAGACCACTTCTGCCCGGCTTGGATGAAGACTTCTGCCCATCTGGAGGACCACTTCTGCCCGGCTTGGATGAAGACTTCTGCCCGTCTGGAGGACCACTTCTGCCCGGCTTGGATGAAGACTTCTGCCCGTCTGGAGGAACACTTCGCCCGACTTGGATGAAGACATCTCCCGGTAAGTCGATCTTCAGGGGGTTAGTGTTAAGTTTTTTAAGGGTGTATTGAGTGGGTTTTATTTTTTAGATTAGGGTTTGGGCGGCAAAAGAATTAACTGCTCTTTTAATGGCAATGCCCATCCAAATGCCCTTTTCAGGGCAATGGGGAGCTTAGGTTTTTTTAGTTAGTATTTTATTTGGGGAGTTGGTTGTGTGGGTGGTGGGTTTTACTGTTGGGGGGTTGTTTGTATTTTTTTTTACACGTAAAAGAGCTGATTACTTTGGGGCAATGCCCCACAAAAGGCCCTTTTAATGGCTATTGGTAGTTTAGTTTAGGCTAGGGTTTTTATTTTTTATTTTTGGGGGCTTTTTTATTTTAATAGGGCTATTAAATTAGGTGTAATTAGTTTAAATATCTGTAATTTGTTTATTATTTTCTGTAATTTAGTGTTTTTTTTGTACTTTAGCTAATTTAATTTCATTTAGCTAATTGTATGTAATTTATTTAATTGTATTTAATTTAATTAATTTATTTAATTATAGTGTAGTGTTAGGTGTAATTTTAACTTAGGTTTTATTTTACAGGTACTTTTGTATTTATTTTAGCTAGGTAGTTATTAAATAGTTAATAACTATTTAATAACTATTCTACCTAGATAAAATAAATACAAACTTGCCTGTAAAATAAAAATAAACCCTAAGCTAGCTACAATGTAACTATTAGTTATATTGTAGCTAGCTTAGGGTTTATTTTACAGGTAAGTATTTAGTTTTAAATAGGAATAATTTAGTTAATGATATGAATTTTTAGTTAGATTTCTTTGAATTATATTTAAGTTAGGGGGTGTTAGGGTTAGGGTTAGACTTAGATTTAGGGGTTAATAACTTTAATATAGTGGCGGCGACGTTGGGTGCGGCAGATTAGGGGTTAATAAATGTAGGTAGGTGGCGGCGATGTTAGGGACGGCAGATTAGGGGTTAATAATATTTAACTAGTGTTTGCGAGGCGGGAGTGTGGCGGTTTAGGGGTTAATATATTTATTATAGTGGTGGTGATGTCCGGTTCGGCAGATTAGGGGTTAATATTTTTATTTGAGTGTTTGCGATGCGGGAGGGCCTCGGTTTAGGGGTTAATAGGTAGTTTATGGGTGTTAGTGTACTTTTCTTTCATGTAATTAGCAAGAGTCCATGAGCTAGTGACGTATGGGATATACATTCCTACCAGGAGGGGCAAAGTTTCCCAAACCTCAAAATGCCTATAAATACACCCCTCACCACACCCACAAATCAGTTTTACAAACTTTGCCTCCTATGGAGGTGGTGAAGTAAGTTTGTGCTAGATTCTACGTTGATATGCGCTCTGCAGCAGGTTGGAGCCCGGTTTTCCTCTCAGCGTGCAGTGAATGTCAGAGGGATGTGAGGAGAGCATTGCCTGTTTGAATTCAATGATCTCCTTCTACGGGGTCTATTTCATAGGTTCTCTGTTATCGGTCGTAGAGATTCATCTCTTACCTCCCTTTTCAGATCGACGATATACTCTTATATGTATACCATTACCTCTGCTGATTTTCGTTTCAGTACTGGTTTGGCTTTCTACAACATGTAGATGAGTGTCCTGGGGTAAGTAAGTCTTATTTTCTGTGACACTCTAAAGCTATGGTTGGGCACTTTTTTTATAAAGTTCTAAATATATGTATTCAAACATTTATTTGCCTTGACTCAGGATGTTCAACATTTCCTTATTTCAGACAGTCAGTTTCATATTTGGGATAATGCATTTGAATATATCATTTTTATCTTACCTTAAAAATTGACTTCCCTGTGGGCTGTTAGGCTCGCGGGGGCTGAAAATGCTTCATTTTATTGCGTCATTCTTGGCGCGGACTTTCTTGGCGCGAAATGTTTTTTTCTGTTTCCGGCGTCATACGTGTCGCCGGAAGTTGCGTCATTTTTTACGTTTTTCGCGCCAAAAATGTCGGCGTTCCGGATGTGGCGTCATTTTTGGCGCTAATAGCATTTAGGCGCCAAATAATGTGGGCGTCAATTTTGTCTCCACTTTATTTAAGTCTCGTTATTTTTTGCTTCTGGTTGCTAGAAGCTTGTTCACTGGCATTTTTTCCCATTCCTGAAACTGTCATTTAAGGAATTTGATCAATTTTGCTTTATATGTTGTTTTTTCTATTACATATTGAAAGATGTCACACGTTGCAACTGAGTCAGAAGATACTACTGGAAAATCGCTGCCTGGTGCTGGAACTACCAAAGCTAAGTGTATCTGCTGTAAACTTTTGGTAGTTGTTCCTCCAGCTGTTGTTTGTATTAAATGTCATGACAAACTTGTTAATGCAGAAAATATTTCCTTTAGTAAAGTACCATTACCTGTTGCAGTTCCATCAACATCTAATGTTCAGAGTGTTCCTGATAACATAAGAGATTTTGTTTCTGAATCCATTAAGAAGGCTATGTCTGTTATTCCTCCTTCTGGTAAACATAAAAAGTCTTTTAAAACTTCTCTTTATACAGATGAATTTTTAAATGAACATCATCATTCTGATTCTAATGATTCTTCTGATACAGAGGATTCTGTCTCAGAGGTTGATGCTGATAAATCGTCATATTTATTTAAAATGGAATTTATCCGTTCTTTACTTAAAGAAGTCCTAATTGCATTAGAAATTGAGGATTCTGGTCCTCTTGATACTAAATCTAAACGTTTAGACAAGGTCTTTAAATCTCCTGTGGTTATTCCAGAAGTTTTTCCTGTTCCTGGTGCTATTTCTGAAGTAATTTCCAGAGAATGGAATAATTTGGGTAATTCATTTACTCCTTCTAAACGTTTTAAGCAATTATATCCTGTACCGTCCGACAGATTAGAGTTTTGGGACAAAATCCCTAAAGTTGATGGGGCTATTTCTACCCTTGCTAAACGTACTACTATTCCTACGGCAGATGGTACTCCCTTTAAGGATTCTTTAGACAGGAAAATTGAATCCTTTCTAAGAAAAGCTTATCTGTGTTCAGGTAATCTTCTTAGACCTGCTATATCATTGGCTGATGTTGCTGCAGCTTCAACTTTTTGGTTGGAAACTTTAGCGCAACAAGTAACAGATCATGATTCTCATAATATTATTCTTCTTCTTCAACATGCTAATAATTTTATCTGTGATGCCATTTTTGATATTATCAGAGTTGATGTCAGGTTTATGTCTCTAGCTATTTTAGCTAGAAGAGCTTTATGGCTTAAAACTTGGAATGCTGATATGTTTTCTAAATCGACTCTACTTTCCCTTTCTTTCCAGGGTAATAAATTATTTGGTTCTCAGTTGGATTCTATTATCTAAACTGTTACTGGAGGGAAAGGAACTTTTTTACCACAAGATAAAAAATCTAAGGGTAAAAACAGGGCTAATAATCGTTTTCGTTCCTTTCGTTTCAACAAAGAACAAAAGCCTGATCCTTCATCCTCAGGAGCAGTTTCAGTTTGGAAACCATCTCCAGTCTGGAATAAATCCAAGCCTTCTAGAAAAGCAAAGCCAGCTTCTAAGTCCACATGAAGGTGCGGCCCTCATTCCAGCCCAGCTGGTAGGGGGCAGATTACGTTTTTTCAAAGAAATTTGGATCAATTCTGTTCACAATCTTTGGATTCAGAACATTGTTTCAGAAGGGTACAGAATTGGTTTCAAGATAAGACCTCCTGCAAAGAGATTTTTTCTTTCCCGTGTCCCAGTAAACCCAGTGAAAGCTCAAGCATTTCTGAAATGTGTTTCAGATCTAGAGTTGGCTGGGGTAATTATGCCAGTTCCAGTTCTGGAACAGGGCCTGGGGTTTTATTCGAATCTCTTCATTGTACCAAAGAAGGAGAATTCCTTCAGACCAGTTCTGGATCTAAAAATATTGAATCGTTATGTAAGGATACCAACATTCAAAATGGTAACTATAAGGACTATCCTGCCTTTTGTTCAGCAAGGGCATTATATGTCTACAATAGATTTACAGGATGCATATCTGCATATTCCGATTCATCCAGATCACTATCAGTTTCTGAGATTCTCTTTCCTGGACAAGCATTACCAGTTTGTGGCTCTGCCGTTTGGCCTAGCTACAGCTCCAAGAATTTTTACAAAGGTTCTCGCTGCCCTTCTGTCTGTAATCAGAGAACAGGGTATTGTGGTATTTCCTTATTTGGACGATATCTTGGTACTTGCTCAGTCTTCACATTTAGCAGAATATCATACGAATCGACTTGTGTTGTTTCTTCAAGATCATGGTTGGAGGATCAATTCACTAAAAAGTTCATTGATTCCTCAGTCAAGGGTAACCTTTTTGGGTTTCCAGATAGATTCAGTGTCCATGACTCTGTCTTTGACAGACAAGAGACGTCTAAAATTGATTTCAGCTTGTCGAAACCTTCAGTCACAATCATTCCCTTCGGTAGCCTTATGCATGGAAATTCTAGGTCTTATGACTGCTGCATCGGACGCGATCTCCTTTGCTCGTTTTCACATGCGACCTCTTCAGCTCTGTATGCTGAACCAATGGTGCAGGGATTACACAAAGATATCTCAATTAATATCTTTAAAACCGATTGTACGACACTCTCTGACGTGGTGGACAGATCACCATCGTTTAGTTCAGGGGGCTTCTTTTGTTCTTCCGACCTGGACTGTAATTTCAACAGATGCAAGTCTTACAGGTTGGGGAGCTGTGTGGGGGTCTCTGACGGCACAAGGGGTTTTGGAATCTCAGGAGGTGAGATTACCGATCAATATTTTGGAACTCCGTGCAATTTTCAGAGCTCTTCAGTCTTGGCCTCTTCTGAAGAGAGAATCGTTCATTTGTTTTCAGACAGACAATGTCACAACTGTGGCATACATCAATCATCAGGGGGGGACTCACAGTCCTTTGGCTATGAAAGAAGTATCTCGAATTCTGGTTTGGGCGGAATCCAGCTCCTGTCTAATCTCTGCGGTTCATATCCCAGGTATAGACAATTGGGAAGCGGATTATCTCAGTCGCCAAACGTTGCATCCGGGCGAATGGTCTCTTCACCCAGAGGTATTTCTTCAGATTGTTCAAATGTGGGAACTTCCAGAAATAGATCTGATGGCTTCTCATCTAAACAAGAAACTTCCCAGGTATCTGTCCAGATCCCGGGATCCTCAGGCGGAGGCAGTGGATGCATTATCACTTCCTTGGAAGTATCATCCTGCCTATATCTTTCCGCCTCTAGTTCTTCTTCCAAAAGTAATCTCCAAGATTCTGAAGGAATGCTCGTTTGTTCTGCTGGTAGCTCCAGCATGGCCTCACAGGTTTTGGTATGCGGATCTTGTCCGGATGGCCTCTTGCCAACCGTGGACTCTTCCGTTAAGACCAGACCTTCTGTCGCAAGGTCCTTTTTTCCATCAGGATCTCAAATCCTTAAATTTAAAGGTATGGAGATTGAACGCTTGATTCTTGGTCAAAGAGGTTTCTCTGACTCTGTGATTAATACTATGTTACAGGCTCGTAAATCTGTATCTAGAGAGATATATTATAGAGTCTGGAAGACTTATATTTCTTGGTGTCTTTCTCATCATTTTTCCTGGCATTCTTTTAGAATTCCGAGAATTTTACAGTTTCTTCAGGATGGTTTAGATAAAGGTTTGTCCGCAAGTTCCTTGAAAGGACAAATCTCTGCTCTTTCTGTTCTTTTTCACAGAAAGATTGCTAATCTTCCTGATTCATTGTTTTGTACAAGCTTTGGTTCATATAAAACCTGTCATTAAGTCAATTTCTCCTCCTTGGAGTTTGAATTTGGTTCTGGGGGCTCTTCAAGCTCCTCCTTTTGAACCCATGCATTCATTGGACATTAAATTACTTTCTTGGAAAGTTTTGTTCCTTTTGGCCATCTCTTCTGCCAGAAGAGTCTCTGAATTATCTGCTCTTTCTTGTGAATCTCCTTTTCTGATTTTTCACCAGGATAAGGCGGTGTTGCGAACTTTTGAATTTTTACCTAAGGTTGTGAATTCCAACAACATTAGTAGAGAAATTGTGGTTCCTTCATTATGTCCTAATCCTAAGAATTCTAAGGAGAAATCGTTGCATTCTTTGGATGTTGTTAGAGCTTTGAAATATTATGTTGAAGCTACTAAATCTTTCCGAAAGACTTCTAGTCTATTTGTCATCTTTTCCGGTTCCAGAAAAGGCCAGAAAGCTTCTGCCATTTCTTTGGCATCTTGGTTGAAATCTTTAATTCATCATGCCTATGTCGAGTCGGGTAAAACTCCGCCTCAAAGGATTACAGCTCATTCTACTAGGTCAGTTTCTACTTCCTGGGCGTTTAGGAATGAGGCTTCGGTTGATCAAATTTGCAAAGCAGCAACTTGGTCCTCTTTGCATACTTTTACTAAATTCTACCATTTTGATGTGTTTTCTTCTTCTGAAGCAGTTTTCGGTAGAAAAGTACTTCAGGCAGCGGTTTCTATTTGAATCTTCTGCTTATGTTTTCATTAAACTTTATTTTGGGTGTGGATTATTTTCAGCAGGATTTGGCTGTCTTTATTTTATCCCTCCCTCTCTAGTGACTCTTGCGTGGAAAGATCCAAATCTTGGGTAGTCATTATCCCATACGTCACTAGCTCATGGACTCTTGCTAATTACATGAAAGAAAACATAATTTATGTAAGAACTTACCTGATAAATTCATTTCTTTCATATTAGCAAGAGTCCATGAGGCCCACCCTTTTTGTGGTGGTTATGATTTTTTTGTATAAAGCACAATTATTCCAATTCCTTATTTATATGCTTTCGCACTTTTTTTTCTTATCACCCCACTTCTTGGCTATTCGTTAAACTGATTTGTGGGTGTGGTGAGGGGTGTATTTATAGGCATTTTGAGGTTTGGGAAACTTTGCCCCTCCTGGTAGGAATGTATATCCCATACGTCACTAGCTCATGGACTCTTGCTAATATGAAAGAAATGAATTTATCAGGTAAGTTCTTACATAAATTATGTTTTTAGCACTTTAGTTAAGAGTTTTATGCTATGGCTTTGTAGTGTAAAACTCTTAACTACTGACTTTAAACTGCGGTACCAGTCTTGACAGGAGAGGGTCTACCTCTAACTTTTTGGCAGGCTTGTAATACCGGCACTATGCAAGTCCCATTGAAAAAAGAGGATACGCAATTTATGTAAGTAGATTTGCGGTATTGCCAAGTCTGGCCAAAAAAGTAAGCGGTACACCTGTACCTGCAAGACTCATAATACCAGCGGGCGTTAAAAAGCAGCATTAGGATGGGCTAACGCTGTTTTTTAAGCTTACCGCAAAACTTGTAATCTAGGTGAATGTTTGCTTTTCAACAAAGGGCAGCAAAGGAGGAAGCAAATTAGATAATTGATGTAAATAGGAAAGTTGTTTAAAATTGCATAATCTATCTAAATCATAAAATAAAAATGTTGGGTGCTATGTCAATGTAATATTCCAAGGGCCACCAGGTTGCTGTCTGCAGCTTTGTTTTTTCATGGCGTGCTGCCTGGTCAAGCACTACACCATGCATAGGAATATGCAGGGGAGGTGATGAGGAAGATAACAATGGCCTAACTGCCACAGTGTCTGACAGCCAGACAGAAATGTGATAGCACAACACAAAAAGCTGTCACACCTTGGTGCAGAACTCTGAATGCCATTAAAAACACAAGTGCCACACATGGCAACAGAGCCATAGATTTCTTACCGCTGTAGTATGTGATGTTATGGGAAGAGTTAATACAATTTATTAGCTAAATGCCACTGAATCAACAGTATGACATGATATTTATTCTCATATCACTCATTTTCATATCCTCCCACAGAAGCGTTTTGAAAACCTACGGACAGCTTCATTTAAACAATCAGAAGGAGAAAACCTGTATGAGGTAACATAGTAACAGATGAGGTTGAAAGAAAACAAAAGTGCATTGAGTTCAACCTAAACAGATCCTACCTACAATAAAGAAACTGCCAACTGAAGCAAGGGCCATTATAGTCGAATCTCTCAGTTGATCCAATCAGCAGCGCTAGTCAAACAACTCAGATTTGCAACTGGTGCTGCTGATTGAATCAGCAGCAAGTTCCACTTGGGACCAGAAGTGAACCTTGGGTCCCAAGCGGCAGTTCTACTTTGCAGGGATTAAACACGCAGTACTGCAGGGTTGATAGGCTTAAAATTACATATTTTAATGAGTTAGGGTATTTAATTTTTAGACTATAATGGCCGTTTAATACAATTAGAAAGCTGACCCATTTAACAGAAGCAAACTTATCACTGAATTTTTATACACCTAAATCCTTTTCCTCTTTTGTTTTGCTAAATATTGTCCTATTTAAATAATAGATATAATATTTTTGCTTCCGAAATGTTGCCACTGCAGCCTCATTTCTCATATATACAGTATATATATATATATATATATATATATATATATATATATATATATATATATATATATATATATATATATATATATATATATACAACTTTTGTTATAAATTGTAAAGAGCCATGCATAATACTTATGGCAAGATATACATACATGGAATTCAGGAGGTTAGAAGTTTGGTAGGCTTAGTAGATTATATGAAGATATATGATCATAACTTTAATCCATAATAGTTTGTTTTCCATACTAATTAAATTATACTATCACCAGCTTTCCATATGTGAAGCTTTATTATTACCTTCATTCTGTGTTATGAATTCTCTGTTTGTTTTGCAGGGTCTGAATCTGGAGGAATGCTCAATGTACGAGGACATCTCGCGAGGGCTACAAGCCACATATGAAGATGTTGCCACTTTGAGGGCAACTGACTTTCAACTGGAAAAGCCCTGAATTTGCAGTTGTTTCTCATCTGAGTGAGCTATGCCTGTTAACCTTTTACCTCTGCTAATCAAGGTATCCACAAAGGGCAAGAGGTGAAAGCCAGAAGTGTGAGCCTGGCTAATACAAATACAAATAGAGAGAACAACTATGTTCTTTTTGCCAGCCCTGTTGGTATAGATCAACACCACTGCCAGTAATGTTACTGACCTACCAGTGAGCACAATTTTCAAGTTAAAGGGACACTGAACCCAAATTTTTTCTTTCGTGATTCATATAGAGCTTGCAATTTTAAGCAACTTTCTAATTTACTCCTATTATACATTTTCTTTGTTCTCTTGCTATCTTTAACTTCATTCTTGATTGAAGCCAGAGTTCTTTAACTTCACCCACAAAAAGTGTCTCTTGTTGCCAGAGTAATGACCCAAGCCCCTTGCTTCACCCTCTTCTTGTCACTCTAGTTAAAGGGACACTGAACTTATTTTTTTTCTTTCTTGATTCAGATAGAGCATGCAATTATAAGCAACTTTCTAATTAACTCCTTTTATCAAATTTTCTTTATTCTCTTGGTATGTTGATTTGAAAAGCAAGAATGTTAGTTTAGATGTCGGCCCATTTTGGTAAACAACCTGGGTTGTCTAACTTGTCTTTGCTGATTGGACAGCACCAATAAAAAAGTGCTGTCCATGGTCTCTATCAAAATTTGCTGGCTCCTTAGCTTAGATGCCTTCTTTTTCAAATAAAGATAGCAAGAGAACAAAGAAAAATTGATAATAGAAGTAAATTAGAAAGTTGCTTATAATTGCATGCTCTATCTGATTCATGAAAGAAAAAAAATTGGGTTCAGTGTCCCTTTAAACAAGAAAGAAAAACATAAAGAGCTCCATACAGTAACCTTCCTTGGTGTTAACTCTGTCCATGGAAACTTGGCACCACAAGTGTTAGTATTTCTAAATGTTCCGATTGGTTAATAAGTTATTAACTAATCATTAATATGTGAGGGCTCTATGTTCAAACTGAGCCTCAACTATATTTTTTGAGATATTTTTCTGGAATATAGATTATGTGGTTGTTTTCCTCTCTGATTTTAATGTGATATTTATCCTTGAGTTCAATCATAAAGGGAATCCACATTGAAGGATTTTTACAAGGTATGTTGTCTAACCTGAAGCTTTACAGAAAGGGTAGGTTAAAGTCCTAAATTACATTAGCTTCCAAATAAAGGCAAATATTTTTTAGGTATCAGTCTCCCGTAAAATGTGTTTGTAGGCCTAACCAATTTACATAAATAGCTCTTCTCTTATAACTCAAAGTAGGGATAGATAGTTGACTAGTTATGATTATATATTGTACAATTGCAAATAATTTAATTTTTGCAAAACTACATAATTTATGCTTACCTGATAAATTCCTTTTTTCCATGTTGGTGAGAGTCCACGATCCTTTACTTATGGGAATTACTTCTCTACCGCTAGAAGGAGGCAAAAATTCCCAAACCCCAAGAGCTCTATAAAACCCTTCCCACCTCACACATACCTAAGTCTAACGCATAGCCAAGTAAGTAAGGTAAAAAAGGAATACGAGCTATAAAAGGAGCAGTTGAAAAAATGTGCTCAAAATAAAACAACCCTAACAAAGCGTGGGGGCTTGTGGACTCTCACCACCATGAAAGAAAGGAATTTATCAGGTAAGCATAAATTATGTTTTCTTTCATACAGGTAGTGAGAGTCCACCATCCTTTACTCATGGGAACGAATACCAAAGCTGTGGAAGTCCTCAAATAAATGACATTAAGAGAGGGATATAAAAATCACCTTTTTTCACTGAGAAAATAAATCCACAACCCTACAAACTGAGACAACTGCCTGCAGGACCTTTCTACCAAAGGCTGCTTCAGATGAAGCAAAAAAATCAAAATGGTAAAATTTAGTGAAGGTATGCAAAGAAGACCAATTAGCCGCTTTGAAAATTTGATCAACTGAAGCCTCATTCTTAAAAGTCCAAGAAGTGGCAACTGACCTAGTAGAATGAGCTGTAATCCACTGTGATGGAGGCTGACCTGCCTCCAAATAAGTAGTAGTATAAATGTGGAAAAAAAATTGGTAGTAGTACAAATGTGAAAAAGAAAATAGGTAGTATTACAATTGTGGAAAAAATAGGTAGTATTACAACTGTGGAAACAAATAGGCAGTAGTACAAATGTGGAAAAAAATAGATAGTACAAATGTGGAAAAAATAGATAGTACAAGTGTGGAAAAAATAGATAGTAGTACAAATGTGGAAAAAATAGATAGTAGTACAAATGTGAAAAAAATAGATAGTAGTACAAATGTGGAAAAAATAGATAGTAGTACAAATGTGGAAAAAATAGATACTAGTACAAATGTGAAAAAAAT
The DNA here is from genome assembly GCF_027579735.1 of Bombina bombina. Taxonomy (NCBI): domain Eukaryota; kingdom Metazoa; phylum Chordata; class Amphibia; order Anura; family Bombinatoridae; genus Bombina; species Bombina bombina. The sequence continues at coordinate 222,894,399 of NC_069506.1, forward strand.
AGATAGTAGTACAAATGTGGAAAAAATAGATAGTAGTAGAAAAAAAAGGGTAGTATTTTTTTTTTTTTGTACACCTACCCGTTTCGCCTCCCTCCAAATAAACCTTTGACTCAAAGGTTTCTCAAGAGGCTTAAGAAACAGCAGAGGCTTTCTGACATTTCCAAGGACCAGAAAAAAGAACAAACAGACTAGGGGGCTGAAATATCAATGTGCGGACGGACATGTAGTGGATCATGTCCGCCGCACATCGATAAATGCTGACAGCATGTGCTGTTGGCATTTATCATTGCACAAGCATTTCACTAGCAATGCCGACCCCTGCATTTTCCCAGCCAATCGGTCGCTAGCAGGTGGTGTCAATCAACCCTATTGTATGCAATCGGGCAGATTGTTGTCTGCCGCCTCAGAGTTGGCGGATGAGTTTAGGAGCAGCAGTCTTAAGACCGCTGCTTCTTAACTCCTGTTTCCGGCGAGCCTGAAGGCTCGCACGGAAACGGCTACATTGGGGCCAATACGGGGTTTAATAAACCGGCCCCTAGAAGTCTGTTTGAAATCCTTAGTAGCATTAAGATAATATTTCAATGCCCTAACAACATCCAGAAAATGCAAGAATCTTTCTGAAGCGTTCTTAAAGGGATAGGAAAGTCAAAGTTAAACTTGCATGATTCAGATAGAGCATGTAAATTTAAGACACTTTTAAATTCACTTCTATTTTCAAACGTGCTTTGTTCTCTTGGTATCCCTTGTTGGAAAAGAATATGCACATATCCTACACTAGTGGGAGCTGCTGCTAATTGGTGCCTGCACACATTCTGTCTTAATATAGGAAGAGTCCACAGCTGCATTCCTTACTTGTGGGAAATACTGAACCTGGCCACCAGGAGGAGGCAAAGACACCCCAGCCAAAGGCTTAAATACCTCCCCCACTTCCTCATAACCCCAGTCATTCTTTGCCTTTTGTCACAGGAGGTTGGCAGAGAAGTGTTAGAAGATTTCGGAGTAGTCTCTTATGGAGGGTAGTACTCTACGAGATGGGACTGGAGTTTTAAGTAGTCCTGTCAGCCTCTCAGTGAGAGCATGGATGAAAGTTAGAGTCCGGAGATGCAGGGAGAGTCTGCAAAACCATCCCAACTCATATTAACAGCTCCGTAAGCAATCAGCATTGACGAGTTTCGCTGCCTGCTTTCTTCACTCAAGTCCATGTCAGAAGTGATGCTACTATCTGTCACACTTGAAGGGCCGGGTTCCTGTTCCACGGCGTAGATTCTGGTAAGATTGTTTCATATTTTATACATGTATGATAACGCAAGAAGACAGGGTCACAGTGGGACTCCTTTTATCTGTATAGAATCAGGGGTTAATATTTCCTTAGGGGAATTATTGAACAGGGGGAATAATCTTATATGTTTATTTGATTTTATGCTGCTTTTATGTGTGAGATGTTATGGGCTCATAGGCTGTTATGGAATATAGAGGTTTCACTTTCACTTTGAGAGCCATGCAGCTTACAAGCTTGGTGCGCTTTCTCATAGCAGGGCGGTCCTGCATTGTGCACCATATGATTCATTCCCTTTTTCCTGACTGGGTGTCTATCAGAGAGGAGTCATAAATCTCTGTACTGTCTGGGTCATGGGAGGTGGTGAGTGCCCCAGAATTGGGGTATAAGGGTGCCATTTTTGAATAAAATAAGATGTTTTATTTCTCTAGTTCCCCGGTTATTGCACTAGCGATGGATGATTCTATTACTTTAGAGGGCACTCCCTCTATTCCTAATGAGTAATTCCTGTTTATATGGTGAGGAGGCCTTAGTTCCGCCCTCTCAATTATGTTCCATATGCCTTGATAATGTGATAATATCGAACATGTTTGATACCACAGAGCCGTCTACCTCTGAGGAGTTGTCGTCCAGTGAGGTGCGTACCCTACATTCCTATATCTCTACACATGCAGTTTTCCCATAGCATTCCTGATCCTCCATCTGGAGGGGCCCTTTTTTCACCAGACGGTACTGCACAGTTCAGGCGGCGGTGTCTGCGGCCTTTCATGCTTTACCTCGCCCTGCTAAGCGCAAGCGAAAGGTTACATATTGCACTCCTTCCCAGAGTACATCAGATAATTTATTGGATTATCTGAGGATGAAGTTCTTTCTGAGAATTCAGAGTATGAACATTCTGGGTCGGAGTCTGCTGCCTCTAAACCTCCGGCTGCGGAGGAACCAGATTTTAGTTTAGAATTTGCGCTTTCTTCTAAAGAAAGTTTTTGGCGAATTCAGAGGTTCCAGAGGCCAAATTGCATGATGAACCTTTAATTCCTAAATTGAATAAAGTTTGAGGACAGGGTGGTACCTTATCCTTCCCTGGTCCTGTTAGATGGCAAACCTTATTAAGAATGAATGGGACAGAATTGGATTCCTTTTCCCCCTCTTCTCCCTTTAACAAATTGTCCCCGGTCCTGGACTCTCAATGAAGTTGTGAGGTTCTGTCCCTAAATGGGATGGCGTTATCTTCACCCTTGCTAAACGTACTACTATCCCGCTTGAGGATATTTCATCGTTTGAAGAGCCCATGGATAAAAGATGGAAACTCTGTTAAGAAAGATATTTTCAACATACAGGATATTTGTTTCAACCAGTGGCGGCTGTTGCCATGGTTACTGGAGAAACTACCTTCTGGTGTGACTCCTTATAGGATTTGATTGGGGTGGAGGATCCCCTCGACGTTACTCAGAAAAGATTTAGGGCCTTGAGGGTTATTAATTATTTTATCTGTGCTGCTATTAGGCAGTTTATTCACTTGAATGCTACGGCTTCAGCTTTTTCTCTTCAGGCCCATTGGGCTCTGGCTGAAGTCATGGTCTGCGGATATGACTTCTAAGTCTAGACTTCTTCCCTCCCTTTAAGTGAATGATTTTGTCTGGTCCAGGCCTGGACCCAATTATCTCCATGGTCACAGGGGGCAAGGGTGCCCTCCTACCGCAAGAGTATATGAACTAATCTAAGGGACAATTTTCGTTCTTTTCATTCTGATAAAGCCCATGTCAACAGTCCTCCGCTAAGCCAGAGCAAACCAAGAGCTCTTGGAAGCTGGTTCAGTCCTGGAATAAATCCAAGCAGAGCAAGAAGCCCGCTGAGTCTACGTCGGCATGAATGGGCGGTCCCTGGTCATTTTCTGGATCGTGTAGGGGGCAGTATGTCGCTCTGTTCAGTTGCTTGGTTCAGGGACGTGCAGGATCCATGGGTCCTGGAGGTCATAGCTCATGGTTACAAGATAGGTTTTAAGTCTCAGCCACCCAAGGGCAGATTCCTCCTGTCTTCCTGACCAGAAAGGAGGGAAGCCTTTCTGGGGTGTGTATGGGATCTGTTATTGTCCAGGTGCCTATGGCAGTGAGAGGTTCGGTATACTATTCAAACCTTTTTGTGGTCCCTAAGAAGGAGGGAACTTTCCGTCCGATTCTGGACCTTAAGTGCAGAAGCAGGTTTTTAAATGTCCCCTCGTTTAAGAGGGCGACAATAAGGTCCATTCTTCCCCTCGTTTGAGAGGGGTAATGCATGACCACGATAGATTCCTGAAACAGCACTTCCAGTTTATTGCTCTTCCGTTTGGTCTAGCTAAAGACATTTTTCAAAGAGTGGACCATTCGGAATATCTTTTCTGTCTTCTTCGATACCATGGATGACAGATAATCTAGAGAGAGTTCTCTTGTATCAAGTACCAGGGTAGAATTCTCGGGTACTATAATAGTCTCCATAGACATGACCAGTGACGTTGCAAGCTAGCTTCAACATGTCTTGCCCTCCAGATCTCCTTAAGGCCATATGTGGCTCGGTGTATGGAGGTGATTGGTCTCATGGTGTCCAGCTTGGACATCCTTTCCTTTGCCAGGTTTCACCTCAGACTGTTGCAACTGCGCATGCTGAACTAGTGGAACGGCAATCATTCGGATCTGTCTCAACAGATTTCTCTGGACAACCAATTGGGAGAATCGCTCTCTTGGTGGTTTTGTCTGGATCACTTGGCCTGAGGAACATCCGTCTCAAGACCATCCTAGGTGATTGTGACTATGGTTGCGAGTCTGTCAGGATGGGGAGCTGTTTGGGATGTCAGGAAGGTATAGGGCATCTGGTCTCAGGAGGTAAAGCTCCTGATCTCTTTTTGGATCTTTGGACAATATACAATGCTCTGAAGGCTTGGCCTCTGATGGGTTCGTCCCAGTTGATCAGATTCCAATCAAACAATATATCCTCAGTGGCTTACATCAACCATCAGGGGGGGGGAATGAGAAGCTCCCTAGCTATAAGGGAAGTATCTCGGATTCTGGTGTGGGGGAGACCCACATTTTTTAGCTGTCAGCGATCCACATTCCGGGTGTGGACAACTGGGAAGTGGATTTCCTCAGCAGACAATCATTTCATCAGCTGTCAGCAATCCACATTCCGGGTGTGGACAACTGGGAAGTGGATTTCCTCAGCAGACAATCCTTTCATCCGGGAGAATGGTCTCTCCAACCTGAGTGTTTGCAGAGATTTGCAAGAGGAAGATCTTATATCGTCTTAATAACAAGCTACCCATATAGGGGTCGCGGAATAGGGATCCTCAGGCGGAGCTAACAGATGCATTAGCGGTGCTTTGGAGGTTCAATCTAATTTATCCTTTCCGACCATTACCACTACTTCCTAGTGTAGTGGCTTGAGTCAAGCAGGCGTCAGTGATACTGACTGCTCCGTCTTGGCCACAAAGTATATGGTTCGCAGATCTAGTGGGGATGTCATCATCTCCTCCGTGGAAGTTACCTTGTCGCAGGGATCTGCTGACCAAGGTCTCTTTGTTCATCAATGTCTAGATTCTCTGAGGCTGACTGCGTGGAGATGAACGCTTAGTCCTACCGAAGAGAGGGTTATCTGAGAGAGTTATTTTTACTCTCATTCAAGCTTGTAAGCTGGTTTCTTGTCACATCTATCATAAGGTGTGGAGGACCTACTTATTCTGTTCTCTAGGATGAACTGGAGAAGGGCTTTTCTGCAAGTCCCCTGAAGGGACAGTTTTCGTCCATGTCTGTGTTACTGCACAAGAGGTTTGCCGAGCTTCCAGATGTGCAGCCATTTGTTAAGGCTCTGCTGGGATAGACCTGTGTTTAGATCTAAGGTTTCTCCTTGGAGTTTAAATCTTGTCCTTAAGGTTTTGCAACGGGCTCTGTTGGAGCCTATGCATGAAGTAGACATTAAATTGTTGTCTTGGAAGGTTCTTTTTCTACTAGCTATTGCTTCTGCGCGCAGAGTCTCTGAGATTGCTGCCTTGCAATGCGACCCTCCTTATCTGGTGCTTCATGCTGATAAGGCTGTTCTACTAACCAAGTTAGGTTTTCTTCCTGAATTAGCCATTTAGTGCTGCGCCAGTTTGTGTGTTTGCATGTCCGGTTGCTGTTGTACTACTCCACAAATTGTGTTTTCTATATACAATCAATAAAGAGACATTTAATTTTACTTTGACTGGTTGGCGAACATTCCTTTCCTTTGTATCCTGTGTCAATTCGCAACATCAATCAAGAGATTGTGGTTCCTTTCTTATGTGCTAATTCTTCTTCGTTGAAGGAACGTTTACAACGTATTTCTGGATGTGGTTTGTGCCTTGAAGTCCTATCTTCGGGCCACAAAGGAATTTAGTCAAACCTCTTTCTCTGTACGTTCTCTTTTCTGGGAAGCGTAGGGGTCAGAGCCTCTTTGACTTCCTTATCTTTTTATCTGAGGAGTGTCATCAGTTTAGCATAGAAATGGTGGGACATAAGCCTCTTCTGAGGATTACGGCTCATTCTACGAGAGCAGTGGTTCCTCTTTGTAAGGCGGCTATCTGGTTCTCCTTACATACTTTTTACAAAATTTTACAAGGTTGAAGCTTTTGCTTCTGCTGAAGCAGCCTTCGGGAGAGAGGTTTTGCAGGCTGTGGTGCCCTCAGATTAGGGTCCGCCTCTCTTTTTTCCCTCCCGTTAGCATTCTGTGTACTCTAGAGCTTGGGTATATGTTTCCCACAAGTAAGGAATGCAGCTGTGGACTCTTCCCATATTAAGATGGAAAACATAAATTATGCTTACCTGATAATTTCATTTCCATCTGTATGGGAAGAGTCCACAGCTCCCGCCCGTGTTCTCTGATGGGCAGCCCTAAATTTGAAATTTTTTCTTCTGGCACCTTTTTCACCCTGATATTTTTCCTACTGTTCCTTGTTCCCTCTGCAGAATGACTGGGGTTATGAGGAAGTGGGGGAGGTATTTAAGCCTTTGGCTGGGGTGCCTCCTCCTGCTGGCCAGTAAGGAATGCAGCTGTGGACTCTTCCCATACAGATGGAAATGAAATTATCAGGTAAGCATAATTTATGTTTTTGTGATTGGCTGAATAGATGTGTTCATCTTGCTGCCAGTAGTGCAATGCTGTTCCTTCAGCAAAGGATAACAAGAGAACAAAGCAAATTTGATAATGGAAGTAAATTGGAAAGTTGTTTAAAATGGTATGTTCTATCCAAATCATGAAAGAAAATGTGTTTTGTTTTTTTGTCCCTTTGAGATAAGGACATAAAGAAGGAACAACATTCCCTCTTTTATTGTTCTTAGAGGAAACAACTTTAGGCAACAAATTAAATGCTGTAGACAAAACAGCCATATCCTGATGAAAAATCAAATAAGGAGACTCACAAGAAAGAACAGACAATTCAGAAAGAAACTCTTCAAGTAAAAGAAATAGCCACAAGAAATAACAAAGGTTTTAATGTCCAACTTATGCACAGGCTCAAAAGAAGGAGCTTGCAAAACATCAGGTTTATGATTCTCATGAGGAGAAATAGGCTTAATAAAAGGTTTAATACGATCCAAAGCCTGAACTAAACAATGGACATCAGGAAGACTGCAGTCTTTCTGTGAAACAAAACGGAAAGAGCAGAATCTGTCCTTTCAAGGAACTAGCAGATAAACCCTTATCTAAACCATTCTGCAAAATATAAAGGATCCTAGGAATTCTAAAACAATGCGAGGAAAAACCATGATCTATACACCAGGAAATGTAAGTTTTGTAAATCGTGTTATAAATGTTCCTAGACAAAGGATTACAAGCCTGAATTAGAGTCTCAATAACATAATCTGAGAACCCTCTATTCCTCAGAACTACGCATTTAATTTTCATGCCATCATGTTTAGAGACTTTAGATCTGGATGGAAGATCTTGAGACAGAAAGTCTAGCCGCAGAGGAAGAGTTCAAGGAGAGCAACTGGGCATCTGGACCAGATCTGCATACCAAATCCTGCAAGGCCATGCTGGAGCAATCAGGTTTACAAAAGACTTCTCTTGCTTTATCTTGGAATTCACTATGGGAAGAAGAACCGGAGAAGGAAACAGATAAGAGGCCAGAATGACCAAGGGACGACTAGATCATCCACTGCCACTGCTTGAGGCACTGCCACTGCTTGAGGAACCCTGGACCTGGGAAGTTGTTTGTTCAAATGAGACGCCATCAGATCTATCTCTGGCATGCCCCAAAGGTCCACTATCATATTGAACACATCCTGATGAAGAGACCACTCCCCTGGAAGAAGAGACTGACAAATAATAAAGTCTGCTTCCCAACTGTTCACTTTTGGAATGTGAAGAGCAGAAATTAGGCAAGAATTGGCTGCTGCCCATTAGAGAATTTGAGATACTTCTCTCATTGCCAGGTAAATGTGAGTCCCCTTGATGATTGACATAAATTACTGCTGTAACATTGTCTGACTGGAAACTGAGATAATACTCCCTTTCAATAGAGGCCAGTCTTCAGTTCTAGATCATTGATTGGAAGCTTTGCCTCCCAAGGATTCCAAACCCCTTGTGCTGTCAGAGACCCCCAAACTGCTCCCTAACCTGAAATACTTGCATCTGTGGTGATCACAGACCAGGTAGGACAAGCAAAAGAAGCCCCCTGAATAATGAACCGATGGTTCTAAGAATAGCTTTTGAGATAGCTGAGAATAATCCCTGCACCATTGACACAGCATACAAAGCTGGAGAGGTCTCATATGAAACCGAGGAACAAAATGAATTGCATCTGAGGCTGCAATCATGAGACCCAGAACCTCTGTACACTGAGCCACAGTAGGAATTGAGAGACTGAAGGTTCAGACAAGTTGACATCAATTTCCTCCTTTATTATCTGTTAGAGAAAGACTCATGGACACTGAATCTATCTGAAAACCAAGGAAAATAATCCTTGTCTGAGCAATCAGTAGTAAATTGATCCTCCAACCATGTCTTTGAAGACGCAACAAAAGATGATTGGTGTTAGATTCTGCTAAAGGAAAAGACAGAGCTTGTACCAAGATATTGTCCAGGTAAGGAAATACTGCAATACCCTGAGCTCTGATTACAGACAAAAGGACACCCAGAACCTTGGTAAATATCCTTGGAGCTGTAGCTAGACCAAATAGAACAGCAACAAAATGATAATGCTTTTTCAGAAACTGATGAAGATCTTGGTTAATAAGAATATGAAGGTAAGCATTCTTTAAATCTATTGTGGACATAAACTGACCTTGCTTAACAAATGGCAGAATAGTCCTGATAGTATCCATTCTGAAAGATTGAACCCTGACTAACTTGTTTAGAGTCTTTAGATCCAAAACTGGTCTAAAAGTGCCTTCCTTCTTTGAAACAATGAAGAGATTTGAATAAAACCCCATCCCCTGTTCCAGTAAAGGAACTGGCACAATCACTCCCATTCTTTCCTTGATCTGAGACAGATTGAAGAAAAGACTGAGCTTTTACAGGGTTCTTTGGAACACTGGACAGAAAAAAACTTCCACTGTGAGACCTTATCCTATCCGATATCCCTGAGAAAAGATTCTGAACCTATGGAATTGGGACAGACTGAAACCAAGCCTCCTGAAAAAGCTTTAATCTGCCCCCTGCTAGAACACCTAGATTGGGAGCGCACCTTCATGTGGTCTTGGAGACTGGGACAGATTTCCTATCCTGTTTGGACATGTTCCAATTAGCATTAGGCCTTCAGACTGCTTCTGAGAGGAGTCAGTTTTCTGTTCCTTGTTCTGACAAAAGGAATAAAACCGATTAGTAGCTTTAAATTTTCCCTTAGACTTCTTGTCTTGAGGAAGAAAAGTTCCCTTAGCTCCAGTAAAAGTAGATATAATAGAATCTAAATCAGACCCAAATAATTTCTTTCCTTGAAAGGAGAGAGACAAAAACCTAGATTTAGACACCATGGGGTATATTTATCAAGCTCCGTATGGAGCTTGAAGCCCCGTGTTTCTGGTGAGCCTTCAGGCTTGCCAGAAACACAAGTTATGAAGCAGCGGTCTAAAGACGTCTGCTCCATAACCTGTCCGCCTGCTCTGAGGCAGCGGACAGACATCGACGGAAATTAACCCGATCCAATATGATTGGGTTGATTGATACCCCCAGGGCAGGGGGCGGCATTGCATCAGCAGTTCACAAGAACTGCTGGTGCAATGATAAATGCCGACAGCGTATGCTGTCGGCATTTATCGATGTGCGGCGGACATAATCCACAATATCGGATCATGTCCGCTCGCACATTAGTAAATAGGCCCCCATGTCAGCATTCCAGGAATTAAGCCACAAGGCCCTCCTGGCAAGAAAAGACAAAGACATGATGTTAACATTGACTTTCATAATATAAAATACAGCATCACAAATAAAAGAAAAAAACTTTTATTCATCAGATTAGAAGTAACAGGGTCTGAAGAAAACTTCTGAGCAAGACTGTCTAAGCAATTTGTATAAGCTGCAGCTACTTCAGCAATAGATACAGCAGGTATAAGAATTTAACCAGTATGTAAAAAAGCTCTTCTCATTTTCTATCAAAAGGGCCTGTCTTCCAAAGGAATAGTAGTACGTTTAGCTTGAGTGCAAATAGCCCCATCCACCTTAGAATTAAAAGACACACCTGGTTTAGACCAGCCATTAGCAATTAAATCAGAAACAGCATCAGGAACATGAAAAAACTCAGGCAGATTAGAAACAGGTTTATACACTGAATTTAAATGAATACAAGGTTTAATATCAGTAGGTTTAGGATTCTCAACCTCCAAAGTAAGCAAAACCTCTTTTAAAAGAGAACGAATATGTTCAACTTTAAATAAAAAAGTGGAATCAGCCTCAATATCATATAGGGAATCCTCATTCCCAGAGGAAACCTCACCATCTGAAAAAACCACAGTATCCCCAGTATCAGGACACTCAATACTAGTAGAAAGAAATACTTGAACTGAGCTTTTATGTTTGTTTGAAGGCGGAAGGGCAGCTAGTGCCTTCGTAATCGCTGAAGTGATATAATTCTTCATAGCTGGAGGTAGTCCATCAGCATCTTCCTGTAAAGAACAGACAGTAGGTGCATTACTACCCTTAGAAACATTAGACTGTAAAGCATGTGATAATAAATCTAAACATGAGCCACATAAATGAGCTGAAGAAGGTACTTCCGTTGTATTATAATGAACACACTTAACATTGGTGGGAAGGTGTACATTCCAGGGTTAATTTGGGGACATATTTTTGCTGCTCTTTAATAGCATAAAATAAAAAAGTACTATGTAAAAACACCCCTTGAGGAAAGAGAAAACCTATACCCCCCCTCATAAAAATAGCATGCAGACTAAGGGGCCAATTTATCATGGTCTGAACGCTGCTATATGCAGCTGTTTCTGTGCAAGCCTTCAGGCTCGCCAGAAACATAAGTTAAGAAGCAGCGGTCTCAAGACTGCTGCTCCTTAACTCGTCCGCCACCTCTGAGACGGCGGACAGCAATCAGCCCGATTAGATATGATCAGGTTGATTGACAACCCCTGCTAGTGGCCGATTGGCCGCGAATGTGCAGGGCACGGTATTGCACAAGCATTTCACGAGAAATGCTTGTGCAATGATAAATGCAGACACTGTATGCTGTTGGCATTTATCATGTCCATCTGACAAATGATAAATCAGCCCCTAAGTGTGCTCTGCCAAGCCAGACAGAACAGACAGCACCTGCCAAAAAACTACAGTTTAAAAAACCTAAAGTGCACCAAAAAAGCAGATGTGTGTGCAGCCATGACAAACACTAACCCGACGAGCGTAACCTAACGTGCGAGCAAGCGTTAAACCTGACGTGTTAAAGGGAAAGTATTAAAAACAGAGGGCCCTATCTATCAAGCTCCAAATGGAGCTTGATGCCCCGTGTTTCTGGCGAGCCTGCAGACTCGCCAGATACAGCAGTTAAGAAGCAGCGGTCACCAAGACCGCTGCTCTATAACCTGTCCGCCTGCTCTGAGCAGGTGGACAGACATCGCCGGATTGACACCTCCCTGCTGGCGGCCAATTGGCCGCAAGTCTGCAGGGGGCGGCGTTGCACCAGTAGCTCTTGTGAGCTGCTGGTGCAATGCTGATTACGGATAAGGTCCGCCAGACTTTGTTAAATAGAGGCCTAAGGGTCAATAACAGAAAAGAATGAAGATTGCGCTAACCCGACGAGCGTATAGTAGCGTAGAGAGCCCGGTGAGTGAAAAATAAAGCCGGACAAAAATTACACTTGCTAAAAGCAAAGGGAATAGCAAGAACCTGTCCCAGGGCCATATATCTAAAAAAATATATATAAATAACCTTACCCATAGACACTCGTCCACTAACAAGCCAGTAGCAGACTGTCAAAACCAGTACTTAAACATAACAGTAGTGGTAAAGGAGATAGGAGTATAAGGTAGATCTGTAAAGGGAGGCAGAAGATGAGTCCCTGAAACCAAATTTACAAATGGCCTGTGAATAATTTCACATGAGGCAAAAACATTGTATCATAGATCATACTCCAAAAACATCCCTCTGACAAGTACTGTACTCTGAGGGGAACCGGTCCTCAATATAGAATGAAATCACCCTTCTCTGAAGAACACTGCACATCTTCATTTTTCGACCACCTTCAAAGTAAAGACTTAGATGTATGTGAGGTGGGATGGGGTTTTATAGAGCTCTTAGGGTTTGGGAATCTTTACCTCCTCCTAGCGGTAGAGAAGTAATGCCCAAATATAAAGGTTTGTGGACTCTCACCACCTGTATGAAAGAAATTAGATTTTCATTTGTTTTCCACCTACGTTTTATGTTTATATTCCTTTTCATAAACTATACATTTATAGCTCTCTATGCACAAGATTGAATGTAAGCTCTATATAGCGCAAAAACATTTCCATTGTGTGCAATTTTCCCTGTGCTGATTCTGTCTCTATACTAATATAATTATCTCTTGATATTATCTTTGTTATTACCGTTTGTTTATTTTACTTATTGATATTATTCTATATGTATAGTTAAGACTAGATATTGACCTATTGTAAAAAAAAATAAAAAAATAAAAGTACATTGTGATTTTCAAACAGACAAAATTGCTTCCAGCTTAAAATCTTATAAACACTTTTTTCAACACAAATGTCCATTAGAAACCTCCATTACAGTGTTTGGTAGGAATTAGAGACCAATTACAAGCAGATATTTAAATTCATAAAGAATTCTGAACCATTGAACCTTCAACTTACAAGACGATCAAAGAGTATTTCTTGCAATACAGCATAAGGATAGGAAATAATAGGTAAAGTTTAGTCTAAAGCTACAAATGACATACAATAACTAAAGGACAGAAGTAAGGCTAGAAAAGAATAGTCTGCAAAGAAATGTGATTTGCATATGGTCATAAATGTTATAATTGACAATAAATTTGATAGAGATAGAAGCCAAGTAGCACAAGTAAGATGTAGAGGACCGTACACACCGTAAACACAATAGCTGAAATCTAGATACATATATGGACTATAAGAAGTTTAGAGGTATAATCATGCTTAAGGGACACTGAACCCAATTTTTTTCTTTCGTGATTCAGATAGCGCATGCAATTTTAAGCAACTTTCTAAAGTACTCCTATTATCCATTTTTCTCCGTTCTCTTGTTATCTTTAGTTGAAAAAGAAGGAATCTAAGCAATTTTTTGGGTTTAGTACTCTGGACAGCACTTGTTTATTGGTTATATAACAAAAAAAATGTATGACAGCGCTTATCATCTAAAAAAATAAACATAAAAAGTTAAATGCTAAAGTAAATGATAAATCTCAAACATACAATGAAATATGTCAAAAAAATGAATAATAAAAAATGAAAATGTAAGCACTAATAATATAAGATGACAGTACTATAAATAAATCAAGCACTTACTAACACAATACAATATACAATATATAAAAAATGATGAAAAACAACTTCAGAAAACGATACCCAAAGTCCAAATGTAGTGAATATAACAGTCCATGAAACGATGAATGGATACTAAAGTTCAGAGAAGGCCTTAGGGATTAGCAAGGGTTAATGCCGCTTCTCATTAGGTGATATTTCCAAAAATCACCAAAAGCATAGGCAGAACTGAAACAAAGAAATAAAAGAAGCGCAAAAACTTGAGAAATTTATTCGAATACACCGATGCAATAATACATAGTAACTTACACTTAGGTAAGCGTAGAAATTCCCAGTCAGGTAACACTGCACAACGGCAACAGTCTGAATTCAACTATACACACGGAACATCCAAGCGTCCTCCTTCACCACCTAACAGACCGCACAGCTGTCAGAGGGAAATGTCCACAATATCCCAGAACTTGTTTATTGGTTGTTGAATTTATCCACCAATCAGTAAGAACAACCCAGGATGTTCACCAAAAATGAGCCGGCATCTATACTTACATTCTTGCTTTTCAAATTAAGATACCAAAAGAATGAAGAAAATTTGATAATAGGAGTAAATTGGAAAGTTGCTTAAAATTGCATGCTCCATCTGAATCACGAAAGAAAAAAAATTGGGTTCAGTGTCCCTTTATAGGTGAAGTCAGGTAGCAAAGTCTCAATGTAAGAGGTCAGGTATCACAGGCTTGTGTGTTAATGAAACTGGGCAGCACTGACTAACAGTAAAGGATTAGGTACCACAGGCAGACTGAAGAAGGATCTAGAATCTCAGGCCAGGTAGTGAAGGCTCAATGTGGTCAGGCCAAGTATCATAGGCTGCATGAAGTGAGGCTATGACATGCAGGCTTACTTGTGGAAGGCCACATTAACAAGTCAGAAGTGACTCAGTAAGAGGTCAAGTTACACTGGCAACTATTGTTACGCCCAGGAACACTGACTGTCATAGCTGGAGGTCAGGAATACAGGATGCTGCTGCTGGAGATCAGGAACAAAGGCTGCTACTACTGAAGACCAGAAATATAGATTCCTACTGCTGAGATTATGACACTGGCTTCTAAACGTCTTGAAAACAGGACACCAGTTCCATAACTGCTTGAGACCAGGCCACAGATTCTCAGAAAATTTACACAGAAGCTGAACAGAAAATTGGATGCTCAGCTGTCTGTAAATATCTTAGGAGTGAAAGGGAGCTACTGCCAGTCTAACTGCATGATCCTCTCTCTCTCTCTCTCTCTCTCTCTCTACCACCCCGTTCTCTCTATCATGATTTTGCATATGAGTACCATTTCCATTTATGTTCACCAGACAGTTCAATGTAAAGCCCTATTTTGTAGATGCTTATGACTTTGGATCGCGTAACCACATTTCTGTCAAATTTTGTAGTATTGTGGAATAGAAGTTTGCCCAGTTTCCACATATCCTAGGAGTATGCCCAGGGGTTTCACACCTGAAATTGGCATTTCCCTAGGGGATTCAAAATAAGAGTAAGCACTTGCCAAGGGGCACCACAATCATAAGAATTGTTTGCCCAGAGTGCCAACAGCAGAAATAGGCATTTGCTCAGGGGCCGTAAACCCAGAATAAGTATTTACCTACAGTCCCCACACCTTGATACTGCTTGAGTATGCTGGGGTGCATAATGTAGCATTATCATTATCTTATTTTTAAATGTGTATTTAGTTTATATGCAGGGTACACTTCTGAATTAAAGACTTTGAACCTTGAATAGATATTTGCCAAGGGGCCCTGGACCTGGATTATGTATTTACCTAGGAGCACCGTACCCAGAATAAGGTTTGCCTAGAGGCCTCGCACCTGAAAATATTCTTTAGATCAGAGGCTCTGCACCCAAAATAGGTGTTTGCCCAAAGGCCCCAGAGTTGGAATAGATATTTTTTACAGTGACTCCACAACCAGAATAGTAGTTTGCCATGGGGCTCCACATTCAGTATTTGACAAGGTGCCCACACCCAGAATAAGCATTTGACCTGTTATCCCTCACTCAGAGCATTTGATTACTAAACTCAGAACTCTACCCCTTATGTGATCCAATCTAAATCCTTAAAATACTAGTATTTACCTCTCAGCAGATTCATAATGTTTATATAAACTTAGTTACGAAAGGTTTATACATGATTTTTCCTCCTTAACAACCTCATGAATGCCGAAACTAATTTTATGGTTAGGAAAATAAATGCAATAAAAATTAATCTTCTTCATAAAATTCTATCGGCGCAAGCGTGGAAACCTGCGCTGCCCGTAGTTTCAGGTCAGATGCTACAGTGCCGTAAGTCTGAGAAACCAGCGATGTCCAGAAATCTGCGTAAGTACAAATTTCTGGAGTCGCCAGTGACTTACGGCACTTTAGAAGCTGCTGCCACATAAAAAAACCTGACTAAGTTATAAAATCACCCGTACTGTCTAACACGCCTCCCAAACATAGCCCGACACGTATACCCCTCTATTCGCAATCCCCCCTCACTCTCCTAATAATAAATATATTAACCCCTAAACCGCCGCTCCCGGACCCCGCCGCCAGCTACATTATCTATATTACCCCCTAATGTGAGCCCCCTACACCGCCGCTACCTATTTTATCTATATTATCCCCTAATGTGAGCCCCCTACACCGCCGCTACCTATTTTATCTATATTATCCCCTAATGTGAGCCCCCTACCCCGCCCCCACCTACATTATCTATATTATCCCCTAATGTGAGCCCCCTACACCGCCGCTACCTATTTTATCTATATTACCCCCTAATGTGAGTCCCCTACAACGCCGCTACCTATTTTATCTATATTACCCCCTAATGTGAGCTCCCTACCCCGCCGCCACCTACATTAACTATGTTACCCCCTAATATGATCCCCCTACACCGCCGCCACCTATTTAAACTATATTAACCCATAATCTGACCCCCTTACACCGCCGCCACCTATATTAAATTAATTAACCCCTAATCTAATCCCCCTATACCGCCGCCACCTATATTAAATTAATTAACCCCTAAAATACTAAAATTTCCCTACCACTAAACCTAAATCTAACCCTTCAAATAGCCCTGAAAAGGGCTTTTTGCGTGGCATTGCCCCAAAGTAAACAGCTCTATTGCCAGCCCTTAAAAGGGCTTTTTGCGGGCCATTGCCCCAAAGTAACCAGCTCTTTTACCAGCCCTTAGAAGGGCTTTTTGCGGGGCATTGTCACAAAGTAATCAGCTCTTTTGCCTATAATCTAAATCCCCCTACACCGCCGCAACCTATAATAAATGTATTACCCCCTAATCTAATCCCCCTACACCGCCGCCACCTATATTAACTATATTAACCCTAATTATATTAGGGTTAATATAGTTAATATAGTTATTATATTATATATATTAACTATATTAACCCTAATTATATTAGGGTTAATATAGTTAATATAGTTATTATATTATATATAAATTAACTATATTAACCCTAATTATATTAGGGTTAATATAGTTAATATAGTTATTATATTATATATATATTAACTATATTAACCCTATCTAACTCTAACACCCCTAACTTAATTATTATTAAAATAAATCTAAATAATATTAATAATATTAACTAAATTATTCCTATTTAAATCTAAATACTTACCTATAAAATAAACCCTAAGATAGCTACAATATAATTAATAATTACATTGTAGCTATTTTACGGTTTATACTTATTTTACAGGTAACTTTGTATTTATTTTAACTAGGTACAATAGCTATTAAATAGTTAATAACTAATAGCTACCTAGTTAAAATAATTACCAATTTACCTATAAAATAAATCCTAACCTAAGTTACAAATACACCTACACTATCAATAAATTAAATAAACTACAAATATCTAAACTAAAATACAATTAAATACACTAAACTAAATTACAAAACCCCCCCACTAAATTACAAAAAATAAAAAAAGATTACAAGAATTGTAAGCTACTTACACCTAATCTAAGCCCCCTAATAAAATAATAAAGCTCCCCAAAATAAAAAAATGCCCTACCCTATTCTAAATTAAAAAGTAACCAGCTCTTTTACCAGCCCTTAAAAGGGCTTTTTGCGGGGCATTTCCCCAAAGTAATCAGCTCTTTTGCCTGTAAACCCCCCCCCACAATACCACCCCCCAACATTACAACCCACCACCCACATACCCCTATTCTAAACCCACCCAAACCCCCCTTAAAAAAACCTAACACTAACCCCCAGAAGATCTTCCTACCTTGAGTCGTCTTCAACCAGCCGGGCTAAACTCTTCATCCAGATGTGGTCCTCCATCCCAGCGATGTCTTCATCTAAGCGGCAAAGAAGAGGTCTTCCATCCCATCCCGGCGATGTCTTCATCCAATCGGCAAAGAAGAGGTCTTCCATCCCAGCGATGTCTTCATCCAAGCGGCAAAGAAGAGGTCCTCCATCTGGGTGAAGTCTTCCTCCAAGCGGCATCTTCAATCTTCTTTCTTCCGGCTTCTTCCGACCTCCGACGAGGAACATCCAGCTGGCTCGACGACTGAACGACGAATGAAGTTTCCTTTAAATGACGTCATCCAAGATGGCGTCCCTCGAATTCCAATTGGCTGATAGGATTCTAACAGCCAATCGGAATTAAGGTAAGAAAATCTTATTGGCTGATTCAATCAGCCAATCAGATTCAAGTTCAATCCGATTGGCTGATCCAATCAGCCAATCAGATTGAGCTCGCATTCTATTGGCTGATCGGAACAGCCAATAGAATGTGAGCTCAATCTGATTGGCTGATTGGATCCGCCAATCGGATTGAACTTGAATCTGATTGGCTGATTGAATCAGCCAATCAGATTTTCTTACCTTAATTCCGATTGGCTGATAGAATCCTATCAGCCAATCGGAATTCGAGGGACGCCATCTTGGATGACGTAATTTAAAGGAAACTTCATTCGTCGTTCAGTCGTCGGGCCAGCTGGATGTTCCGCGTCAGTGGTCGGAAGAAACCGGAAGAAAGAAGATTGAAGATGCCGCTTGGAGGAAGACTTCGCCCCCATGGAGGACCTCTTCTTTGCCGCTTGGATAAAGACATCGCCGGGATGGAAGACCTCTTCTTTGCTGCTTGGATGAAGACATCGCCGGGATGGGAGACCTCTTCTTTGCCGCTTGGATTAAGACATCGCCGGGATGGAGGACCACATCTGAATGAAGAATTCGGCCCGGCTGGGTGAAGACGACTCAAGGTAGGGAGATCTTCTGGGGGTTAGTGTTAGGTTTTTTTAAGGGGGGTTTGGGTGGGTTTAGAGTAGGGGTATGTGGGTGGTGGGTTGTAATGTTGGGGGGTGGTATTGTGGGGGTTTTTTACAGGCAAAAGAGCTGATTACTTTGGGGAAATGCCCCGGAAAAAGCCCTTTTAAGGGCTGGTAAAAGAGCTGGTTACTTTTTAATTTAGAATAAGGTAGGGCATTTTTTTTATTTTGGGGGGCTTTATTATTTTATTACGGGGCTTAGATTAGGTGTAAGTAGCTTAAAATTCTTGTAATCTTTTTTTATTTTTGTAATCTAGTGTTTGTTTGTTTTTGTAATTTAGTTTAGTGTATTTAATTGTATTTTAGTTTAGATATTTGTAGTTTATTTAATTTATTGATAGTGTAGGTGTATTTGTAACTTAGGTTAGGATTTATTTTACAGGTAAATTGGTAATTATTTTAACTAGGTAGCTATTAAATAGTTATTAACTATTTAATAGCTATTGCACCTAGTTAAAATAAATACAAAGTTACCTGTAAAATAAGTATAAACCGTAAAATAGCTACAATGTAATTATTAATTATATTGTAGCTATCTTAGGGTTTATTTTATAGGTAAGTATTTAGATTGAAATAGGAATAATTTAGTTAATATTATTAATATTATTTAGATTTATTTTAATAATAATTAAGTTAGGGGTGTTAGAGTTAGATGGGGTTAATATAGTTAATATATATATAATATAATAACTATATTAACTATATTAACCCTAATATAATTAGGGTTAATATAGTTCATATATATAATATAATAACTATATTAACTATATTAACCCTAATATAATTAGGGTTAATATAGTTAATATATATATAATATAATAACTATATTAACTATATTAACCCTAATATAATTAGGGTTAATATAGTTCATATATATAATATAATAACTATATTAACTATATTAACCCTAATATAATTAGGGTTAATATAGTTAATATAGGTTGCGGCGGTGTAGGGGGTTTAGATTAGGGGGTAATACATTTATTATAGGTTGCGGCGGTGTAGGGGGATTTAGATTATAGGCAAAAGAGCTGATTACTTTGTGACAATGACCCGCAAAAAGCCCTTTTAAGGGCTGGTAAAAGAACTGATTACTTTGGGGCAATGGCCCGCAAAAGGCCCTTTTAAGGGCTGGCAATAGAGCTGTTTACTTTGGGGTAATGCCATGCAAAAAGCCCTTTTCAGGGCTATTTGTAGGGTTAGACTTAGGTTTAGTGGTAGGGATATTTTAGAGGTTAATTAATTTAATATAGCTGGCGGCGGTGTAGGGGGATTAAATTAGGGGTTAATAATTTTAATATAGCTGGCGGTGGGGTAGGGGGATTAGATTAGTGGTTAATAATTTTAATATAGCTAGCGGCAAGGTAGGAGCTCACATTAGGGGGTAGGTAATGTAGGTGGCGGCGGTGTAAGGAGATCACATTAGGGGGCAGGTAATGTAGGTGGCGGCGGAGTAAGGGGCTCACATTAAGGGGTAGTTAATATAGGTGGCGGTGGTGTAAGGGGCTCACATTAGGGGGTAGGTAATGTAGGTTGCGGCGGTGTAAGGGGCTCACATAAGGGGGTAGGTAATGTAGGTGGCGGCGGAGTAAGGGGCTCACATTAGGGGGTAGTTAATGTAGGTGGCGGCGGGGTCTGGGAGCGGTGGTTTAGGGGTTAAATACTTTATTAGGGATTGCGGCGGGGGATCGCGGTTGACATGTAGATAGACATTGCGCATGCGTTAGGTGTTAGGTTTTATTTTGCAGGTAGTTTAGGGAGGTACGGGGCTCCAATACACAGCGTAAGGCTTACTACGCCTGCAATTTGTGGCGAGGTGAAAATGGAGTAAGATTTCTCCATTTTCGCCACGGAAGTCCTTACGCTGCATATTGGATACCAAACTGCGCTGGTTTGGTATACCTGTCTATGGGCCAAAAAACTACGGCTGAAGGCAGAAATATACGAGCGTAACTTCTATATTACGCCGTATATGTGATACCAAACCAGCGCAAAATTTGGCGTCACCGGATTTTGCGGGCGATGCTGCATATCGGATCGAGGCCTTTATGTCTTCCAAACAGTATATATTCCTCTTTCAAAACCTTATCTCCTGAAACTAAATGCATTCTAACCTGCATTCATATATCTGGTGTCATCGACCACTGAGGGTCTCAAGAAGTACATCGGGCCTGGGAGTACCTAATCTTCAATTATATAATGATGCAGTGATCTTAACCAGAGTTATTGATTAATCCTGCCCATATAATTATCCCATCTTTAAAGAAACCTTTGACACATGGACCCAAATCCTCAAGAGATACCCAAATGTATCTCTCCTTTGACTCCTAAATTGCATAATTCGGACTTTACAGTAGGGGTCAATCATATCCCGTGTGACCCTACAGACAGATTACTTCCTATATTCCTGTTAACAGACTCTTTTAAGCTCCTTCCTCCACCTCAAATTCGACTTGGTTAAATTACCATCAGCTAGCACACTTTGGGGTAGATTTAACAAGCAGCCGGAAACTGTAGTTAAGAAGAAACGGTCATAAGACCGCTGCTCCTTAATTCATCCGCCATCTCTGAGGTGGCGGACAGCAATCATCCCGATCAGATACGATCGGGATGGTTGGCACCCCCTGCTAGCGGCGTATACTGTCGGCATTTAGCGATGTCGGGAGGACATGATCCATTACAGCGTATCATGTCAGCCTGATACTTAAAAAATTTACCCATTTATCTTGACACTCAGTTTACATGTGCGTGCACTGCCTTTGAATTACTATGTAGCACCAATGAACCAGCAAAACACACTATGAGGGATATTTATCAAGCCGTCAACCACAAATACGCTGGAATTCCGCAGCGTAATTGTGGCAAGCTTGATTCGACCCATTTATCCAAACCTACAGACCGGCAAAAGTTGAAATTTGTGACGTAACATACGATCCGCCGGTCTCAATCCGACACAGATCGATGGCTATGTCATTACAGATGTTCTGAATACAAATTCGGCACTATCTGACACCTTTTGCCATTTATCAAATTTATAACAGGTACGCTCGCCACTATTCCGGCCCAGCGTACCTGGTTTTCAATCCGCCACCCTGGAGGCCCCGGATGCCATAGGAATCAATGGGAGTCTGAAAGCAGTGAAAGCTTATGTTCGATGCTGCCAGATATCCCTTTGATTTCTATGCTAGAAAACAAATAACGTTTACACCTAACACCCCAACATAAGCCCTTAGTCTAAACACCCCTAATCTGCCACCCGACATCGCCACAACCTACACAATGTTATTAACCCCTATTCCGCCGCTCCCGGACCCCGCCGCAACTAAATAAATATATTAACCCCTATCCCACCACTCCCGGAGCCCACAGCAACTAGCTAAAAGTATTAACCCCTATCCCGCCGTTCCCGGCCCCGCCGCAACTAAATAAATGTATTAACCCCTATCCCACCACTCCCGGACCCCGCCACAACTAAATAAATGTATTAACCCATATCCCGTCACTCCCGGACCCTGCCGCAACTGTAATAAAATGATTAACCCCTAAACCCCTGGCCTCCCACATCTCTACCACGAACTAAACCGATTAACCCCTAAACCACCAGCCCCCCACATCGCCATAAACTAAATTAAGCTATTAACCCCTAAAACTAACAAGTCACTAACTTTACATTATAATTACCTCATCCCTATCTTATAATAAATTAAAACTTACCTTTAGAATTAAAATAAACTATATTAAACTATTAATTAACTTACCCTAACTATTATTCTAAAAATTACATTAAACTATATTAAACTATTAATTAACCTACCTTAACTATTATACTAAAATTACATTAAACTATATTAAACTATTAATTAAAGGGACACTGAACCCAAATTTTTTCTTTCGTGATTCAGATAGAGCATGCAATTTTAAACAACTTTCTAATTTAGTCCTATTATCAAATTTTCTTCGTTCTCTTGCTTTCTTTGTTTGAAAAAGAAGGCATCTAAGCTATTTTTTTGGTTCAGTACCATGGAAAGCACTTGTTTATTGGTAGGTGAATTTACCCACCAATCAGCAAGAACAACACAGTGTGTTCACCAAAAATGGGCCAGCATCTAAACTTACATTCTTGCATTTCAAATAAAGATACCAAGAGAATGAAAATAATTTGATAATAGGAGTAAATTAGAAAGTTGCTTAAAATTGCATGCTCTATCGGAATCACGATAGAAAAAATTTGGGTTCAGTGTCCCTTTAACCTACCCTAACTATTATACTAAAATTACATTAAACTAAAAATTAAATTAACTATATTACATATGGGGCGGGGGGAGAGGACTCCCCGGACCTGGCCATTTTGTCAATTGATGCGGAAAAAGCTTTCGATCGGGTAGTTCACAAACACTTAATTTTTTCATTAGCAAGGTTTGGGATTGAGGGAAATTTTCCTAAATTTGTGGAGAGCCTCTATAGTCACTCCTTCACAAGTCTGATCATTAATGATGACATCTCCCCACCAATTGCTTTAAAGAGGGGCACTCGTCAGGGCTGTCCTCTCTCCCCGCTCCTCTTTGACTTAGCTATAGAGCCCTTAGCAATTAGGATCAGGACCTCATTGGAGGGCATAAAAGTTAGGAGTCATGAAATGAAAGTCGGATTATATGCGGATGACCTACTTATATACATATCTAACACAGCACAAAATATCCCAAAACTTCTGCAGATCACTGACCATTTTGGAGTATTTTCAGGATACAAAGTAAATGCGATAAAATCGGAACTAATTTGGCTCAGGAAAAACAAGACCAGCAAGACAGACTTACCCTTCAGAGTAGTTTCGGACTCATTGAAATATTTGGGAATTAAAATACCAATCAATTTAAAAGATCTATATAAAATGAACATAACTCCAATGCTAAGTTTCATCAAAGAAAGGCTTAAGGCCTGGCAAAACTTACCACTCTCAATATCTGGCCGATCAGCCTTACTTAAAATGACCCTTCTCCCAAAATTACTTTATATTTTACAGAATGTTCCACTAATCCTATTTGAGAACGATATACGTTCAATGAATACATCAATTGGGCAATTCATATGGCAGGGGAAAAGGGCCAAAATAGCCCTCTCTAAATTAATGATGCCAAGGGAACTGGGTGGAATAGCACTGCCGAATTTAAGACTCTATAATCTTTGTTTCCTGGCCCGCATAATAGCGGACTGGTTTTCTACTAAGAACTATGTCTTAAATAATGATCTTGAATATAATATATGCGACCCATACTCTCCAATAGCCCTGGCGCATACGAATCCTAAAGATTTACCCAGAAGCATAAAAGAACTTAAATCTATTTTAAACCCGATTAAAGCTTGGTTCAAAATATCCAAGTTTCTTTCTATATGCCCCAGGGTATCAAAACATCTTCCTTTAACTAGAAATCCGAACTTTCAACCAGGACTGGACTCAGTCATTTTTAATAGATGGTATAAAAAGGGGCTGGATAGGGTGATCTATTTTATCAACCAGGAGAGAAATTGTGTTAAATCCTTTGAAGAATTGCGGATTGAATTTAAACTGTTAAACAAAGATTTTTATGCATATTTACAGATAAGACACTATATTACAGAGCTTATACACAAGAATGGATGGAATTGGACTTTGGGAAGCCTAGAAACTTGGTTATCAATAACCAAAAACTCCTCCATGTCTATTGCCCCATGTTATTATTCATTGAACTTTAACAAGGCCACCCCGATATTGGAGAAACTGGCTGGGTCCTGGGACACTTTAATTCCATACAGTAACATTAACTCGAAACTTATCCAATCTTCACTTAACAAAGTAATAAGAACAACATCCTCATCTAATTGGCGAGATGCCCATTTGAAACTTTTGCATATGGCATATTTCACCCCGGAAAGAGGCCTCAGAGTTCGTAATCACCAATTTAATAAATGCCCTAAATGTTCTTATCACGCTGCTGATATTACTCACATGTTCTGGCATTGTCCTAAAGTGAGTAATGTATGGAGTAAGCTAGAATACTGGCTTGAGAATAAGCTTAAAATTGAACTAATAGCTCTTTCAATGTTTCAGACGATATTCTGTCTGAAACCTGGAAAAGGGCGACAGCCTAATGAGAAATTAGTTAATCTATCTATCTTAGCAACCAGGTATCTGCTTTGCCAGAAATGGAAGATGAGGTCGGTACCAACTATTGTTGAAATCAGGGATCATCTAAAGAAACAATGTGTGTTAGAACAGAAAAATACCAATATAGATAATGAATCTGATGTAAAGAAATTCTTTGATAAATGGGCGCTATTTATTAAGACCTTCCCTGAGAGAGAAATCGATTACTTAATTTCTCCATTTAAGAACTCAGAGTTAATACTATTGGGTATTTGGTGATTTAGAGAAGGTTTGAGAGAACTGGGATTTCCCTCCCTTCTATCCCTTACCCCCTCCCCCCCCCTTTTCTTTTTTTTTTTTTTTTTCCTTCCCTTCCCTTCTTCTCTTCCTTGTTTTTTTATATATATATATAAATAAAATAACCCAACAATGAGTAATATGTAGATAGGCAGATGATTTAGGTTTAACCGACTAAGTATATGATGGATAATATGCAATTTTGGCTGATAATTAATACTTTCTCTCCATGTTTTTGTTCCTTTACTATGTTTATGAATTGTAAGACTGTGGCTTTTTATTTTTCATGGAACTTGTACTCATTGCTGGATATAAATAAATGTTTAAAAAAAAAAAATTGCATGCTCTATCGGAATCACAATAGAAAAAATTTGGGTTCAGTGTCCCTTTAACCTACCCTAACTATTATACTAAAATTACATTAAACTAAAAATTAAATTAACTATATTACATATTTAAAAACCTAACCCTACTCAAATTATTTAAATCTACAATTAAAAATTACTAATTTACAAAAAAATAACAACTAAGTTACAAAAAATAAAAAACACTAAGTAACAAAAAATAAAAAACCACAGTATCAAAAATAAAAAAGAATTACACCTAATCTAATAGCCCTATCAAAATAAAAAAGCCCCCTCAAAATAAAAAAACGCCTAGCCTACAATAAACTTTCAATGGCCCTTAAAAGGGCCTTTTGCGGGGCATTTCCCCAAAGAAATCAGCTCTTTTACATGTAAAAAAAAAATACAAACAACCCAACAATAGAAAAAACCAACAACCCACACAACCAACCCTCCCAAATAAAACCCTATCTAAAAAACCTAAGCTCTCCATTGCCCTGAAAAGGGCATTTGTATGGGCATTGCCCTTAAATGGGCATTTAGCTCTTTTACTGCCCAAAGTCCCTAACCTAAAATTAAAACCCACCCAATAAACCCTTAAAAAAACCTAACATTAACCACCGACGATACACTTACAGTTTTCGAAGACCGGACATCCATCGTCATCCAAGCGGCAGAAGTCCTCATCGAAGCCGGCAGAAGTCTTCATCCAAGCGGGCAGAAGTCCTCCTCAAAGCTGGCAGAAGTCTTCATCCAAGCGGGCCGAAGTCTTCATCCAAGCAGGCAGAAGTCTTCATCGAGACGGCATCTTCTATCTTCATCCATCCGGCACTGAGCATCCTCTTCTTACGACGTCTCTTGAAGAATGAAGTTTCCCTTTAAATGACATCATCCAAGATGGCATCCCTTACATTCTGATTGGCTGATAGAATTCTATCAGTCAATAGGAATTAAGGGGGAAAAATCCTATTGGCTGTTGCAATCAGCCTATAGGATTGAGCTTTCAACCTATTGGCTGTTCCAATCAGCCAATAGGATTGAGCCTGCATTCTATTGGCTGATTGGAATAGCCAATAGAATGCAAGCTCAATCCTATTGGCTGATTGGATCAGCCAATACGATGAAAGCTCAATCCTATTGGCTGATTGCAACAGCCAATAGGATTTTTTCCCCCTTAATTCCTATTGGCTGATAGAATTCTATCAGCCAATCAGAATGTAAGGGACACCATTTTGGATGACGTCATTTAAAGGGAAACTTTATTCTTCAAGAGACGTCGTAAGAAGAGGATGCTCCGCGCCGGATGTCTTGAAGATGGAGCCGCTCCACGCCGGATGGATGAAGACAGAAGATGCCGTCTGGATGAAGACTCCTGCCCACTTGGATGAAGACTTCTGCCGGCTTCGCTGAGGACTTCTGCCTTTTGGATGAGGATGGATGTCCGGTCTTCGAAAACTGTAAGTGGATCGTCGGTGGTTAGTGTTAGTTTTTTTTTAAGGGTTTATTTTAGGTTAGGGACTTTGGGCAGTAAAAGAGCTAAATGCCCTTTTAAGGGCAATGCCCATACAAATGCCCTTTTCAGGGCAATGGGGAGCTTAGGTTTTTTTAGATAGGGTTTTATTTGGGGGGGTTGGTTGTGTGGGTGGTGGGTTTTACTGCTGGGGGGTGTTTGTATTTTTTTACAGGTAAAAGAGCTGATTTCTTTGGGGCAATGCCCCGAAAAAATGCCCTTTTAAGGGCCATTGGTAGTTTATTGTATGCTAGGGTTTATTTTTTTATTTTTTTTTGGGGGGGGGTTATTTTGATAGGGCTATTAGATTAGGTGTAATTCTTTTTTATTTCTGATACTGGGGTTTTTTATTTTTTGTAACTTAGTGTTTTTTATTTTTTGTAACTGTTTTTTATTTTTTGTAACTTAGTTATTTTTTTGTAACTTAGTAATTTTTAATTGTAGATTTAAATAATTTGAGTAGGGTAAGGATTTTAAATATGTATTAATATAGTTATTTTAATTTGTAGTTTAATGTAATTTTAGTATAATAGTTAGGGTAGGTTGAATAATAGTTTAATATAGTTTAATGTAATTTTAGTATAATAGTTAGGGTAGGTTAATTAATAGTTTAATATAGTTTATTTTTATTCTACAGGTAAGTTTAAATTTATTATAAGATAGGGATGAGGTAATTATAATGTAAAGTTAGCGGGTTGTTATGTTTAGGGGTTAAAAGCTTAATTTAGTTTATGGCGATGTGAGGGGCTGGCAGTTTAGGGGTTAATAGGTTTAGTAAGTGGTAGCGATGTGGGAGGCCAGGGGTTTAGGGATTAATACATTTATTTAGGTGGCGGCAGGGTCCGGGAGTGGCGGGATAGGGGTTAATACTTTTATTTAGTTGCGGCAGGGTCCGGGAGCAGCGGGATAGGGGTTAATACTTTTATTTATTTGCAGCGGGGTCCGGGAGCGGCGGGATAGGAGTTAATAGATTTATTTCATTGCGGAGGGGTCTGGGAGCGGCGGGATAGGGGTTAAACTTTTCAGTATAGTGGCAGTGTTTAGTGACAGGGTATAAATAAAGTTGGAAAAAATCCGAATAGCAGCAAGATCGATGACTGTTAGTTAACAACAGTCCGCTGTTCATCGCCCCGTACTTGGTGCGTGGCTTTTTGCCAGATTTTTTTATAAATATGGAGATCGTATTCAGGTCCGCGGCTGCGATGATAGGCGATGTTAGGAGAGCATACCGGTCCCGGCAAATGCTGACGGCTTGATAGATAGGCCTCCATATCTCTCTTGTATGCAGTCTTGAACACACCAAAAGGAACCCAATTGTCATTTAACCAACTTGTACACTGGCATGGCAGAAGGAACTACCATTCCAAGTTTCTAAAAAAGAATGGCATCAGATTTGCCATCATACATCTAGTTTCTTTCATTCGGCCACCCTTTTGAAGACAAGCTTTACATTTTTAATGAGGTGGTGTTTGACACCTTAAAGAATAAAACACATTCCCACAAGCTTGTTGGATGAAATGTAGAAAGAATGGTACCCCATTTCATTTGTGGTGGACCTATCCCAAGATTGCTCCATTTTGGTGCATGATTAGAACATACTTTAATGCTATTATGGGTCGAAATATACCTCTCAATCCTCTGATTTTGCTATTTTACATTGCCCCTAAACTTCCTTCCAAAATGCATGCAAAACATTTTTTTAAATCTTATTGAATAGTGTAAAGCAATTAATACCCTGCTATTGGAAGCATGATATGATCCCTACTTTGGAAGAATGGATATCCCAAACTCAACTTAACCTATCCTTGGAAAGATATCTTTATAGCTCTATTAAAAAATTAGACTGCTTCTTTAACCTTTTGGGCTACATCACAAGTGACGTGCTAACGTTAGCATGCACAATATTGTAATATTGTGGGCGCATTAAATTTGCGTGTGTATTACAAGTAGAAAGTAAACACGTTCACTTGAGTGCATGTTGGAATAGCATGGCTGAAGACCTTGCATAAAGGCTTAGGGATAAAATAAAAGTTGCACCAAACAATTTGATAAAAATGATTCATATAAATATTTATAAAGTTTTTTTGCTAAAGGTTTAACATTACATGGTATATGGCCAGGTATTTGACTGCAAAATACTATATATATGTCTAAATAATAGTGTGACATACTCCGGCTACCCCGACTGGGTAGCTCTGCCTGAAAGGGTCCTTCCTGTCCTGGACTTGTAACTATAGAAAGTGATTATAGCTAGAGCCCACCCAAATAACCAGACATATCCAGTATTCAGGTGAAACACGAACAGACTTTATTGTAAAAACCCACACACTTATATACACCCAGCTCATCATGATAAGGTAAGGGTCTTATCTGACCCCAGATCTCCCGCCATTCCCACCCCTCCAGACATGCTGGTACCCCCCATAGCTGCCATAGTTCCATACAGTCCCCGGAGTACAGAGGTGGTGGTTTCGGGGTGATCCTGAGGGTGCAGGGTACCAGTGGAGAGCTCTGGGCCCCAAGGTGTTTCAGTCCAAAAAGCGACATGATCCGTCACTGGGGGCCGGAGCGGCAGTGGACCAAAGGTATGCCAGGTAAGCCTGTTGGAGCAGTGGTTGTAGGGGGTCCAAACCCCAAGTTCCCTATGGAGCTCCCTTCCGGTGATCACCCACCTCTTGTCCTCCCTAGGGGGTACCAATCCACAAAAGAGCAGAGCTCTCGGACAAATGGCCACTGGAGCGACCTGGGATAAGGACCAGCAGGCGTCCAGGGTAATCCAGCTGGCCAGTAGTTCCAGGAGCCCGGCTGGAAAGAGGTTAGGTGGTCATCGATCAGCTCTTCCGTGAGGTGTTACAAACAGCAAAACAAGAAACAGGAAGAGTTTGGGAGATCTTATAAGCCATGAAAAAGTCAAAACTGATGTAAAAAGGAGTGAGCCAGGTAATAGGGGGGTTAACCTTTGCACATCCTGATATCTGTGACAGTGCTCCCCACTGAAAAGCCCGGCAGACCAGGCTAGATCCACACAAGGGTCGGCCTGGGGCTGTCTGGGGAGCTATTCCTACTCAGTTTGCCGGGAAAGTCCATCAGCATTCCCATTGCTCTTCCACAGCTGGTATTAAATAGTGAAGTTGAAGGGCTACAAGGCTAAGCTCCCCTGCAATAGGCGTCCATTGTCCCCAAAAACTCTGTTAAGCCAGACCAGGGGGTTGTTGTCCGTGAGAATGGTGAAGGCCCTTCCATATAGATACAGTTATAGTTTTTTAAGGGCCCACACCAGGGCCAGGCATTCTTTCTCCACTACCATGTAGCCTACTTCTCTGGGCAATAGCTTCCTACTGATATAGGCTATGGGTTGTTCATGGCCCTCCTCATCCACCTGGCTCAGTACGGCTCCCAACCCGAACATGAAGTCATCTGTATCGACACAAAAACGTTTAGATGGGTTTAGAGCGGCCAGGATAGGGGCAGAAGTTAGAGCTGCTTTTATGCTTCGGAAAGGCGGCCTCACACTCTGGGGACCACAGGACCTTTTGGGGCAACTGTTTTCTGGTCAGGTCGGTCAGAGGCTTGGCCAGGGCACTGTAGTTGGGGACAAACTTGCGGTGGTACCCTGCGGTCCCTAGAAAGGCTAATAGCTGGGTCTTGGTTTAGGGGGTTGGTAAGTTTGCGATTGCCTCCATCTCGGCCAGCTCCAGCCGCTGCTTTCAACACCCTACTCGGTGCCCAAGGTACTGGACCTCTGAGCGTCCTACCATACATTTTTCTGTCTTGAGCGTCAGACCTGCAGCCTTGATGCAGTCTAGAATGGTACCTAGATGGACCAAATGGTCTTCCCAGGTATTGCAGTAGACCCCAATGTCATCCAGGTATGCGCAGGCATAATCCTGGATGTGATCTACCATCCTCTGGAAGGTTGCCGGAGCATTCTTCATCCCAAACGGCATGACCTTAAACTGGTATAGGCCGAATGGGGTGATAAATGCCGACTTCAGAACAGAATCCCGGTCCAGGGGGATTTTCCAGTACCCCTTGCAGAGGTCTAGGGTGGTCAGGAAGTTGTCACGGACGATGCGGTCTAGGAGGTCATCTACCCGGGGCATAGGGTAGGCATCGGTTGTGGTTCTGTCATTGAGCCTACATTAGTCTATGCAGAACCGGGTGGTTCCGTCACGTTTGGGGACCAGCGCTACCGGGGATTCCCAGGGACTATTGGACGGCTCAATGACACCTGTGTCCAGCATCTCGCTGAACTCGCTGCACATATTTTCTCAAACTGCTTCGGGGACCCGGTACACGGGTTGCCACAGGGGCGCCTGTCCCGGGGTCTCCACTCGGTGCACCACTACTGTGGTGTACCCAGGGTCAGTGAAGAACATGTCTTGTCGGCTCTCTAACACCTGTCTGACTTGCTCCCTCTGCCTAGTCCCTAGCCTCTTGTCTAGATTTATGTCCCCTACACCTGTGGGCGCCCTATTCCACCCGGGTAGCTCCAGCATGGGGAGACTTTCTGAGCCCTATATAGCCAGAGCACATATGGTAGCTACCTCCTCTGGCCTCTCCTGGTATGTCTTCAGCATGTTCACATGAAAGATCCAGCGGACCTGGTCATCTGAGCATTTGGCTACCAGGTAGGTCGTTTTACAGAGCAGCTCTACTACTTGTCTGTCTTGACAGGCTTCAGGGTCCCGCCCTCTCTCCATTGAGCTGTAGCTTGGAGAATCAACATCAGATGGGACAGACGTGAGCGCTCCGCTGTGCAGGTTTTTTTTTTTTTTTTTTAAAGATTTTTTATTGAAGTTTCAAAAAGCACAAAGAATACAAAATACAATATTTGCCCAATCATAAAATTAACATTAGAGTACAACACAAAAATTGTGACATCCCTTATATCTGTTAGGCAAGTAGAAGAGTAACTGAACTATATATCAAGTTAAATCATACATTTTTAGGGCTCTCAGAAATAAACATAACCATAGTAATACCATAAGGCCAGCCTTAACATGTAGAAACCTATGTTGTGTCTAGGGAGATGTCAGGTATATGCTTGGGCGAACTGAAATGAAACTTCATTTTATATTTTAATAATTGTAATCTGGTCTCCACAGCTCTAGGATGAATAGAATGAAAATTTCTACGATGATGTGGGGAGTTAGCTGTTAGAATGACCATGAGTAGGTCGTAGAGCACTGGAAGGAAGAGGGATTACAGTGGGCAAGAGCCACTCGAGTTGTGGGAGGGGGAAGGGACGGGGGAGGAGAAAGCAGGGGGGCGGAGCCTAATTTGGGAAAGTTGCAGTATGGGTTTGTTTATAAATCTATGTATGCCATATATGTACATAGCAATGGCTAAGATAGGGAACTATGAGAGGCGTCCTATGTGCTATGTGTATCTACGGGGCGAGGGTATATATATCGTTGGAAGCTGGGGAGGGGGGGATAGCAGAACATTCCATGTACCCCCTAAGTGAAGTTATGTTGTAGTTGGAGTGATGAGACCCCAAATACGGATACATATAAAACTAGCAGATAAACTATTTCAGCAAGTGCAGGAACATTAGACCAGAACACAGGAGAGTCAAACACAGTAGAATTCTGATAAAAAATAAAAACTATGACGAACTGATAAGCTAGGGAATGAGGCCATTACAGTATACATAACAAACGGTATAGGTGTATATGATTGAGACCTTAAACCAACCTCAGTATCAAACAGGCCCAAGGAGGGCACAAGGGATTGTAGCCACTGTAATCGAGGATTTTGAAGGGGACATAAAGGAGTTAGGGAGATTCAACCTCAGTTATAACATTAGAATACTACCAACCGCTACAAACCTTATAGGAAGCCCCAAAGCCGCATGTTTAGTATAATAAAGTATGTCAGCTTGTGAACTTGAGATATGGTAAAGTGCAAGAGAGGAAAAAGGCAACAAATGAGTGGGAGGTAGTTCTTGTCTAAGTTATGTGTGAGGAGGATTATTAAATATATGGAATGCATAGAACTTCGGCATAAACCCCTCTCCTAGGGAAATGCCAGCTATAGGCAATGTGGGGAAAAGGAATAGGGGTATGACCCGCAGGCAGCAGGTACCGGCGGGAAAGGGAGGAGAGGGGCCCAACAAAAGTAGGTGAATTGTCCCAATAATAACATCCGCTTAGGGAGTGTAATTGTCTAGAAATATAAGCGTCATAAAGTGGTGTAAGATATCTAGAAATACAGGTACTCTATAAGATACAAATATCATCAGAGCTCAATAATCAAACATGGCATGCTAAAGAAATCAGTAAAATATTTTGATGATCTGTAAACTCCAATACATGCTGACTATACTAAGAGAAATAAAATAAAAATTCTAACCAACTCCAAATCTAGTAACACACAGGCTATTATCAATAAAGTATGACTGTAAGAGTCTACAACATGTCTGTTGAATAATAAAAAACTTGCAAGCTGGGGGAAGGAGTCTGATTGAGATTATATCCTTATCCTTTTGCTCTGTTGTCAGATTTATTGTAAGAGAAAGGCTGTATAAACATTGCTGAGTATGCAGTAATGACTGTCAATACAGGATGTGGATAGAGTTATAGCTACAACCCCTAGGGATCCTTAAAATATATATTTCTAGTCATTCATAACTCTAGTAATGTCTCTTAATATAAATGCTTGGGTTAACTGCCATATTTCACGGTGGGTTAGATGCGTGTACCATTAGGACATCAGCTCTATTATCTTAGTATGTGTCCAATGTACCCTATCTGTCCATGTTGCTAAGGGATAAATGGAGCTTAGTGCTATTAGATATAATTTGAGATATCAGTATAGCTTGTAGACACTGAACAGTACCCATCATGCCAGCTGTATATTTTAAACTACACATTTAGCCTATACCCAGTCACATATTAAGATATGAGTTCTCTACCGGGCTACATATATAGTCCTAGACCAGCACCTGCTATCTGGGAGAGCAGACTCTAAGAATGATGAACATAGACATAGGGCCCTAGGAAAGAGCTCGGGAGCCATGTGATCTGTCCATTTGTTGCCTCAGAAAGATCTGCAAGTGAGAGGGGGTGCTAGGCTCCTGGTATTTGTCTCTGCTAACCTATTCCACCTTAAAATAAATTACCATAGTACTACAGCCTGGGGGGTAAACTTGAACAAAGGAGTGGAAAAAATTGTAATGCATATACAGTGACATTCTGAATTATTGATTAGTTTAAAAAAAGAAAAGAAAAAGGGAGCCTGCACATAACAGAAACACAACATTATGGACAATTGGTGTGAGATAACATTATGAATCAATGAACTAAAGTCACATGTTTAATGTGGGATACCTTCCGGTAAACTCTGCAGCAAGTCTCATCTTAAAGTTCCACTGTCAAGCCAATTTGTCTTTCACAAGTTCCATAGGTCGATAGTCGGCCCTCTCATGAAAAAAAAAAAGTCTAACTAATTTAGCCCACCCCTGTTCTCAATGGGGTTCTTACCGGACCAAGCTGGAAAAACTTTAGGGCTGATTGTTTTGAAAGTTTTGAGAAGCCGTGGGATCCTTGTTATCATGAAGAGTGGAAGTTCCTCTGTCTCTGGGGACATGTGGATGTCCGGAGCATAAGGTAGTCAGAGGTATTTCCCAGTCGACGGATAGCCATGCATGCGCAGCCATTGTTAGGGCTCTCCTCCTCACGTAAACTGTCTTTGTCTTGAATACATCCCATTGTGCCTCTCCGCTATTTAGGGATAGTGTCCTCGGTAGATGCGGAATAATACCTGTTTCCCACATTAAAACATCAGCCGTCTTCCTTTCAGCTGGGACAGATAGCAAGAACAGATGTTTCCCTGCCGCCTGATAAACGGCCTCTTTGCTATGGCAGATTACCTCTGAGTTGTTGCATCTCTCGAGTAGGTATGAGGGAGAGCTAAGCATTTGAGCACCTCTTTCCCCTACTGTTGTAGATCCGCTGTCCTGGGTTTTGTTTGCAAGTGCAATATTGCTCCCGACACCCTGTACAGGATCTGCGCCTTTAACTGCATAGTTCAGCCGCGGTGCAAGGGTCAATAGCAGTGACGTTAAATCGTCCTTCAAACTTTTAAAGTGTAGCTCCAGGGACTGTAGGGTACGTTGTTCCCAAAGCTCTAAGGCTTCCATAATAGCAGTGTCGTTGGATTGTAGACTCTGCCTGGGAACTCCACGTGTCGCAGCTTGAAAGTGGAGATTAGAGTTGTACTCAGTTAGTGAGGTATCTTCCGTTTCATGAAGTAAACGATGGTTAAATTATCCTTCTAGGACACTATAAGAAAACTTTGGGCTCTTTATGTAGTAGTTAAAGTCAATTATTATAATTAAGAGCCCGGAGCTGCATAGACACACGTCTAGCTGTCTTGGTAGTTGGCTCCACCCCAGGTTTTTTGTATATAACCATTGAAGTTACTCACCCAGCTACTTCCTGTAGTTCTCGTTTCCCTGTGGTCACGTGACTTGTGACATCATAGGTCCTTCTTCTGGAAGGGAAGAAGCTGCTACACACACACCGGTGGATTCCTAAGATTCTTTCACAACCCTGCCATTTTCACTGCATCCAGGTGAATTATTTTGGCTGTGCGTGCAACTGATGTTGGCGACGAACACGTTACTAACGCTATTATAGTATAAATATGTGTGTGGGTATGTGTGTACATTTCACTCATGTTCTGCACATAAAAAAAAAACTTTTTATTTTTAAATATATAAGATAGATTACAAGTAGCACGCTAAGCATAGTGCGAGGCACAATATCAATATCATATATTACAAGTTGAAAGTAAACACGACCAAATGAGCACAAACTAAACGCAATGTAAATACATTAAAATGAACATTTACACTCATATAGACACTAACAAAAAATGTGAATACAAATATTATTTAAAAAAATATAAGGGTTCAAAGGTATATGTAGCCCTTTCCACTAAAATACCTGAAAATAAGTAAAATCATTTTTAATAAATATTAATATTTAATAATATGTTTTATTGGGTATTTACTGTACATATTTTACATTCCAATGTTCTTCACATAGGGGAAAATGTATATATATATATATATATATATATATATATATATATATATATATATATATATATATATATATATTAATCATATACATATAGAAATATATATTTAAAAATAAATAGAACATTTACTGTGAAGAACATTGTAATGTAAAATATGCATATGTGGTGCAGTGTTAGCGCGAGAGCTATAATACGCCTAGATTACGAGTTTTGCGCTAAACAGGATGCGAAACTAATGACAAAAAAGTTGCGTTATATCACTTTCCATAGCGCTGCCATTACGAGTTACTGAAAACCCTCTTTGTGCATGCGATATGGTGGCGTTAAGCTCCATACTGCACAAAAGCCAAGGGCTGATTTGATGTGCTCATGCACGCTTTCCCCCATAGACATAAATGGGGAGAGAGTGTTAGAAAAAAACCTGAAGTGCGGAATGAAAAATCTTCGTAACGCAACCCCATTGATGTCTATAGGGAAAAAAAAAGTTATGTTTAAACCTAACACCCTAACATAAACCCCAAGTCTAAACACCCCTAATGCGCCGCCCCCGACATTGCCAACATCTAAAAAAAAGATATTAACCCCTAATTCGCCGCTCCCGACATTGCCGCCACTAAATATAATGATTAACCCCTAAACCGCCGATCCTCGACATCGCCGCCACTAAATAAAATGATTAACCCCTAAACCTCCGGCCTCCCATATCACCGCTACCGAATAAACCTATTAACCCCATAAACCTCCGGCCCCCCACATCGCCACCACTAAATAAACCTATTAGCCCATAAACCTAACACTACGAAAAAAAAAATACAAATCTAAAATTACAAAAAATAATAAACGCTA
Source organism: Bombina bombina (assembly GCF_027579735.1). Classification (NCBI taxonomy): domain Eukaryota; kingdom Metazoa; phylum Chordata; class Amphibia; order Anura; family Bombinatoridae; genus Bombina; species Bombina bombina. Next base: position 222,931,103 of record NC_069506.1, read on the forward strand.
AATTACAAAAAGTAAAAAACACTAAGCTTACAAAAAATAAAAAATGAAATTATCAAAAATATAAACAATTACACCTAATCTAATACCCCTATAAAAATAAAAAAGCCCCCCAAAATAAAAACACCCCCTAACCTACAATAAGCTACCAATAGCCCTTAAAAGGGCCTTTTGTAGGGCATTGCCCTAAGTTAAACAGCTCTTTTACCTATAAAAAAAATACAAAGTCCTGCTACCAGTAAAACCCACCACCCAACCAACCCCCCAAAGTAAAAAACTTAATCCCTAATCTAAAAAAAACCCACCCAACAAAAATGAAAAAAAAAAAAAAACAACACTAACCCCAGAATATCTACTGACGATTCCTGAAGTCCGGACATCCATCTCCATCCATGCGGCAACACCTTCATCCATCCCGGAGGCGTCTTTTATCTTTATCCCGGTGGCGCGGAGCGGGGCTATCGAGGAAGTGGATCCCATCCTGCGTGGAGCGTCCTCTTCATACGTTTACCGCCATCCAATGACGTTGAATGCAAGGTAGCCATTTCAAAATGGCTTACCTTGCATTCCTATTGGCTGATTTGATTCTTCAAATTCAAATCAGCCAATAGGATGAGAGCTTCGGAAATCATATTGGCTGTTCAAAACAGCCAATAGGATGAGAGCTACTGAAATCCTATTGGCTGTTTAAATTAAATTCAATAGCTCTCATCCTATTTTTTTCTTTTTTTCTTAGTGTTAGGTTTTTTTAAATTTGTAATTTAGGTTTTTAATTGGTAGTATTTTTAAATTTTATTAGAATAGTTATGTTAGGCTAATGTATAGTTTAATGTTTATTTTTATTTCACAGGTAAGTTTTTATTTATTTTAAGATAGTTATATTGTAATTTTAATTTAAAGTTAGGGGGTGTTAGGTTTAGGGGTTAATAGTTTAATTTAGTGTTTTGCGATGTTGGGGGGCCGGCGGTCTAGGGGTTAATAGGTTTAGTTTAGTATTTACAATGTGGGGAGCTGGAGGTTTAGGGGTTAATGGGGCATATGTATCAATGTGCGAGTGGACATGATACAAATTAGCGTATCATGTCTGCTGCACATTGCTACACATCGATAAATGCCGACAGCATACGCTGTAGGCATTTATCATTGCACCAGCAGTTCTTGTGAACTGCTGGTGCAATGCTGTCCCCTGCAGATTGTCCGCTAGCAGGGGATGTCAATCAGCCGATTGTATTCGATCGGGTTGATTTCTGTCTGCCGCCTTAGAGCAGGCGGACAAGTTATGGAGCAGCGGGGGCCTCAAGCTCCATACGGAGCTTGATAAATATGCCCCAATAGGTTTATTTAGGTGTTGGTGATATCGGATTAGGGGTTAATAACTTTTATTAGTGTCGGCGATGTCGGGGAGCGTTGGTTTAGGGGTTAATATATTTTAACAGTGTTGACATTGCGGGTGGGTGGCAGATTAGTGGTTAATAACTTTATTTAATAGTCGCGATGTGGGTGGGCGGCAGATTAGGGGTAATTAAGTTTAATATAGTGTTTGGGATGCGAGAGGGTGGCGGTTTAGGGGTTAATAGGTAGTTTATGGGTGTAACACTTTAGTTATTAGTTTTGTGAAACATTTTTTTTTTTCCCTTCAGTCTTTATTCATACCATTGGGATACAAAGACTGGGATCTATCAGTATTTCTTTAAGAGAAACAACAATAGCCATTACTTTTATATGAGTAATAATAACTGTCCCTTTTATAGTTAGAATTCTATCTAAGTTGTGCATTATTTTCTTCATAAATGATATATTGAGATAGTATTTCTCTGATATAATATTAAAGATTATATTTTATTATAGACAAAGATCTTTTTGTATTAACATTAAACGAAGAAAATAAAAGAAAAATTATTTTCCATAGTCATTAAAGTAATGAACTGAGTATATTAATGGTTAACTTTGTAAAAAACTTTTTTGTAAGTAATTAATTGTTTTTAGCGCGACCTAGTGGTATATTGTTATATAAGGTGAAGGTTTTCATTGTAAATTATCAGCTTGAGAAAGGGACAGAGGTCCCGAAACATTGCTGTTGTCACCCTGCTTGTTTCATAATAAAAGGTTATGCTGTCACTTTCTTCTGTTTCTTTGAATTACCTTTGTGGCCTTGGAAGTGGGCCTCTGTGACTTGCATACCATCCTGAGTGCTGGACTTTACTTATGTTCTATGTGATCCAGTCTGACCATGTCTCCCAGTAGGGCTCCATCCCATTGGTTTCTCCGGCAACATATTTTTCCATTGTCGCAAAATGGTTCACCAAGTCTCACACTCCATTTAGGGCTGGGGGTTCTACCTGCTTCCAGGCCCTGGCGATACACAATTTGGTGGCTGCCAAGATGTAGACAAGTAGTCTCCTGATAGACAAGGGAATAGAACGTGGGAAGATGTGGAAGAGTGCCATTTGGGGAGTCAAGCTTAATTCAATATTGAGTGATTTGAGAAGCAACTCAACATCTTGCCAAAGCGGAACAACCTTCATACAAGACCACCATATATGTAAGTCTGTACCCAGCTGACCACAATTCCTCCAACATTGGGGGTTGCTATTTAAGTACATCTTGGCCAGTCTCACTGGAGTCCTATGTTATTTCAATATTACCTTTATATATGTTTCCAGAACTGTCACACAATGGAGGGTTTTTTTTGGTAAGCGAAATCGCCGAAGAGATCTCACTGACCGAGATCGTAGCATCCAGTTCTCTGCTCCAGGCCTTAATTTGACATGGAAGTTCTAATGTATGATCTTTCAAAAGAGCTGCATAATAAAAGGCAGAGGCCCTGCCTTGGACCCATCTCTCCTCCCATTTAGTTCTCTCACTCAAAGCCGTTTTAGAGAAACCTCTAGCTCTAACTAGGCTCAGTATTCTGAAACTCTCAAATCAGAACAACAACGGGTTCTCACCAGAGGGCCACACAATTGAGCAGCGGAAATAAGAGCTCCCTTCAGACGCCTGAAGGATTTTTTTCCTATCCAGAAAATCTAAATGAATGTTTGGGGAGTTCCAAAGTAGACCCCCCAAACCATGGACAGGAGACGGATGAGGAGAAATATCAGTATGGTGGTGGAGGTCATGCTAAATGACCAGAGTCTGTTTGACAATGGGGTTGTCAATCTGTTTGCCCAAATTCATATGTTTAGGGACCCAGATAACCTCCCTGAGACTCAATCCAGCAGGTAAGGCCAGCTCCTCTAGTCTATACCAGCCCAGTTTCTCAGATAATAAACCCCACACTGAGACGTGAGTGAGTCTTGCTGCCTCATAATACAGGTAGATGTTTGGAAATGCAATACCACCACTGGAGAATGGCCTTTGAAGGGTTCTGTACGCAACCCTTGGAATTTTATTCTTCCAAACATAGTGTAGGAATGTCTTATGGATTTGATGAAGGAATTTATACAGGACATTGATCGGTAAGCACCGAAACAAATAAAGCACCTTTGGAAGGAGAGACATCTTTACCGTAGCTACTCTACCAAGCCACGAGATTTCCTGATGGACCCACTTCAGCATTAGGGACCTAAGCTCCAGAAGTATTTTGTCGAAGTTCATTTTCACTACCACGTCAATATCTCCGCTTAGAATCTCGCCTAAGTGGGTTAAGTGACTGTCCGACCATTGAAAATCGAAATCTCTCTGCAAAGCCAAAAACTGCTCTACCGTAAAATTAAGGGCATAGGCTTCCATTTTTGTGACGTTAGATTTGTAGTAGCTAAGTCTACTGAAGTGATCAATTAGCCGAAACACCACCGGGATCGAGGACTCTGGATTAGTCAAAAGCAGCGTGACATTGTCAGCAAACAATACAATTTTTTCTTCATGAGTAGGATAGAGATAGATAGAAATCTGATTTGAGCTTCTAATAGCCTGAGCAAAAGGCTCCATCACCAATGAAAATATTAGGGGCGAGAGGGGGCATCCCTGCCTCGTTCCGTTTGAAATGCCAATTTCCGGGGAGCAAAAACCGGGACCCCTGAGTCTTGCATGTGGCGATGAATAAAGAGTTTGAATGGCTGAAATTATTTGAGAAGGAAAACCAAAGATCTTAAGCACCTCCCATATGAACTCCCACCTGACCCTGTCAAAGGCCTTCTCGGCGTCTAATGACAGGGCCACCAGTGGGGTCCCTAACCTGGTTGCGTCTGAGAAGACAGATAGTAATCTCCTCGTGTTATCTGGCCCCTGACACCCTTTGGTAAAGCCAACTTGGTCTACCTGAAAGACTGGGATCTCAGTCTAGGAAAGGGGCCCGCCATGGTTGCAGATGTTTAGAGGCACACCACTGTAGTCCCTGTTGTAATAGCACAGAGCTATATGTAGGGAAGTGTAAGCTGGAGTTACATAATAATATTAGTATAGGTACACCAAAGCTAGAGAAACCCATATGGAGCCAATATTCCTGGTCTGTCTAGACACAAGAAGGGTCCTAACAGCTGTTTTTAGTCACAGACTAAGCCTGAATAATCCATCCTCATTAGTCCAAGACCCCTCATAACAGCCAGACAGAGTAAGATATTTGAGTTCACAGAATGACAGAACGAGCGTATCAAGACAGAATTATATATATTTGATCATACCTGTAAGTACTTTATCTATAGACTGTTGAAGTAAATATCTTGAAATTCTACAGCCAAAGCTCTGTCATTAAGTACAGTAAAAAGATAAGGCAGTAGATGCGTGTTCAAAAGATAATAAATACCCATTCAGTTAATGAAGAGCAGGGCAAGCTATCAGAGTGTAGAGACATAGTAACATCCTAACAACATACAAAACCATGACCCATGATAGGGCAAACACATCCAATTGAAATTTGGCTTATCCTAGTATATATAAGGGCAATTTATCCAAAGGCCAATGTAACATGAGCCATAAAAGACTAAAGTATTGCCGCTAGCACTTCGCAGGTTAGTAATAAAAAGTATCAAGAATGTGCTCATAGGGTGTTAGGAATTGACATACTGTAAAAAATACATGACACAGAAGGCAAATACAAGAGTCAAGTCATGGCAGCAATCTTGAACAGGATCAAAAGGTGCATCGTCATAGGAAACCATGCTCTTCTAGATTGCCAAACAAGTAAACCACAGCCTGAAAGTATGCCTCGCTGTGGTCACCACAGTCCTGAAACCCGGTACTGCAGTTCTCGTAATAGCAAGACAGAACAGCATACAAAAAAACATTGAACTTAGTAATAAGACTGTGTTAATACATGTTATCAGGGGCAAGAACAGTGTATTCTAGGGAAATGTTACTGGGGTGCCTCACCACCCGGCGAGTGGAACCGTCTCAGTCAGCACCAACCATGACTGGATGAAACAGCTCCTGTCTACTTGTCACAAGCCAGGAGGGTGGAGCAGAGCAGCACATTAGGTCATACATAGTAACAAATGAATATAAGCAACCAAAACTAAGCATATTTAAGATACATGTTATCAGGGGCAAGAACAGTGTATTCAAGGAAAGTGTTACTGGACTGCCTCACCACCCAGAAAGTGGAACTATCTCAGTCAGCACCAATCTCGACCGAATGAAACAGCTCCTGACTACTTGTCACAAGCCAGGTCGGTGGAGCAGAGCAGCACATTAGGTGATACATAGTAACAAAATGAATATAATTAACCAAAACTAAGCATATTTAAGCATAGACACTAGTATTATAGCAATGACTAATCAAAATAGGGTTTACAGTAAATTGAAGCCTTCTTGCCTACGATCAAAACAATTGTCAGACCCCACAGCAACTATGTAAATAATTTGGGGAATTTAAGGGGTATATGAACAATCAAAACATTGAAGTTTCTAACTGAATTTAGTTGATTTACATTAGTGTCTCTCCTTTTGTTTGCTTAGAGCAAAAACTCCAAAGACCTCCACCAGTGGCAGGGATCTCCAGTTTATGGAAAGTTTGCTTATGCAGCTTAGGATAGTCTGTGCTAAGAGCAGTCCCCGGGGCTTCCGTCATAGGGTGGAGCCTTAGTTTAGAAAAGCCCCTCCGTTGTGTAGAAAAAAGGTTGGGGTAGTCTTTGTATTTGTTGCTAGAACTGAATTTAAATCAGGCACAATGTAACTTAAGATAAAAGACCTAATAGGTCACTTTCAAGATCATTGTGAACAAACCTGTAAGAAAAAAGAACACAGCAACATAAAGACATATCCCTCCCCCTCCCCCAAATAAAAATACTTATCATCTTGAGCTCGCAGATCAATCAGATTCCAAAATAGTTGCCTCACTGGGAAGCAAATTTGTGGAGCCTGTGGGATCTGATAGTGGAGTAGGGCTCTGGATGGGAGATGTGCGTTTGTAGTTTGAGAGTCTTTGCGGTAGAGGACGCCACTCCATGGCAGACGTTTTGAGAGATCCAGTTGGGTTTGGGACTGTAGCTGGTGTAACCGAAGACTCTTTTTCACTGCAGGTAGGATGCCAACCTCTAGGGTAAGGGGTTTGAATGAGATCCCAGTCTTTCAAGTATTGTTGGGCCCTATCAGGAGTAGCAGCTGCATATAGGTGGCCCTCCTTATGGATAACGAGCTTCGTTGGATATCCCCACCTAAATTTGATGTTGTGATGTTGCAGGGTTTTAGTAACCTCTCTGAAAGTAGCCCTCTTCTGAATTGTGAACTGGGATAGGTCCAGAAAGACCTGTATGCTCTGAAACCGGTCAGGAAGAGTAAGATTAGGGAACATGGCTTTAGTGATCTGCTCTTTATAAGTGAAAAAGTGGAAACGGGCAATGACATCTCAAGGTTTTTCAGCTGAAACATTCCTACCTCTAGGGAGCCTATGAACTCTATCCAGCAGGTTTTCACTAGGGAGCTGTGGAGATTTTAGGTAACCGCAGAATTAATTGAGGAAAGACTCCAGATCTTGGGAAGAAACCTCTTCCAGGATTCCCCAAAATCTTAGATTATTACGGCGAGAACAGTCTTCAATATCCGCCATCTTAGCCTCCATTGTGTCAATCATATCAACCACTATTTGTGAGTGGTTAGAAAGGTTGGCTTGCTCCACTGCTACGTGCTCTTGTTTCTGCTCCAGGGTGTCAACTCTCTCCCCTATCACCCTATATCTTTCCGCAGATCAGCAACAGAGCTTTTAAAAGTTTTAGTAAGAGAGTCTTGTAGGTTGTTTAACTTCTAGGTAAGTGTGGCTACTATTTCTGACGCCATGGTGGGCTCTGAAACAGCAACTGTTTGAGAATACTGATTCAGCAAAGCTTTCTCTGAAGTGGAATCCATTTTAGTATCTCCCATACCCAGAGGCCCCTCCAACTGGGTCTTGGGTTTAAAATGATCAGCCACAGATTTTTTTATATTCGATATGGTTTTTGGTCCTTCTCTTGGACCCCTGCGGCATGATAGGGAATCAACCACTCAAAAGCCTCTATGTAAATGTATTTAAGGCAGGAGCTCTAGTATGTGTAAGTGTGCCCAAGATGATAATGACTATTAAGCCACACACAACTTAAATCTTGTTTATACTGTGAAGGGGGATAGAATCCCCTATTAGTCCCCTGACCACCGGAATCTTAAGACCATTACATTTGCATGTTGAAAAAGAAGAAACTCTCAAAAACCTACTAAATGGCCTTAGGACAAGGAACAAATTGTCTATGCCAGACTAGGAGCAAATACTGTAAGAGCAATTAGTATTTCAGCAGAATTAATGAGTAGCACTAGGAGGGAGATCTATTAGTAGCTCTATCTGTTCACCTCATAGTCTCAGCAATTATAGCAGGTCCCACACGGTATATGTGAACTTGATTGCAGATTTTCTCCTAATTCACAATTTGTCTCTTCTCTTTTATTTGCAGTTTAAATTTAATAAAATATAAAACTGCTAACTTCGTATGTGGTGCAGTCTCTTTACTGGTGATGTAGTCAGCAGGATTAATGAGTAGCACTAGGAGAGAGATCTACTATTAGTAGCTCTATCTGTTCACCTCATAATCCGAGCAATTTTAGTAGGTCCCACACGGTATATGTGAACTTGATTGCAGATAATCTCCTAATTTACTATTTGACCCTTCTCTTTTATTTGCAATTTAAATTTAATAAAATATAGAACTGCTAACTTCGTATGGGGTACAGTCTCTTTACTGGTGATATAGTTGAAACTAATTGCTCATGCTGTGTGTATAAGGCCAAACTCCTCTGTGGACCCCTAGTATAGGCAAGGAAGGTATTATTCTCTATCGACTTATGTAGAGGCCTCAAAGTCCACAAGAGAAATTAGAATAGGGCTAGCACAGGAGCTGTTTGTATAGCAGAGACAAAGTATGAGTGAGAAAATCTTACCCTCTGTGCAGAAGTGAAGATCGAGACTTCTTACTGAATCCGGTGCTGTATAGGCTGCTTCTGAGCGGGCTAGCAGCAAGAAAGATGGTGGGTGTTCGCGTCAGAGTCCAAGTGGCGCACTACAAAACAGAGGTCTTCACTCTTTGCTAACCCGATTCCCCACCGGTAAGTGTTATTGGCCAAAGTCCTGATACAAAAGCGGACACAAAGACCTGGAGACTGCCGAGTGCTAATCGTGGTCAGGGATATCGGTAAACCACGTGGGGATCAATGTGACTAAGACTCCGTCCAACTCCGATGTCCTTAGTATCGGTGACAGATGGTACTTTAATACTCTGGAGAGGAGCCCCGACCCTCCAGAGTAAAACTGAACAGCCGACACAGGTCCTCTAGCTTCAGGGTAAATGCGATAGATGCGAAAGCTACATTAATCAGAATTGGAGTGCTCAGATCCCAATTTCTGTTTTCCGGTAAAATAAGGTTTCTTATGTCAAAGCTCTTGTCTCTTTAGGGTCTCAGATATTTATAGAGATAAGACACCCAAAAATCAGCTATTATATCCGAGTATTTAGCCAAATTTTATGCAGTTTTAAAAGAAAAAGTGAGGAGCTCCTACAAAACACGTCCTCTCAGTCTGGCAGTTAACTCCGCCCCCCCCCCCAGTTTTGTGAAACATTTTTGTTACACAAAATCCATAACTACTGCTCTCAGATGGCGGTATGGATTGTGTCGGTATAGGCTGTAACGCCAGCTTTTTAGCCTGAACGCACAACCTGTAATACCGGCACTATGAAAATCTCACACAAAAATGTAATTTTTTGAGTGTGGCATGGACGTTGCTTTACAGGCTAAAATGCTTGTATTACAGCTATACCGACACGACTCATAATATGCGTTCCTGGGCATTCCAGCGTAATGTCCAATTTTTCAGCATTAAAAGCCTTACCGCACCGTAACGCAAAACTCGTAATCTAGATGAGTGTTATTTTTTTTCTTCTTCATTGCGCACCATCAAAGTCTATGGGGAGAAGAAGTTAATGTGGTTGCGGTATCCAAAGCACTTTCAACTTGTAATTCATCCGCTATCCCGTGCGCATAATTTTTTTTTTGCGTTCAGCGGTATTAAAAAAAAGATTCTGCGCTCCTAATTAAAGTCTATAGGGAGAATAAGTTAGTGCGGTCAAAATATCCGTAGTCCTGAAGTCAGCACGTGTCGGGTTCCGCTTACATGCAGAAGTTTTACTTTCCACTTGTAATACAAACACTAAAATGCACATGCAAAATCTTTGCTTCTGGTGGTGTTAACGTTTAAACAAAAGAGCTAAATTCGGCACCACTTGTAATGTGGCCCTATGTTTTTATGGGAATCCAGACCAATATCCAGAAGGCAATATAACATATAACATAAATGCTTACATTGTTGTATACATAGTTAAAGAGATTGCACTCTTTTTTCTAATTTATTTTGCTACAATTCCTTTCACCATCATTTCTCAGTCTTCTTCATTTCATCTTTTCTCCTTCTCATATTCTTTTATACTGTTATTATGGGATCTCAGGTATCATCCTGTCTAGATGATGTTTTGCAACAATAAAGCTTATATTTGCTCCAACCTTCCATTTAAAGGACTGCTAGAAAATGAAACACACATACTGGACTATCTAGTCCAGCGGATTAAGAATTGTTGCTACCTAGCCATACCTGATATCATGACATTGATTTACATGTATTAATGTTGATGCCAATGTGATTCTTTTTCTATTGTTCTTTTTTCTTGTTGTATTTATTACATTAAAAAATAAAATACAAAAAATAAAGCACACAATTTATATTTCATGAATCAGATTGAACACATTATTAACTAACTTTCAGATTTACTTGTATTATAATTTTTTTTCTTAATTCCAGACAGCTCAACCTATTTGAGAGGGACAGTCCCTGATTCTGAGCTGTGTCCCACTGTGCCTCTAAGACTTTCATATATTCCTATTTGCAGAATCTCCCTTAGCCTCACCCACAGAGGACCCTGAAATAGCCACCAACTGCCAGACACACTCACTGAACAACCAGACACTCCCACAATCCCACCCATCCCAACACAGCTCCACCCACAAAATGGTGACAGACCCCCATCAATCTCCTGAGTCCATGATACCCAGGAACAGATGTTGGGAGCAGGGGCGTATTATGGCCTAGGCCAACAAGGCCGGTGCCTAGGGCAGCAGATTTGGGAGGGGCAGCACATCTGGCCTATCCTTTCTCTAAAAGCCAGCACACAGTACAGTGAGCGATAAAGTGTAGGCATTTACAGAGAAGACAAGGCACGTGTGCATAATAAGGGCGCTCTTCACAGGCAGTGCTCCTTTAAACCATTGCTTCATTTAGAGCAGCTGGCATTTTTGCAGTGGAAGCATTCTTGGTGAGAAACTTGCCCGGGGATATGCTTACAAGGTGAGGCTGGAGGAGAAGACCTTGTGTCAATATGCTGCCTCCCCTTGTCAGCTGTGGTGGGTCTGTGAGCGCAGTGTTTATTGCAAGTCTTAGTAACTAACAGACTGGATGCGTCTGTGCACTGCTTAGATCAGCTTGTGATGTCTAATCATAAACTCTCAGTGCTAATGTATGTTAGCTACTAATAGCTAGCTTTCTCTGCATTCATGAACCCTCGGAGTAAATAGTAAATGGACACTTAAAAGGTTTCATTACTTGAATGATGGTAATTACTGTATGTTGTTGCATGTGAAGGGCAGTGATTATTTCAAAGTGAATTCTTCTTTCCCTCCCTTCCTCTCTCCCTTCTTTCCCTTTCTCCGTCCCTTCCTCAACTCACTCCCTTCCTCAACTCCCAGTCTTCTTTCTTTCCCTCCTTCCCTTCTTTCTTTCCCTCCCACCCCTGCTCCCTTCTTTCACTCCTTTCTTTCCCTCCCTTCTTTCCTCCCCCTTTTCTCCTCTCTCTACCAACTTTTCTCTTCTCTCTCTCTCCCTTCTTTCCTTTCTCTTCCTTTTCTCCCCTCCCCTTCTTTTTTCTCCCTTCTCTCAGGGAGAAAATGTCATGAGATGCATGCAATTCAACCCACCTGTATGCAAGTGTTTTGCTAGCTCGTTTTCTTTTGAATTGTTATGAAAAAAAACAAAACAAAAAAAACATTTTACACACTGACCCAAAAAAATATTAATGGGAAAAAAGGCCTAAAACCTTTGTGTGTGTGTGTGTGTGTGTGTGTGGGGGGGGGGGGGGGGGGGGGGCAGCAGAATTTTGATTGCCTAGAGCAGCACAAAACCTAAATAAGCCACTGGTTGAGAGGTATGTAATTCTCTTGGTTTCCTTTGTTGCACAGCAGGATGGTAAACTCAGGAGTGTGTACATGTATGAAACACAATATGAAAGCAGTTTTGCAACAATTTTATTCAATTGTAAGAGCACTAGTTGGCTGCATAATTTCATGTGAGGCAGAAGTACAGAAATGTGCATGCTATCTATCTTTTCAACAAAGAATAACATGAGAACGAATTCAATTTGATCATTCAAGTAAATAGGAGATATTTTTAAAACTGTAATCTATAATTAAATCCTTAAAGAAAAAATGTGGGTTTCTTGAACATTTAAACTAAGGATAACAAGAAAAACATTTTAAAAATGTATTAATTAATCATGTTCAATAAATTTAATATAACTACCATTCTTGTAAATCAGGTAATTTTCTTAAATTGAGTCTTCTATAGGCTGCATTGTAACAATGTAGCTCCATACGATAGACCCTGTTCTTTAGATGTTCAAAATATGGATGGTTGGTAATACATGTCATCTCAACGGACATCAGAGGATCCAATATAGGTAGTTCCTTACAACACCGACTTTCAATGTCTGTAGGCATGGATCTACTATTTGGTGTTTCCAACTCTTTGTTCTATGTCAGAAGAATTTGATGCTTGTGATTCTTCAAGGTTCCTATTCTCTGGGCAGTTAATAATAGGGTTCCAAAGGTGACTTAAAAAGATGATCAAATGGAAGAGGTTTCTTCTCTCTTCCTCAAATGTAGCTCTCTAAAAAAATATTATATAAATTAAATTTAAAAATAACTTTTATTTCCTAGCTAAGTCTAATTATTGCTTTGATTGACATGAGTCCCTGTTCTAAATGTGAATGCCCTACAAAGGATTTAACCCATTGTTAGCTAAATCCTAACTAATACTATTTAGATACATCCTTATTGTAATACTAATAATATTAGTCTATAAAAATTATATTTTATAATTACACAAGGCAATCACAGAGGTAAAAATATATTAATATAATTGTCTTGGTTATGCAAAACTAGGTAATGGGTAATAAAGGGATTATCTATCTTTTTAAACAATAACAATTCTGGTGTAGACTGTTCTACTGGAATTTTCTGAATGGCATGGGAAATCTTAAGATCCTGAATAGGTTAAAACCCTTATTTATGTCTATTTAAATATATATGTATACACCAATTTTTAAAGCAATAAGAAGGGATGTAGGAAAGTGGAGAAAAGGTAGCTTTTCTTGGTATGGCCGATTGTTGGCTATAATGATGAACATTCTGCCGAGGTTACTATATCTTTTTTAGTGCACTACCAATCAGAATACCTCAGAAAGAGTTGGGAGATCTGCAAGCTGAACTGATTAGGTTCTTACGAGGAACCAAGACAGCTTGAATAGCCTCCCACATTCTAAAACAGCATAAACATATAGGAGGGGTAGGAGTACCTGCTGGATTACTACCAAGCTGCTAGGTTGGCACAAACCACATTACTAAGTAAAAACTACCAAGGAATCGCTTGGACTACAATCAAAGCCGATATAGCGGGACTACATAAGCCTGCAGATATCATATGGGATCATATAACCAAAACAAATAAACTACTATATAAACTACAGGTTACGGAGGAATCCAAACAATTATGGAAATCTCTGACTAGGTCACTAAAACTAATTTCCAAAACCACCTCAATAATGCCAGTGGGAGCTTTGCTTCCCCCAGACTCTCAAAGACTTATTAGTTAATGGGAAAACAAGGGGTTATATAGAGTGGCTGACTTTTTAGACAGGGGTAAGATGATGACATACATTCAGTTAAGGGATAAAATACAACCTTATACTTTGCACTGGTTTCTTTACCTTCAGATATCTAAGGCCATAACTAGATATAATAAGGACTAAACAACACCTCCATACACTACTCTTGAACGACTTAGTGCAACATCTGCTAGAAATAAAAAAAATATTATACAACTTTATCAGTTTATCAAGCTATACAGAAAGCTAAAAATAACACAAAAACGACACTCCATGAGAATTGGAAACAAGACTTGGGTGAGACATTTAGCAGAGATAGATGGGCACATATCTTTTCCAGAGCTAGTAAAGGATTGATAGGAGCAAACCTCATAGAAAGTTCTATTAAAACCTCATTTAGGTGGTATCTCACACCTCTAAAAACCTCACACTACTTTCCCTAGTGGAGCAGGCTTTGCTATAGAGGCTGTGCAAACATTGGATACTATATTCACATGTGGTGGGAATTCCCAAAGATAAAACTGATATGGGGCAAGTTATCAAACATGTTAAAGGGACATAATACTCATATGCTAAATCACTTGAAACTGATGCAGTATAACTGTAAAAAGCTGACAGGAAAATATCATCTGAGCATCTCTATGTAAAAAAGAAAGATATTTTACCTCACAATTTCCTCAGCTCACCAGAGTAAGTGCTGTGTAAAAAGTTATACTCAGCTGCTGCCCAGCTGCAGGTAAAAAATAAATAAATTAAGAAATGAACAGCAGCCAATCAGCATCAACAGTGCTGAGGTCATGAACTCTTTTACTGTGATCTCATGAGATTTCACTTAACTCTCATGAGATTTCATTGTAAACTTCTTTACAATGAATAGGGAAATAAGATGAGTGTGCACAAAAGCTTGCTCCTTCCGCTGTCCCGGGACAGACATACTGATTCGCTGCTTAGAAGTCCTTTATAATGGGATGTGGCTACTGAGAAACTTTTAAGGCAAAATATCTTTATTTTTTACATAGAGATGTTCAGGTGATATTTTCTAGTCAGCTTTTTACAGCTATGTTGCATCAAGTGTTTAAACATTTGGGTATTATGGCCCTTTAAAGTGAAGGTAAAGTTTCAAGCTTTTGAAGACATACATTGATTACTTAATATTAGCATAATCTAATCGCTAACTTAGATTTTCTATTACTTTGCAAATGTTCAATTTATATATATCTATCTAACGCTACGATTTCTATGGTGACTCCTCCCTACCTCTATTTACTGCTTCATTGGTCTGTGATGTATAGAGCATGTGACCTGCTCTATACGTCTATCAAAATCGCGTGCACAATGAACAGATCTGAAGCTCTGATTAACCACGCATGCGCAAATCAGCGATTGAACTCTACTGCGCATGCAAAGCCTTTATCCAAACGTGAAATGGGAGTGCGCAAGGGACTCCTTATGAATAAAAAAAGAGTAGCGCATGCGCAGAGGATAAAGGAGGAGGGTGACGTGGAGTGATGGCCGCCTAACGGCCAGATTATCAATTGGCTAATGGAAACATGTGATAGAGCCAAACCCCCCACCCCAAACAAACGGGTTGAATTTGTGGAGTAAGAAAACTGATTTATAACGTTGTTAACTCCATTTACACTAAAAATTATAACGTTTGATGAATGAAAGTCATACTGATTTTCAACAAAGAATAAAATACTGTATTGGCATCAAGGTAAGTTTACCTTCACTTTAAGTGTAATCCTAGATCAATCTATCTTGTTGTCAGCATCTCAAGCTCTTTTACATGTACCCGAGAGGTCATTAACTCTGCCACTAACACATTCATTGGAATCCAATGCACGGCTACCAGAATGTGTATTGCCAGGTACTGGAAAACAGGCTCCCCTTCATGGTCAGAGGTAACTAATAAGATTAACAGTATTTATACCATGTCAGAATCTGCCTCCTGGTTGCAAGGCACCTCGGAACATTTTCAAAAGATTTGGGTGCACTGGATAATGAATAAAGATAGATATGAAGCAATCACTAGAAAAAAAATAGTAAAACAGCACAAATCTTTGCAATAATCTCTCACACTTCTAGTAGGTAGACATTAAATGGAGATCATATAAATACATCAGGGATTTAACAGATGAATTCGCACTACTCAACGGGAAATGTTAAATAAAGTTTATTTTATGTTCATTTAAAAGTATTACTTTATTTTATTAAAAAAAAAAAAAAAAGAATTGATCGTTGTCTTTAAATCAATGTATTTTTTGGTTCTCATAAATATGTGAGCTTCTCATACATATGTGGTGATAAGGACAGTATCTTCTTGATCACTCCCATCTTGCCTGACCACCTTTTATCTTGCACAGGGAGATGCTTATAAGCATCAAGACTTTTCCCTTTTGCTGGACAAACAGATGCTAAAGACAAGAAACATATTGTATGCATATTTATTGTAACATTACTGTGTATGTGGAACAATATCTGTTTAAAAAAAAAAATTCAACTAAATATATATGTATGTATATATGTATATTCATACATACATACACATATAAACACATACAGTATATGCACATGTATAGACATATATATATATATATTTTTATATATATATATATATATATATATATATATATATATATATATATATATATATATATATATAAACACACACACACACTTTGAAGCCCTTTCCACTCAAATACCTTAAAATATGAAAAATTATTGACCCCCGGAGTCGTCGATTACCGTCCCCTTTTAATAAACTTAAATTACCTTAAATCATCCAACAATTAAAGAATACACAGACACTTCTTGCTTGGTAAAAATAGTGACCACAGCCTGTTTATTAAATAACAAATTTAAAACACCAAATAAATAAATAAATCTTTGAACCATATAAAAATCCATTAACTCCGAAGATGCTAGCTCCCAAACTTTATTCATTAATCTCCCTTTTCTTGTTGACCAGGCCGTGTATAAATTCACCTGGACATAAATAAGTCTGTTATTTCTTTAAAACCCCCAAGCTCCAAGGAACCTCATGTCCAAGAAGCTACTTAACCTGCTCTCCCACCCTGTGGGGAGATTAACCCATTCACTTATCGCCATAGTCCAATTGCAGAAGTGAGGGAACTAGCACCCGCCAAGCTGTGACAAAACATAAAACGGTACACAATTGGAGGGAGGTAGGGAGGGAAAAACTTCTTGCTGCCATGAAATTATTTTCTGAATATGGCCGTCTCACCACTTCCTTATATGGCCTTCTCCTGTGACCCACCCCACCCCAGCAAATATGAGACTAACTCCTCCCATGGGTCAAAAGCCCCCTCCCCCTATGTTCCTTCATGTCCGGGGGCTGGCTTGACCCCCGGAGTCATCAATTACCGTCCCCTTTTAATAAACTTAAACTACCTTAAATCATCCAACAATTAAAGAATACATAGACACTTGTTGCTTGGTAAAAACACTGGCTACTGCCTGTTTATTAAATAACAAATTTAAAACACCAAATAAATAAATCTTTGAACCATATAAAAATCCATTAACTCTGAAGATGTTAGCTCCCAAACTTAATTCATTAATCTCCTTTTTCTTGTTGACCAGGCCGTGTATAAATTCGCCTGGACATAAATAAGTCTGTTATTTCTTTAAAAACCCCAAGCTCCAAGGAACCCTGTGTCCAAGAAGCTACTTAACCTGCTCTCCCACCCCGTGGGGAGATTAACCCATTCACTTATGGCCATAGTCCAATTGCAGAAGTGAGGGAACTAGCACCCGCCAAAGACTGGACTGACTGCCAGGCAGACCAGCCCACCACCCCTCATGCCAAAGATACCAAAATTTCTTGGAGCCCCAAGAGAAAACCACCTTAAACCTAAAACATTAAGGTGTACACCAACCTGCAAATAAAATTCACCAGTACTTGCATCCTCCAATCACTGATGCACAACCACACATTGTACTCCACGCATAAGGCTGCAACCAGCTTGTTCACCTCCTTCCTCTTGTTAATTTTATAATGGAGCCATGCCACCCTCCAACCAATCTCGTAGCCATGGCAGACCATACTACCGTTAAACCCTGGACAAGCCCACAAAACCTCTCCAAGCCTCCTTAATCTTATTCACCAGGCTTCTCTGAGGCAAGAAAACCCAATCATTACCTCGGCCCGGACCACTAGTACCCCCAAGACCAGAACAGTTCAGCATAATCCACCACCAGCTGCAACATGCAAGCCAATCTGGGGGCCCCGTACTCCAAACCATCCAATAACATTTTTTATTATAAAAAACCCTGGCTGTAGGCCCTCCTTCTCAACCGCAGCCGCACGCCGGGATCAATAATTGAAAAATTGGCCAACTACCCACCTGTGTACCAGACCTACCACCATATGAACGGAACAACCATAAACAAATTAAACACCCAAATTTCAGATGCCCACAACAAAGAAGACTATAAGAACTGCAACCTACCCTCACCTTTAATAAAGCCATCAAACCCCATACAGCAGCTTCAGAGGCTGCCCAAATCCTCCAGGCAAATAGACACTTGTGATACCATGAAAAACACCTCCCCATAACCCAGCCCCCCATGGGGCCATATATTATGGATGACCACCCGCAGGAGTACCATCCTCCACAACCCGTAAGCAAAACCCCAACGCATGCATTGCGCCATCTCCAATGCCATTAACTGAAATCAATCCTTCCCATTCCACTCAAACTTTTGCACAGGCAAACCACGTTTCTGTGCTATGGAAGACCTCACCAAGTGGGCTGGTCATCCGTACCAAGGTACCCCCTCCACACCGGGAATGCTCTCCCCACTCTGTTTGCCCATGGCACGAACTCCCAGGAGCGATGCCATCGAAAACACTTAAGGCATTGGCCAGTGAGTTATGAACCCCAGAAATGTGCATTGCTCCCACCAACACATGGAAACACAGGCATTGCAACCTAAATGCCCTCAACCATTCCATGACCATGGGATTAGGGGTGGGAGGGGCAGATAATATGCCAACTACTGACACCACCTCCATGTTGTCAGTGTGGACAACCCTGACCCATTCCCAAATGAATCTGCCCACACAAACATGGCCACCAGCACTGTAATAGCTCAAGAAAACTAAGTCATTACCAATTCCACCTCCTTCCATTTTTGCTGGTCATTGAGGCGCACACTAAGAAACCGCACCAACACCTACCCTTCCAGCCGGTCATACAACACACCTCTCAAGAAATCTGGGCACCTGAATCCCCCTGATCTGCCGCCCCCGCTATCGCTGACACCTGCATATTTTTTTAACCCCTAATCTGCCGCTCCGTACACCGCCGCAACCTACGTTATCCCTATGTACCCCTAATCTGCTGCCCTTAACACCGCTGACCCCTATATTATATTATATTTATATATTTATATATTTATATATATTTTTATATTTATATATTATATTTATATATATATTATATATTATATTTATTAACCCCTAATCTGCCCCCCACAACGTCGCCGCCAGCTGATCGGAACAGCCAATAGAATGCAAGCTCAATCTGATTGGCTGATCCAATCAGCCAATCGGTTTGAACTTGAATCTGATTGGTTGATTCTATCAGCCAATCAGAATTTTCCTACCTTAATTCCGATTGGCTGATAGAATCCTATCAGCCAATCGGAATTCGAGGGACGCCATCTTGGATGACGTCCCTTAAAGGAACCTTCATTCTTCAGTTGGACGTCGAATGAAGAGGATGGATCCGCGCCGGAGGTCTTCAAGATCAGTAGCTCGTCATCCGATGGAACAACATAGAAGATGCGGCTTGGATGAAGATGTTTGCCGGTCCGGATGTCCTCTTCTGCCCGGATAGGATGAAGATTTCTTCTCAAAGATGGACTTCTTCATTTGCCGCTTGGATCCAGACTTCAGCCGGAGGATGGACGTCACTCTTCAGCCCCTGCTTGGGCTTGGATGAAGATTTTGGAGGCTCTTCTGGACAGATCGGGACCCGGTGTGGTGAAGACAAGGTAGGGAGATCTTCAGGGGCTTAGTGTTAGGTTTATTTAAGGGGGGTTTGGGTTAGATTAGGGGTATGTGGGTAGTGGGTTGTAATGTTGGGGGGGGTATTGTATGTTTTTTTTTACAGGCAAAAGAGCTGAATCATTTGGGGCATGCCCCGCAAAGGGCCCTTTTCAGGGCTGGTAAGGTAAAAGAGCTTTTCTATTTTAATTTTAGCATAGAGTAGGGCATTTTTTTATTTTGGGGGTCTTTGTTATTTTATTAGGGGGCTTAGAGTAGGTGTAATTAGTTTAAAATTGTTGTAATATTTTTCTAATGTTTGTAAATATTTTTTTATTTTTTGTAACTTAGTTCTTTTTTATTTTTTGTACTTTAGTTAGTTTATTTCATTGTATTTATTTGTAGGAATTGTATTTAATTAATTTATTGATAGTGTAGTGTTAGGTTTAATTGTAGATAATTGTAGGTATTTTATTTAATTAATTTATTGATAGTGTAGTGTTAGGTTTAATTGTAACTTTGGTTAGGATTTATTTTACAGGTAATTTTGTAATTATTTTAACTAGGTAACTATTAAATAGTTATTAACTATTTAATAGCTATTGTACCTGGTTAATATAATTTCAAAGTTGCCTGTAAAATAAATATTAATCCTAAAATAGCTACAATATAATTATAATTTATATTGTAGCTATATTAGGGTTTATTTTACAGGTAAGTATTTAGCTTTAAATAGGAATAATTTATTTAATAATAGTTAATTTATTTTGTTAGATTTAAATTATATTTAAGTTAGGGGGGTGTTAGCTTTAGGGGTTAATACATTTATTATAGTAGCGGTGAGATCAGGTCGGCAGATTAGGGGTTAATTATTGTAGGTAGGTGGAGCCGACGTTGTGGGGGGCAGATTAGAGGTTAATAAATATAATATAGGGGTCGGCGGTGTTAGGGGCAGCAGATTAGGGGTACATAGGTATAATGTAGGTTGCGGCGGTGTACGGAGCGGCAGATTAGGGGTTAATAATAATATGCAGGTGTCAGCGATAGCGGGGGCGGCAGATTAGGGGTTAATAAATATAACATAGGGGGGGGGCGGAGCAAGCCTGGGCTCGGAACGGTCGCACTTCACTTCAGCTCTGCTGAAAATGATCATAATTTTCCTCTACAATGACCGTTAGCCCACTACAAGTTTGTATTATGGACACCACCAGTTACCAAGTAGAGGTAGAGAACCAGTGGGAAGCCTAATTATAATTGTGCAGCACAGAAAATAACTGTACAGAGCCCTGTCTAACGGCTAACCTGCAAAGAGGCTGCAGTCTTTTCTCCCACGTGGAAGCCCAGGAACATGGCGACTGATTGGGAAAAGGAGGTTAAAGACTTGCTAAATGCTCACTTTCAGAGATTGGAGTGTGAGTTAACCCTAGCATTTTCATCTCTGTGTGGAAGTCTATCTCCTGAAAAATCTCATCACACATCCCAGGCACACAGGCCCTCACAAACTATAACTAAGGAGCCCCAGATTGCCGCAAGACGACCGCTGCACCCGACACAAGCACCTAGAGTTTTTGGCTGGCCCAATATAGATGCAGACAGCGGTACAAGAGATGCGAAATTCTCGCATATTACATTGGCGTGTGGCGCGGTGGTGCATGGTGGAATCCAGCAAGAGTGGTCATGGCCTGATCGCATGACAGGAGGAAAGGTGCCTAAATGCTTACCGGCTAGCAGTCCGTGTTCTGAGACGCGGGCGAGCTTACTGATGTCAGGATTGAACAGAGTCTCCAGGTTACTGCCTCCACATACATACCTCCACACTCCGGAGCTGTCCCTGCGCGGATTCATCTGCAGCAGCGATCTGATCGCACTCCAGGTCACTCACTCAGAGCTCATTATCGCACTTCAGCCTAGCAGGAGGGTAACATGCAGCTGGCCGTCGCAGCCAGCCCAAGGAGCCTATCCAGCCCCACGATCTGGCATGGGATGAGTGTCTGTGTTTGGGCATGGGTTCAGAGACTCAGACGCTACACAATTTATTTCAAGTTTGCTTACACCTGGGGCTCACTAGCAGGTTCTTTAGAGGTTATAGTTGACACGTTGTCTATTGTTATTTGTTCTAGGCCTTATATATAGAGACTCTCTGTTACTATTGTTGGACTGTTAATAGATGTATACATGAACCAGGAATGTCTGCAAATGTTCCCATGATGGCTCGCTGTCACAGTAGGAAGGCTGGCAATAGATGGCTTTTAAGTCTACATATCTTTCCATAGCCCTTACCATGCTTTTCACATTATATACAGCGATTGATGTAAAACTGACTCAAAACTATGGAGTAATAGTCTCACTTTATAGACTTGGAGAAGCCTGTACAGGTCAATGTATTTTCATTCCAGGTCCATTGGTTGCTGAGTATATGGCACCTTGCTGATGTTCCCTAATCTCCAAATGTTATCCATATTAATACTTTTATATTTTTGAAAGTCAGCTTCTACACATGTTTCCCTCTCTCTGTATTATAGGTTTTCATCAATCAAGTATTTGTAGGCCTCTAAACACAACAACACCCATATGATATAGTTTGGTTTACTCAGACCATGCCATATTTATAGCTTAACCACGCTTCTGCATCACATTCCTGTAATCTACGACATAGGGCTATGAATCTTATATTTATACATGCATTTTTTGTTATCCTATAATAACATATACAGAAATGTAACTACTGTTATGCTCATGTGGATGCTCCCGTCCTGCATGTTTGAGGACCTTGTTTGTTAAAGTTCTTATATGTTATACTCCCCAGTAAGCCCGGGTATCATTACTATATATATATATATTTTGTAACTAAAGGCTGGGTTTAGGATCTAATTGGATGTTAGACTTATTATACCTTATATCTTTCTATAAGTGTGAGGGCCTATGCTCTTATCTAACTACTATGTGCGTATACATGATAATATTTATTATGACCCATCTATGGAGCAATCTTTGTCACAGGTTTGGATCTGTTATTAATACAATTTGAATACTTGAGTGGTATAGTTACTTCTATCCTTTAATCAGCCTAGGGAAGTCATGTATAACTCTCACACATTTTCACAATATGCTTTTGGATGGCAGGATCTGTCAGCGGCCGAGGCAGAGTTCTGTACGTCATTCCATTTCTCAATCTCTAGAATATATTATGCTGGCTCCCCAAACATCTGGCTAACATTTACCCTCTTTTCATATTTAAAATATCTGCCGTTAACCATTCGTCATTTGCTCCCCAGTTACTTTTCCAAACTGTTTTATAACTTAACGCCCACTATACATTTCCATAGACCCAGTACCTGTTTACTAATGTTGATTATTTATGAGCACTTGATGTGAGATGTAACTTTGATATACATCCAGTAGTCTATATGTTCTTGTGAAGGTATACATGTCTCTGCTACCCTGTAATACTGAAGCCAGTCTACTTAGTACACTAAGCACCTGTCACCTATTATATATGTTTGCCTGCCCTCCTTTTCATTCGCAACAAACCTCTAAGTCCTTAAGTTACTTACTTCATTTATATTACTTTTATTACCACCTCCTCCCCCCCCACCACCATAATGAACCTCCTTTTTCAGGAGTACTAACTACGCGGCTTGTCTTGTCTATGCCGCATCTCAATCATAGTTCTTTCCCAACAGCACCATATGTCTCTACTCAACAACAACCCTTAGCATACCGCACCCTAACTACCTTCTTTATGAGTATATCTTTCAATATAATATTACAGCAATCATTTTCCCACAGATAAATTGTCTTGAATGACAGCTAGGAGGGATTAAGCCTGGTTATTGCCTGTATGTTTTTCTTTTGATATAGTCCCTAACAGTGTGTTGATATAAAAATAACTTTAAAAATCTGAGGTAAACAGAATAAGATCCATGAGTGTTCTCCCACATTGCAGGTAGCCTCCTACTTTGGCAAAACTCTCACTTATTCAGGGGTCCAAGAGTGACCCTTTTAAGTAAGGAGGAAGGCTTAAATCATCATTGGCACGACTGTATTGTGTTCTTATAAAACTTCTTTAACTTTATTTCCCTTGTTAATTTGTTAGTTGATATCGCCGATAACACTTTGTAGCATACCTACTGTATGATGGACTTTGTACTATGTTGTTTGTGATGACGCTGGTGGAATGTTTTACATATCTTGTTTGTATGCCAAACTTTACCTCAATAAAAATATTTAAAAAAAAAAAAAAAAAAAAAAAAAATAATAAATAAATATAACATAGGGGTCGGCGATGTTAGGGGCAGCAGATTAGGGGTACATAGGGATAACGTAGCTTTAAATAGGAATAATTTATTTAATAATAGTTAATTTATTTCGCTAGATTTAAATTATATTTAAGTTAGGGGGGTGTTAGGGTTAGAGTTAGACTTAGCTTTAGGGGTTAATACATTTATTATAGTAGCGGTGAGATCCGGTCGGCAGATTAGGGGTTAATTATTGTAGGTAGGTGGAGGCGACATTGTGGGGGGCAGATTAGGGGTTAATAAATATAATATAGGGGTCGGTGGTGTTAGGGGCAGCAGATTAGGGGTACATAGGTATATTGTAGGTTGCGGCGGTGTACGGAGTGGCAGATTAGGGGTTAATAATAATATGCAGGGGTCAGCGATAGCAGGGGCGACAGATTAGGGGTTAATAAGTGTAAGGTTAGGGGTGTTTAGACTCGGGGTTCATGTTAGGGTGTTAGGTGCAGACATAGGAAGTGTTTCCCCATAGGAAACAATGTAGCTGCGTTAGGAGCTGAACGCTGCTTTTTTGCAGGTGTTTTTTTTTCAGCTCAAACAGCCCCATTGTTTCCTATGGGGAAATCGTGCAGAAGCCGCGTCCGTAAGCAACGCTGGTATCTAGAGTTGCAGTGGTGGTAAATATGCTCTACGCTCCCTTTTTGGAGCCTAACGCAGCCCTTCTGTGAACTCTAAATACCAGCGGTATTTAAAAGGTGCGGGAGAAAAAAAGCCAGCGTAGCTAACGCACCCCTTTGGCCGCAGAACTCTAAATCTAGCCGATAATGAATAGATTTATCATAAGGCTCCAATATATTTAAAGGAGGGGGGTTAACCCCTAATGAGGCTTGGGCCTTCACACATAGAAGGAATAAGTCATTACCTTACTAGCTTCAGCTGCAGGGCAGGTTCAGCATCATGGCAGATATGACAGACTCCGGTGACAAAACAAATTTTTTTTGCTGCCATGAAATTATTTTCTGAAGATGGCCGTCTCACCACTTCCTTATATGGCCTTCCCCTGTGACCCACCCCACTCCAGCAAATATGGGACTAACTCCTCCCATGGGTCAAAAACCCCCTCCCCCTATGTTCCTTCGTGTCCGGGGGCTGGCTTTTTATACAATAATATTTAATAACACGATTTACTGTTTAAATATTTTGCATTCCAATTTTCTTTATATTAGGGAAATGTTATTTGCATGATTAAATTTATATTCATATTTATATCTGTGTATATCCATACCTGTATTTATTCATATATATATTAAAGAAAAAAGAAAAGGTATAAAAAAAACATCAGATATATATATAGAAATATCTATTAAAAATAAAAAAGTGTTTTTTTTTCTATGTGAAGAACAATGGAATGGAACATATACGTAACACACTTCTGATTTCACGCTGTTTCTAATGCGGTGTCATGTTAGCGCACATGAAGAATTAATTATATTAAGGCAGGTTATGTAAATATTAAATGTAAAGGCTTAGATTACGAGCAATAACATCACTAGACGAACGCTAGTTTGCATGTGAGTGAAAACCTGATGCGTGCAAAAAGTTAACGCATTCTCGCATAGACTTCAATGGAGCACAAAATCTGAAGAAAACAAAACACCCATGCTCGTGCGCTAGCCTGATTACATTTATTCAAGTGCGCTCAACTTGACATGAATTATGAATATTTTTTATTCCATTGTTTTTTACATAGATGAAAATATTTGTATATATTTCAGATGCTTTTTTGCTAAAAATGTATATCTACACACACACACACATATATATATATATAAAAATAATTATACATAGGTATAGATATATACAGATATATACAGGAATATCTTTTTAAAATGACATAAAACATTTTCTATTAGGTGAAGAATATTTACACTACATACACAGTTAAACACATTATTAAATATTAATAGTGTATACAAATGATTGTTCATGTTTTCAGGTATTTGATTGCAAAGGGCACCAATGTACTCAAGGGAAATTACAAAGGCCTGCGTCACCCTGGGAGGTTGCCAGTTGGTTTGTTTGAAAGTATGCATTGTGTGGGTGCTGAATAGGGTCCCAGGAAGTAAGAGACCTTGACGTGGTCCTGGGCTTGATACTTTGGCCCAAAAAGCAACTGACTCTCCCATTTTTGCTTGTAAACATTACTGTGTATCTGCTAGCGAGTGCCAGGTTTTCTGTGTGTTGTGTTGATAATTTTTGTAAGTTTCCCTATGGGCCTGTCACCCAGGCTGCTCTGGGGTTAACTGCCTTGGTTGCTGGGAACTGTACAGCTTTCTGTCAGTGTTTAGGGCTTTGACTCTTACAATGACGGTCCGGTCTGAGATTGTTGTCCATTCCTGTGTTTTTATATATATATATATATATATATATATATATATATATATATATATATATATATATATATATATATATATATAAAAACACATATATATATATATATGTATATATATATATATATATATATATATATACATATATATATATATATATATACATATATATATATATATGTATATATATAAAACACGGAAGGGAACTGCACTCCAAGATATATATATATACAGGGAGTGCAGAATTATTAGGCAAGTTGTATTTTTGAGGATTAATTTTATTATTGAACAACAACCATGTTCTCAATGAACCCAAAAAACTCATTAATATCAAAGCTGAATAGTTTTGGAAGTAGTTTTTAGTTTGTTTTTAGTTATAGCTATTTTAGGGGGATATCTGTGTGTGCAGGTGACTATTGCTGTGCATAATTATTAGGCAACTTAACAAAAAACAAATATATACCCATTTCAATTATTTATTTTTACCAGTGAAACCAATATAACATCTCAACATTCACAAATATACATTTCTGACATTCAAAAACAAAACAAAAAAAAATCAGTGACCAATATAGCCACCTTTCTTTGCAAGGACACTCAAAAGCCTGCCATCCATGGATTCTGTCAGTGTTTTGATCTGTTCACCATCAACATTGCGTGCAGCAGCAACCACAGCCTCCCAGACACTGTTCAGAGAGGTGTACTGTTTTCCCTCCTTGTAAATCTCACATTTGATGATGGACCACAGGTTCTCAATGGGGTTCAGATCAGGTGAACAAGGAGGCCATGTCATTAGATTTTCTTCTTTTATACCCTTTCTTGCCAGCCACGCTGTGGAGTACTTGGACACGTGTGATGGAGCATTGTCCTGCATGAAAATCATGTTTTTCTTGAAGGATGCAGACTTCTTCCTGTACCACTGCTTGAAGAAGGTGTCTTCCAGAAACTGGCAGTAGGACTGGGAGTTGAGCTTGACTCCATCCTCAACCCGAAAAGGCCCCACAAGCTCATCTTTGATGATACCAGCCCAAACCAGTACTCCACCTCCACCTTGCTGGCGTCTGAGTCGGACTGGAGCTCTCTGCCCTTTACCAATCCAGCCACGGGCCCATCCATCTGGCCCATCAAGACTCACTCTCATTTCATCAGTCCATACAACCTTAGAAAAATCAGTCTTGAGATATTTCTTGGCCCAGTCTTGACGTTTCAGCTTGTGTGTCTTGTTCAGTGGTGATCGTCTTTCAGCCTTTCTTACCTTGGCCATGTCTCTGAGTATTGCACACCTTGTGCTTTTGGGCACTCCAGTGATGTTGCAGCTCTGAAATATGGCCAAACTGGTGGCAAGTGGCATCTTGGCAGCTGCACGCTTGACTTTTCTCAGTTCATGGGCAGTTATTTTGCGCCTTGGTTTTTCCACACGCTTCTTGCGACCCTGTTGACTATTTTGAATGAAACGCTTGATTGTTCGATGATCACGCTTCAGAAGCTTTGCAATTTTAAGAGTGCTGCATCCCTCTGCAAGATATCTCACTATTTTTTACTTTTCTGAGCCTGTCAAGTCCTTCTTTTGACCCATTTTGCCAAAGGAAAGGAAGTTGCCTAATAATTATGCACATCTGATATAGGGTGTTGATGTCATTAGACCACACCCCTTCTCATTACAGAGATGCACATCACCTAATATGCTTAATTGGTAGTAGGCTTTCGAGCCTATACAGCTTGGAGTAAGACAACATGCATAAAGAGGATGATGTGGTCAAAATACTAATTTGCCTAATAATTCTGCACTCCCTGTATGTATAGATGTGTGTACATATGTATTTAAATATGTATGTGTTTTACTGTATATTTACAGTACATATTTAACATTCCAATGTTCTTCAATGTCCTTTTTATTGTAAATACATATTTCTATATATATTTATATTAATACTTATATCTGTATACCTATTCCTATAGATATATAGGTATAGATATGTGTTTTATATGAACATTATCAGAAATATATATATATATATATATATATATATATATATATATATATATATATATATATAAATATATATAAACCGTATTTAATAAAATGTGTAAAATATGTGTTTTGAAAAATATGTGTTTTGCACATTGATTTTTGCAATTTAGATTTAACATGGTCGGGTTAGTGCACATGAAAATGTAGTAATCTTAAAGGGACATGAAACCCAAATGTTTTCTTTCATGATTCAGGTAGAGAATACAATTTTAAACAACATTGCAATTTACTTCTATTATATGATTTGCATCATTATTTAAATATCTTTGTTGAAGAAATTAGCAATGCACATGGGTGAGCCAATCACACAATTCATCTATATGCAGCCACCAATCAGCAGCTACTGAGTCTATCTAGATATGCTTTTCAACAAATGATATCAAGAGAAGGAAGCAAATTAGATAATAGAAGTAAATTGGAAAGTTGTTTAAAACCACATTCTGTTTGTAAATCATGAAAGAAAAAATGTGGGTTTCATGTCCCTTTAAGGTGCATTATTGAAATACTACATATTAAATATTAAAACATATTAATAAAAAAAAATTTTTTTTTAAACATACTGTAAAATATTCTAAATAATCCATAGAATATATCTAGATTTTTTATAGTATGTTTAATAATTTGTATTAATATTTTTTATGTAATATTTCAATAATGCTCCTTAAGATTATTAGGTTTTCATGTGCGCTAACCTGACCTTATTAAAATCTAAATTGCGAAACACGATGTGAAAATTACATTTGGTAGGGCAGTGCCCTAAAGCTCTTTTGCTGCCCCAAAAAAAAGAAAACAACCCTATTCTAAAAAAAAACATCCAAAAAAGCCTATTACTAAACCCCAAAGATGGTTCTCACTAAACTTGGATCCAGCTCCTACGTGATCACGAACTGTGGTGCTCTTCTTCTATCCCTGTGGCGGTGGTCTGTCCTTATCACGGCGGCAGTCTTCTATCTTCATCATCTTCTTTTCTTCTTATTTTGTATCTTCTATCCCCCAATGTCCTCTTTATGTGATCACCTGCCACACACTGAATTTTTAAATGTGAGGTACCCCCTTTATATAGGGGTATCCTTGCATTCCTAATGGCTGATTTTCATTTTCAAATTCAAATCAGCCGTCTGGATGTAGATGGATCACCGCAGCCGGAATGGAAGAATAGCACCTCAGTTGGCTATCACATAGGAGCTGGATTTAAATTTGGTGAGTACCATTTTTGGAGTTTAGTTATAGGCTTTTCTGGGTTTGTTTTGTTTTTTAGAATATGGTTGTTGTTTTTTTATTTTGGGCAGCAAAAGAGCTTTAGTGCACTGCCCTACCAAATGCCTTTCTAAGTGCCTAACCATTTCAGGGCAAATTTAGAGTAGGTTTTTATTAGATATCCTTTTTTTTCGGAGGTGGGGTGGTTACTTGTATTGTAGAATGGGCTAGTATTTATTTTTGTGAAAAAAGCTTAATCACTTTAGGGCAATGACTTAAAAAAGCCCTTCTAAGGGGTAATGCTATAGTTTGGTTTAGTGTTATAGTGTTTTTTTATTTTGAGCTAGGCTATTTTTTTAAGTGGAACTTTAGTTATATAATTGGTAGGGTTGCACTGATACTATTTTTTTAAGACTGAGTACAAGTACCAATACTTTTTTTCAAATACTCGCCAATACCATTTACAGATACTTTTTTTTAATGTCATGTGACAGTTTCTCAAGCACAATACAGACTAATGATTTAAGATAGCTTCTTTATAATTATGAAGAACTGTAACTCAAAAGACATTAGGAAATAATGAAACCGTTTTGTTTGCTTGTTGTTACAAAGTTGTAACAACTCAAAGAAATTTCACAGAACATGTTTATAAATAAAAATATTACAATAAAATATATTAATAATAACAATACATAACAAATGTAAAATCACAACCAACCAAAAGTGCAATACAGTAAAAAATATAACAATGCACACTTTAATCATGGGAACAACACTATGGGATAGATTACATTGACTGGTAAGCTTTACAAATGCTCTCATTCCATCAACTCCATTAAAGTCTATGGAGTTGGAAATGTGAACAGAGCATTGGTAAAGCTTACCAATCAAATGTAATCTAAATCTAGTCCTATAATTGTAGGATGAGTGTTCATAGGAATTAACTTAATTTGTCCTATGAACACTCTTCCTGCCATTATATAAGATAAGGATGTTCCTCAGAGTACAGTATGTTTTGAGCATAATTGTGCAAGATGAGAACTAGCAGTATAACAGGCAATCTAGCAATTAGAATACATTTTTCAAAAGTTAGTGGCAGTTCTTTTTTAGGAACAGAAGCATCTCTGCATGTTCAGCTATAAGTCTGTTTCTTTTATCAGTAAGGAGGTTTGATGCTAAGCTGAACAGTCTTTCACTTTTCACACTACTGCATGGGTCAGAAAGATATTTTTGGGCCATTAAATCTAGGTTTATTAACTGCCCAGTACTTCAAGGGTTTGTCTGAAGGAGGTACAGCGATCCCTCCCAGGAAGGTTTCCAGCTGTATTGTAGCAGCTTTTGGAGCACTGCTCTCAGACGTACAATAATATAAATAACAGCAATTTTTATTAGAAGAACAGAAGTGAACAATTTTTAGTTAAGTCTCCACTCCAGCTTAAAATGAAATGGGAACATTAAGTTTGAAAAAAAAATGCCGCAAGATGTTGTATGGGTAATATCTAAGATCGGAAGGTATAAGTTTAAGTATCGGGGCATTTGCATTAGTACAAGTACTGGGGCAAGTACTTAGTATCGGTACCAATACTGATACCGATACTAGTATCAGTGCAACCCTAATAATTGGCATAACTGTGTTTTTTAATTTTAGTAATTATTTTTTTTCTGTAATGGTAGTTTTTTTTCTCTCTGAAATGGTAGCTTATTTTATGTAATGTTAGTTTTATGGGTTTTTTTTAAAGGTAATGTTAGGTTTATTTTTCTCATGTAATGTTTTTTCTTTTAATAACTTAAGGGTGTTAGGTTCGGAGAGTTTGGGGGTTAGCTGGTTAAGGGGTTTAGATGTTAGTGGGTACTTTGCAATGGCGGTTGTGGTAGTTTAGGGGTTAATAGTATAGAGGGGTATTTTTCAAATGCGTTGTGCTGGTTTCGGTGTTAATAGTGTAGTGCAGTACTTTGCAGTGTACTATGTGGTGATTTAGGAGTTAATAGTGTAGTGGGGTACTTTGCGGTGGGCTATGTGGTGGTTTAGGGGTTAATATTGTAGTAGGGTACCTTGCGATTGGCTATGTTTGGGTTTAGGGGTTAATAGTGTAGAGGGGTAGCTTCATGATGTGGGGTGTGGCAGTTTAGGGGTTAATAGTGTAGTTTAGTGCAACTGTTTCCTCCAGCCAAACTATTTAAGGGAACTTTCAGGTCATGTAAAAAGTTTGAGCATTAAATGTAATTGTGCTTGAGCGATTGCATTTACTTTCATTTTGTAATATGAGTGAACATTTCCGCTCAGTGCCACCCATAGAAAAAATAGGGAGCATGAATTACCAAGAATTTGCGTTAATTAATTTGCTGTAATTTAAACAGCTCGCCTTTTGTAATATGTATTTGAGTGTAAAATGCATTTACGCTCCTTGCAGTAATGATATCGCTCCACTCCAAATCTAGCCCCGAAACGGCAACATAAAATAACATGAATTGGTAATGCTGCTGACACTGAGAAGGCTCACAAAGCTGGAGAGGCTGATGAATTTTGTGTTGAAACTAAGGGTTAAAATGTATTGTGTCCTTATTAAGATGTATTTGGCCACATGTGTAACTTAGTAAATTATATTTGCTGTGTACAGTGTTTCTTATCTTTGCATATGTTTATCTAACAAGTTAATATGCTCTATAAAAGAACTGTAGTGTAATGTAAACTGAAAACTAAATTCTTAAAAGAGGCCACACCAGTATTAGTAAATAGTGGCAAATCTCTATTTGCAAGAGTTTTCTTTCATTTATCTTACCAGAAAACTGGTCAATATTTATCACTGAATCAGTAAAGGGCGTAGTCCAAGTAAACAGTATAAATTTAAGTGAGGGATCAACCTTTCTCAAATCACACTTCAAACCTTTAGTTATGCTGCTGCGTCTCCTCTGTATGTCCCTGTTTTTTTCAGGAGCGAATGCAGGTAATGGAATTTAGTACTTAGTTTATTTATGTAACACTTTATTAACCCCTTAACGACCGAGGACGTGCAGGGTACGTCCTCAAAAAAAAGGCAGTTAATGCCTGAGAACGTACCCTGCACGTCCTCGGTGTGGAAAGCAGCTGGAAGCGATCCTGCTCGCTTCCAGCTGCTTTCCGGTTATTGCAGTGATGCCTCGATATGGAGGCATCCTGCAATAACCCCCCTTGGCCATCCGATGCAGAGAGAGCCACTCTGTGGCCCTCTCTGCACCGGACATCGATGGCCGGTATCGTTGGTGGGTGGGAGCTTACGTGGGAGGCGGGTGGCGGCCATCGGTGCGCTATGTGGAGTGGAGGGGGGCGGGATCGGGGGGGCGGGAGCTACGGGGGCGCGCACGGGAGCGCGCGCGTGCACGGGGGTGGTGGGCGGGCGCGTGCACGGGGCGGGAGCGGGTGGGAACCGCTACACTACAGAAAAAAAAAAGTTAAAAAGTAAAAAAAAAAAAAACTTAAATAAAATCTAAGGGTTTTGGAAGGGGTTGGGGGTTGGTCTCGGTGGGGGGGGAAAGCTACACTACAGAAAAGGGAATTTAAAAAAAAAAAAGGCTCATTTTGTTACAAAACTGGGTACTGGCAGACAGCTGCCAGTACCCAAGATGGCGCCCATTATTGCAGAGGGGAAGGGTTAGAGAGCAGTATGGTGGGGGATCAGTGAGGTTGGGGTCTAAGGGGGGATCCTACACATCAGCATATGTAAATATGCTTTTTTTTTTTTTTTAAAAAAAAAGGGCCAAATACCTTTTATTTTAGTACTGGCAGAGTTTCTGCCAGTACTTAAGATGGCGGGGACAATTGTGGGGTGGGGGAGGGAAGAGAGCTGTTTGGGAGGGATCAGGGGGTCTGATGTTTCAGGTGGGAGGCTGAGCTCTACACTAAAGCTAAAATTAACCCTGCAAGCTCCCTACAAGCTACATAATTAACCCCTTCACTGCTAGCCATAATACACGTGTGATGCGCAGCGGCATTTAGAGGCCTTCTAATTACCAAAAAGCAATGCCAAAGCCATATATGTCTGCTATTTCTGAACAAAGGGGATCCCAGAGAAGCATTTACAACCATTTGTGCCATAATTGCAGAAGGTGTTTGTAAATAATTTCAGTGAGAAACCTAAAATTGAGAAAAAATTAACGTTTCTTTTAATTTGATCGCATTTAGCGGTGAAATGGTGGCATGAAATATACCAAAATTGGCCTAGATCAATACTTGGGGTTGTCTACTACACTACACTAAAGCTAAAACTACCCCAAAAAGCTCCCTACATGCTCCCTAATTAACCCCTTCACTGCTGGGCATAATACACGTGTGGTGCGCAGTGGCATTTAGCGGCCTTCTAATTACCAAAAAGCAACACCAAAGTCATATATGTCTGCTATTTCTGAACAAAGGGGATCCCAGAGAAGAATTTACAACCATTTATGCCATAATTGCACAAGCTGTTTGTAAATAATTTAAGTTAGAAATCAAAAGTTTGTGAAAAAATTTGTGAAAAGTGAACAATTTTTTCTATTTGATTGCATTTGGCGGTGAAATGGTGGCATGAAATATACCAAAATGGGCCTAGATCAATACTTTGGGTTGTCTACTAAAAAAAAATATATACATGTCAATGGATATTCAGAGATTCCTGAAAGATATCAGTGCTCTAATGTAACTATCGCTAATTTTGAAAAGAAATGGTTTGGAAATAGCAAAGTGCTACTTGTATTTATGGCCCTATAGTTTACAAAAAAAGCAAAGAACATGTAAACATTGGGTATTTCTAAACTCAGGACAAAATTTAGAAACTATTTAGCATGGGTGTTTTTTGGTGGTTGTAGATGTGTAACAGATTTTGGGGGTCAAAGTTAGAAAAAGTGTGTTTTTTTCCATTTTTTCCTCATATTTTATAATTTTTTTTATAGTAAATTATAAGATATGATGAAAATAATGGTATCTTTAGAAAGTCCATTTAATGGCGAGAAAAACAGTATATAATATGTGTGGGTACAGTAAATGAGTAAGAGGAAAATTACAGCTAAACACAAACACCTCAAAAATGTAAAAATAGCCTTGGTCCCAAACGGACAGAAAATGGAAAAGTGATGTGGTCATTAAGGGGTTAAATGTAGTGATTCTCCAGCATGATATAAGTTAGAAACTATAGAACATACCTGGAACTTGCTGGATTTGACCAGGACTCTCTGAGTTAAGCACTGGTTTCCATGTCTATGGCTAAATTCAATTTTTTTTCTCTAAGGCTGAATGTAACTTATGGAGTGGTTGCTAGGCCATGGGGTCTGGTTTTAAGTATAATGTGGGAATGTGGCTTATATAAGGGTTGCTGGGACAGAGGCCTGGTTTGAGGTCTGATGTTGGAATGTGGTTTATGTGCACACTGCTAAGCTATGTAGTCTTATATGTTGGTATCTGGCTTATTAAGGGCCTTCTGAGTTATATGGTATGATTTGAAGTACGAGGTGAGTATGTGGCTCATGGATGAGCCATTGAACTTTAGGGTTTTATCTAAGGCCTAATCTGATCTGAGATCTGATTGATGAGCTGCAGAGCTGTGAGGTGTTGGTATGTAGCTAATAGAGAGGTTGCTAAGATACAGGGTCTGATGTGGTTTGTGGTTTATACAAAGGGACTTATGAGGTCTATGACCTTTGGAAGAGCTGCTGAGCTATGGGGCTTGATCAGAGGTCTGATGTGGGTATGTGATATATAGAAGGGTTGCTTAGTTATCGGATAGGATTTAAAGCTGATGTATATTTGACTTATGGAAGTATTTCTGGGCCAAGTCAAGGGGTCTGATGATTTAAAGGGGATGCTAGGCCAAGGGTCTGATCTG
Source organism: Bombina bombina (assembly GCF_027579735.1). Lineage (NCBI taxonomy): Eukaryota > Metazoa > Chordata > Amphibia > Anura > Bombinatoridae > Bombina > Bombina bombina. Next base: position 222,966,189 of record NC_069506.1, read on the forward strand.
TGATCTAAGGTATGTGGCTTTTAAATTGGGCATGGAGAGCAGAACCAACGGGTCTGATGTTTACATGTGGCTAAGAGGTCCTACAGGTCAGGTGTTTTTCAACAGCGGTATAATGATTTTTCAAAAAACAAAAATTTTAATAAATGTTAAATGTGTGCACCATGACAGCTTGCTGACCATAAAGGGGCAGTCTAGTAAAAATTCATGATTCAGATACGGCATGCAATTTTAAACAACTTTTCAATTTACTTTTATCATGAAATTTCCTTTGTTCCCTATGTATTATTTGTTGAAAGCTAAACCTATATAGGCTCATATGCTAATTTTAGGCCTTTTGAGGTTGTCTCTTATCTCTGTGCATTTTGACAGTTTTTAAAGCTAGACAGCGCTACTTCATGTGTGCCATATAGATAACATTGTGCTCACTCCCATATAGTTATTTATGAGTCAGCACTTATTGGCTAACATGCAAGTTTGTCAAAAGAACTGAAATAAGGGGCAGTCTGCAGAGGCTTAGATATAAGGTAGTCCAAGAACCTATAGCACCAGAGTAGCAAAAAAAAAAAAAAGTGCACGTTGACAGTCTTCACACCACCAAAGCCTCAGATAGATATCCAAAAAAAGAGAGTACAGCAGCACTGTAAATAAATGCAATATGTATTGCAGCTAGTGAAACAAATACAACGTTTTCGAATCTAGCGATCCTTAATCATGTCTTGATTAATGATTAATCATGATTAAGGATCGCTAGATCCGAAAAGTTGTTTTTTCCCCCACTAGCTGTAATAAATATTGCATTTATTTACGGTGCTGCTGTACTCTCTTTTTAGATATAAGGTATAATCACAGAGGTAAAAAGTGTATTAATATAACCGTGTTGGTTATGCAAAACTGGGGAATGGGTAATAAAGGGATTATCTACCTTTTTAAACAATAACAATTCTGGAGTAGTCTGTCCCTTTAAGTGCAAGTTCAGTTTATTTGTAATAACTGTGGTCTGTATGTACCGTTTAGCACTGCGCATATGTTTAGGTTGTTATTTCAGTAACAGACTATTATGTGGACTAGCAGATGGGGTAGTCTTACTATGATTAACATTGGCAATAAATGTGGTTTCTTGCATATAACATGCACAAGTACTTCCCATCAACTCTCATATTTACTATAATTCACACACTTCTGCAGCTGCTAGAAGCTCCTCAACCTCTTCATTTTTTGCGTAATTCTGGGTAACTCATTAACCGAAAGTGATTGTAAATGTTAGTGTAATTCAAAAACTAGGCTGAATCTATACAATAAATTAAGAGGACCTTAATTTATTATTTTTAAGTAAAACCGCTCTAAAACATACTATTATTTTATACACTGTTCTTCTAAAAGTGATGTTTCCACCTCTTATCCAATAGCTGTGCTAGCCATACGGCAATCAATGATTGGATTGAGTGCAGTATGGCTAGCACAGCTAGTGGCAATGAGGTAGAAATGTCACCTCATGAAAAAAAATTGTTTTGCAGTGAACGGCCAGAAGGTGTTATTTTAGTAGAACGGTGCATAAAATAAAAGTATGTTTTAGAAAAGTTTCACTTCAAAATCATGAATTAAGGTTCACTTCATTTATTCTACAGATTCAAGCTAGTGTTTAAATTACACTAACATTTACCATCACTTCAAGCTCTATATATTTTAATGACTTGGCTTCATAGGATAACAAGGAAAATGGAGAGGCAGGGGAGGACTGTTAGTAAATCTATAAGATTCCCAGACCAATTTTCTCTGTTGATGATAATAATAATGTGTGTATTTTCTTTTAACTCTGTTTAATAATCATATTTCAGGCCTAAACTGCATGGTAGCTCCCGGAAATCTGAAGCAAATAGATGCTGGAAACGGAGATGTTTATGGTGTCAATGATGATGGAAACATATACCGCTGGAATGTCAACAACTGGGAGCAGGTTCCAGGACAGCTTATGCATGTGACTGCAGGACCAGCAGGAGTCTGGGGTGTAAACAAAGCAAACACTATATTCAAGTTACAGGAAGGCACCTGGATGGCTGTAACAGGTTAAGGCTAAATAATGGAGCGGGGGAACAGAATAATATATTGGTGTTTTTCAACTCCACATAAACAAGCCTGATTTTTATAATATCTGAACTAGAACACAGGTAAAATAATCAGATGATAGGTGAGAGCAGGTTAGTAACCACGATTATTTAATCTGTGCTCTCATTCAGATATCATGAAAGCCTGGCCTGTTACTAGGCCCTGAGGAGAGGAGTTGAAAAACACTAATATATGATAGGGCAGGACTGGTTACAGACTGTATATAATACAATACAATCTATAGGTCAGACTATGTACAGCAGAGCTTTCCAAACTTTTCATGTTGGCAACACACTTTTTAGACCTACATCATTTCATGACACAGTAATTCAGTTGTACTGGCAAACAGGAGGTTAAACTAACTTGTTTTAAGAGATACGGACACACACATAAATTATATAATAACAAAATGCATTTACAAGTAACAGTATGTATGTGCAAGAATAAAAAAAAAGTTTAATAACACCAATAGCTACTTACTATTTTAATGGGATGTATATGAGGTTGATGGGATGAACACAGTTTCTGAATATTTGGTGGAATATTAGATAAAGACACTCGCATTTCATCATCAAGCATTTTTAAGCTTCCCCTTCCTATCCATATATCAAGAGCAGGAGAAGCAATGCACTACTGGGAGCTAGCTGCAGAAAAACCCCCACTGACTTCTGACTTCAGTTCAGCGTTTAAGCTGCCGCCCTCAGAGCTCGGTGAGTCCGACTGACTACTGCCCGCGCTGCAAACACACTGCTGTCCCACTCACTGACTACACATGCAGTCACGAGCCAATTAAGGAGACTACACGTGCAGTCAGGAGACAATGTGCCGCCAAAGCCGCCAATGGGAATAGTTTCAGTTCGCACTGAGCTGCGCCAATAAGTTAAGATGATCTGTGACCCCCTAGGTATGAATCATGTGTCAACCATGTGATATGCGTAGCAGGCAGGCAGAAAGTCAGAAACCCCCCCCAAAAAAATGTTAAATTACATTTTAAAAAATTTGTGCTAAAGCAGGGACACACCTACACACTGCTGCCGACACACAGTTTGGAAAGCACTGATGTACAGAATAAGACAGGAATATGTGAGATTGTAAAGAATTATGGAGTATGCATTGCAAGATTTATAGGCAATGAATTCAAACAGATTGCTGGGTGTATATAGTGTAAGGCAAAATGCAGTCCTCTTTGTATATATAATGGACTAGTGCAAATTGCAAAGTTTATGTAATGTAATCAGGATACAATGCACTACGACAGATTTCAAAGGGCATGTACTAGATAGGAAGATGCAATGCAGGAAGTACAGTAGTAACAAAACAAGAATGAGATTGTCTATAGTTTTAAAATGTTTAATGCTAATATTTAAGCACTCAAGCCAACCTTGCCAGCTATTATGTGCATCCAAAAAATGAGCTTTCTTTGTGCTGAAGTGTAAGAATACTTTTTAAAAGAAAAGCTAACAAAGGTGCACGTGCACTGGGGGTAAACACAATCTGCAAAGTGACATTATTATATATGCAGGTAGGTTAGGGACACAGAGATCAAAAATGACTCACTGGCTGGTGGTCACATGTAATGAGTGGCTAATAAAATATATTTACACTATTTCATTGACTTGTTAGTGGAAGCCAAAAGTTATAATGTATATCTAAGGTTGCCACCTCATGTTTTCCTGGACACTTATGAGTTATGCATGCTGCAGGGTGTGCAGGAAGGAACATGAATTTCAACACTGGACAGCACACAAATAGTGACAGTGAACAGCACTATTCATATTCCTCTCTGCACACCCTGCAGCATGTATAACTCATAAGTGTCCAGGAAACATGGCATAGGTGGCAAACCTATGTATATCCCTATGACCATTGTGCCCTTGGCGATCGCCTAGGTTTACTTAATGGATGGACTGGCCCAGCATTTTACTAAAAATATTTAAAAACAAATATTGCAGGGAACAAATATTCGGGGAAACAAATGTCCTCGAATACACGTTATGATGACTAATATGTATAAAAATGTCTATAGTTACATTTAAACGCACTGTGTGCTAGCATTGCCTATGACAAGTAAACTTTACTAAGAGAATTCTCCAGCCTCTCCAGTTTCTAAGCTATTTTATACACCTAATAAAGAGGTGAGTGAGGTGGGTGGAGCTTAAGAGACCCCAGTGTAACCTAGATCCTGGGAAGGAATGCATATGCTGAATAAATTATAATCTACAGTAGGGAACTAGATTTCATATTGCTAAGCAGCTTTTTTTAAACAAATACGCTTATAAAGCTTTGATCTCAGGTCTGCACGTTTTCTCCCGTTTCTCAGATGTTTTCTCAAAATTCAGTAGAGTTTTTGTTTTTTTAGGCACTAGTTACTATTGACACTTGTGTGGCAATAGACGCTATTGACACTATTTAAATAAATAAATACAGACTAGTATTTTAAAGGATCTGCCAAAGATATGGCAAGTTGTATTTGCTTTTTCCTCCCTAAGCCTATGTTACACCTTGTTAATCCCCATGTTTGCTCATAATTCAGTAGAAAGTTATGCACTCAACTACAGATTCACTAGAAGATATATTTATTAAAGGGTTTAGTAAATGAATGCACTGAAAAGCAATGTTTAGACTCACAAGCCTCTCCAGCTTTTGCAGTTCCTATATATTGGTCCCCAAGCAGGCATCAGTGAAATACATTTCTTTATATAAATAGTAGGGATGGGCGAATGTTTTGCAACATTCGAAAAATGAAACGAATTTTAACACATTCGTTCGTTTGAATCGAATTTCGAATGTTTACATAACATTCTAACATTTGATTTTCGAATGTTCGGTTTCGAATTTTACGATTACATTCGAAAATATTCTTTTCGAAAAATTCAAATTTATATTTGTAATAGTATTTCTAATGCTTTCTTTAAATGTAATATTTGAATTATGCAATATTCTATATAGAAACAAAACAAAATGATATATTTGTATCTATTATGTATCAATTTACTAGATTCCCTCCCTGCCACATGAACTATTAAGCTTCTGAATAGTATTTGTTAAATAGAATGTTACATTCGAAATTTCGAATGTGGACATTCGATATAATTATAAACATTCGAATTTGAAAGTGACATTCGAAAACTGTAAATAACATTCGATTATAGAATTTTAAGAATATTCGTTCTTATCAACATTCGGATTTATAATTCGAATTTTGGTAATAACATTCGTTCTAACATTCGAAATTCGGAAATTTACACATTCGCCCATCCCTAATAAATAGGCTTTCACACATGTGCTTATATGAAAAGTCACAGTCTTAAGCATGTAAATACCTGATCTCCTAACTGTCCTGTATTTTGAGGGATGATCCTGGCTTTGTAGCATTGTTTATTCATTACTATTTTTGTGAAAGTGATGACCACCTGATCCCTATCTAGATACACATAGCCACACCCATCTACCAATCAGTCACAAACACAACCCGCCTAAAGGGACATGAAACGCAAACATTTTCTTTCATGATTCAGATAGAGAATACTATTTGAAACAACTTTCTAATTTACTTCTATTATCTAATTTGTTTCATTATCTTGGTATCATTTGTTGAAGGAGCAGGAATGCACTACTGCTTTATAACTGAACAAATGGGTGAGCCAATGACAATCAGTATATATATATATATGTGCATTCACCAATCAGCAGCTAGAACCTACGTTCTTTGCTGCTCCTTAGCATTCCTAGATAAACATTTCAGCAAAAGGATAACAAGAGAAGGAAGCAAATTAAATAATAGAAGTTAATTGGAAAGTTGTTTAAATTGTATTCACAGATGTTGTATATAAATTTTGTAAGGTGTGCTAAAAAACCAAATTTTGTATTTGTACTTAAAAGTAATCAGGGAGACTGACCATCTCCCATTGGTTTAAGCACCCCACCCAAGCTCAGGTGTGCTCATGGCAGTCTAATAGTTGTGAATAAAAAGCCAGGGAGTCTCATTCTATTATGGAGAGTAAAAGCAGGAATGATTCAGCCCTCTGTGGCAAAGTAGTGTTAGGACCAGTCTAATTGGGGCACCTTGTAAGTTGGTGACTGGCTAAGCAGAATATGGCCATATTGTGTGACTAAGATTCCAATATTATTTAAAAAGAATAGTTGTCTCTTGATGTTGTTTGCAGGCAATTTTTTTTTTGCAGCAGTTAAAAAAAAAAATATGTTGTGCTTTTGAAAATTGATGTGCGCCAATACCTCTTTGTTTGTTTATATATATATATATATATATATATATATATATATATATATGCATTCACCAATCAGCAGCTAGAACCTACGTTCTTTGCTGCTCCTTAGCATTCCTAGATAAACATTTCAGCAAAAGGATAACAAGAGAAGGAAGCAAATTAAATAATAGAAGTTAATTGGAAAGTTGTTTAAATTGTATTCTCTATTTGAATCATGAAAGAACATTTTTGGGTTTCATGTCCCTTTAAGCTACCAATAGTCAGCGTATGAATTGTGCTGACCTTGTCTTGGTGCTGAGACTCCGCCATTATGGATTCAAATCTTCAAAATATTTTGGTAAAAAATTGTTTTGAAACATTGCAAGTAAAATTCACTATAGTTTTAAATGTGTTTTATGTTAATGTTTAAAACATTTTTTTAAGTTAGCCAAACCAAAATTGCTAGCTATATTGTTCAAGCAAGAAATTAGCACCTAGATTTAGAGTTCTGCGTTAGCCGTCAAAAGCAGCGTTAAGGGGTCCTAACGCTGCTTTTTAACGCCTGCTGGTATTTAGAGTCAGGCAGGAAAGGGTCTACCGCTCACTTCCCTACCGCGATTCACGTCTACCGCAGATCCCCTTACGCCAATTGCGTATCCTATGTTTTCAATGTGATCTGCCTAACGCTGGTATTTTGAGTCTTGGGAGAAGTGAGCGGTAGAGCCTCTACCGACAAGACTCCTACCGACAAAAAAAGTCAGTATGGGCTAACGCGTGAATATAAAGCTCTTAACTACTGTGCTCTAAAGTACACTAACACCCATAAACTACCTATGTACCCCTAAACCGAGGCCCCCCACATCGCCGCCACTATAAAAAACAAATTTAACCCCTAATCTGCCGACCGGACACCGCCACCACCTACATTATACCTATAAACCCCTAATCTGCTGCCTCTAACATCGCCGACCCCTATATTATATTTATTAACCCCCAACATCGCTGCTACCTAACTACACTTATTAACCCCTAATCTGCCGACCGGACCTCGCTGCCACTATAATAAATGTATTAACCCCTAAACCGCCACACTCCCGCTGTGCAAACACTAGAATAAATAGTATTAACCCCTAATCTGCCCTCCCTAACATCGCCGCCACCTACCTACAATTATTAACCCCTAATCTCCTACCCGCAACATCGCCGCTACTATAATAAAGTTATTAACCCCTAAACCTAACTCTAACCCTAACCCTAACACCCCCCTAACATAAATATAATTCCTAAAATTAACTAAAATAATCCTATTTAAAACTAAATACTTACCTATAAAATAAACCCTAATATAGCAACAATATAAATAATAATTACATTGTAGCTATTTTAGGATTTATATTTATTTTACAGGCAACTTTGTATTTATTTTAACTAGGTACAATAGCTATTAAATAGTTAAGAACTTTTTAATAGCTACCTAGTTAAAATAAGTACAAAATTACCTGTAAAATAAATCCTAACCTAAGTTACAATTAAACCTAACACTACACTATCATTAAATTAATTAAATAAATTACCTACAATTACCTAAAATAAAATACAATAAAATAAACTATTCTATAATATAAAAACAAACAAACACTAAATTACAAAAAATAAAAAAGAATTACAAGAAGTTTAAACTAATTAACCTAATCTAAGCTACCTAATAAAATAATAAAGCCCCCCAAAATAAAAAAACGCCCTACCCTATTCTAAATTACCAAGTAACTAGCTCTTTTACCAGCCCTTAAAAGGGATTTTTGTGGGGCATTGCCCCAAAGTAATCAGCTCTTTTACCTGTAAAAAAAAATACACCCCCCCCAACATTAAAACCCACCACCCACATACCCCTACTCTAACCCACCCAAACCCCCCTTAAATAAACCTAACACTACCCCCCCTGAAGATTTCCCTACCTTGAGTTGTCTTCACCCAGCCGGGCCGAAGTCTTCATCCGATGGGGCAGAAGAGGACATCAAGACCGGCAGAAGTCTTCATCCTATCTGGGCAGAAGAGAACATCCAGACCGGCAGAAGTCTTCATCCTATCCGGGCAGAAGAGGACATCTGGACCGGCAGAAGTCTTCATCCTATTAGGCTCAAAGTTCAATCCGATTGGCTGATCCAATCAGCCAGTCATATTGAACTCGCATTCTATTGGCTGTTCCGATCAGCCAATAGAATGCAAATTCAATACGATTGGTTGATTAGATCAGCCAATCGGATTGAACTTCAATCTGATTGGCTGATTGCATCAGCCAATCAGATTTTTTCTACCTTAATTCCGATTGGCTGATCCTATCAGCCAATCGGAATTCGAGGGACGCCATCTTGGATGACGTCATTTAAAGGACCAGGCATTCGTTGTTAGTCCGTCAGCCAGGAAGGATGCTCCGCACCGGAGGTCTTGAAGATGGAGCCGCTCCTCTTCGGATGGATGAAGATAGAAGATGCCGCTTGGATGAAGATGTCTGCCGGTCCGGATGTCCTCTTCTGCCCGGATAGAATGAAGACTTCTGCCGGTCCGGATGTCCTCTTCTGCCCGGATAGGATGAAAACTTCTGCCGGTCTGGATGTCCTCTTCTGCCCCATCGGATGAAGACTTCGGCCCGGCTGGGTGAAGACGACTCAAGGTAGGGAGATCTTCAGGGGGGTAGTGTTAGGTTTATTTAAGGGGGGTTTGGGTGGGTTAGAGTAGGGGTATGTGGGTGGTGGGTTTTAATGTTGGGGGGGTTGTATTTTTTTTTACAGGTAAAAGAGCTGATTACTTTGGGGCAATGCCCCGCAAAAAGCCCTTTTAAGGGCTGGTAAAAGAGCTGATTACTTTGGTAGTTTAGAATAGGGTAGGGAATTTTTTTTTATTTATTTTATTAGGGGGCTTAGATTAGGTGTAATTAGTTTAAAATTCTTGTAATTCTTTTTTATTTTTTGTAATTTAGTGTTTTTTTTTTGTATTATGGAATAGTTTATTTTATTGTATTTTAATTTAGCTAATTGTAGGTAATTTATTTAATTAATTAATTAAATGATAGTGTAGTGTTAGGTTTAATTGTAACTTAGGTTAGGATTTATTTTACAGGTAATTTTGTACTTATTTTATCTAGGTAGCTATTAAATAGTTCTTAATTATTTAATAGCTATTGTACCTAGTTAAAATAAATACAAAGTTGCCTGTAAAATAAATATAAATCCTAAAATAGCTACAATGTAATTATAAGAATTAGAATTAATTAGTAAATATTAGAATTTAATTCGTTCTCCGGGACGTTTCGTATTGCGAAAATTTCGTAAACCGAAACACGGTTTCCCATAGGAATGCATTGAAAACCAATTAATGCGTTCTGGAGGTGAGAAAAAAGTCAAATAAAGGCTCCAAAACCTGCTGCAAAAGGCTCCAAAAGGCTCCAAAACCTGCTGCAAATGGCTCCAATGGCTCCAAAAGGCTCCACAACTTGCTGCAAATGGCTCCAAAAGGCTCAACAACTTGCTGCAAATGGCTCCAAAAGGCTCAACAACTTGCTGCAAATGGCTCCAAAACCTCTCCAACACCTCCACACTGCTACCCACACTTCAGTATGCAGGGTCAAACCGGGACACTTGTTTCGTATTGCGAAAAAAAATCGTAAACCGAGGGGCAAAGCGGGACACTTGTTTCGTATTGTGAAAAAATTCGTAAACCGAAGCATTTTTTTTAAAGAATTTTCATTCGTAAACCGAAATTTCGTATACCGAGTCGTTCGTTAACCGAGGTCCCACTGTATATTGTAGCTATATTAGGGTTTATTTATAGGTAAGTATTTAGTTTTAAATAGGATTAATTTAGTTATTAATAGGAGTATTATTTTGTTTCATTTAAATTATATTTAAGTTAGGGGGGTGTTACGGTTAGGGTTAGACTTAGGTTTAGGGGTTAATAAATTTATTATAGTAGCGGCGACGTTGCGGACGGGAGATTAGGGGTTAATCATTTTAGGTAGGTGGCGACGATGTTAGGGAGGGCAGATTAGGGGTTAATACTATTTATTCTAGTGTTTGCGAGGCGGGAGTGCGGCGGTTTAGGGGTTAATACATTTATTATAGTGGCGGCGAGGTCCGGTCGGCAGATTAGGGGTTAATAAGTGTAGGTAAGGTAGCGGCGACGTTGGGGGGCAGATTAGGGGTTAATAAATATAATATAGGGGTTGGCGATGTTGGGAGCAGCAGATTAGGGGTTCATAGGGATAATGTAGGTTGCGGCGGTGTCCGGAGCGGCAGATTAGGGGTTAATAATATAATGCTGGTGTCAGCGATAGCGGGGGTGGCAGATTAGGGGTTAATAAGTGTAAGGTTAGGGGTGTTTAGACTCGGGGTTCATGTTAGGGTGTTAGGTGCAGACTTAGAGAGTGTTTCCCCATAGGAAACAATTTGGCTGCATTAGGAGCTGAACGCTGCTTTTTTGCAGGTGTTAGGTTTTTTTCAGCCCAAAATGCCCCATTGTTTCCTATGGGGATATCGTGCACGAGCTTACCGCTACCGTAAGCAACGCTGGTATTGAGGGTTGAAGTGGAGCTAAATTAGGCTCAAAGCTCACTTTTTTGAGCCTAACGCAGCCCCTCAGACAACTCTAAATTCCAGCGTTGTTGGAAGGGTGCGTTGGGAAAAAAAGCAGCGTTAGCTACGCGGGTTTTTACCGACAAAACTCTTAATCTAGGCGTAGGTTTCTTTGTGATGAAGTGTAAAAATGCTTTTCAAAGAAGTAGCATTTACACTGTGTATAAAAACAAACTGCAAAGTGCCAACATCTATCTATCTATCTTCTATCTATCTATCTATCTATCTATCTATCTATCTATCTATCTATCTATCAAGTACAGTACAGCTCTGCTGGCAAATTGAGCTTTTCCCACTCAAACACCTTGACATATACCATATCCCTTTTAAACACTTTTTATACATTTATTTCAATAATAAACATATATTTTAATATGTTTTCCATATGTTTTGTTAAACTTTCCTTGTAGCCCTAGCTCTTTACTTCAGATCTCACGTCGTGCTAACTTATTTAGCTCTGTTATGTGTCCATATATAACTTTCAACTTGTAATATGAGCAATGTTTAGCGGGGCCACAATATCCATTGAAAGTATAGGGTGCATTAAACTGATGTCTGTCTAAACATTCTCTAATTATTTATTTTTAATATTCATTTGTATCAGATTGCCCACTAATATTAGCGTGGCCCTGTAATATTAATAGCACATTTTGTCCTTAAAGGGATTCTGAACCCATTTTTTTCATGATTCAGATTAAGAGGCCTAATTATCAACGTGTCTACTTACCTGCCTTTGCCGGCCCAATACGCCCGCCTAAGCTCACCTACCATCGCCGCCGACCTGAATAATCTCGCCAAAGTTATCAAAAAAGCTGTCAAAAAGCTGCGCACCAAGTACAGGGTGATGAGCAGCGGACTGTGATACTTATCACTCATCCGATCTCGCTGCTCTTCGGCTTTTCTACAGCTTTATTGATAAGCTGTCACTAAGCACCCACACTAAACTACACTGTTCTACCCCCTATACCGGCACCCCCGGAGCCCCCCACAACTAAATAAAGGTATTAACCCCTAAACCGCCGCTCCTAGACCCCGCCGCAACTATAATAAATGTATTAACCCCTAAACCGCCGCTCCCGGAGCCCACCGCCACCTACATTATACCTAGTAACCCCTATCCTGCCCCCCCATACCGCCGCCACCTATAATAAATTTTTTAACCCCTATCCTGCCGATCCCGGACCCCGCCGCAACTAAATAAATTGTTTAACCCCTAAACTGCCGCTCCCGGACCCCGCCGCCACCTATATTAAACTTATTAACCACTAATCTGCCCCCCCTACACTGTCGCCACCTATAATAAATTTATTAACCCCTATCCTGCCCCCCTACACCGCCGCCACTAAAATAAAATTATTAACCCCTAAACCTAAGTCTAACCCTAACCCTAACACCCCCCTAACTTAAATATTAATTAAATACATATAAATATTATAACTCTTATTAACTAAATTAATCCTATTTAAAACTAAATACTTACCTTTAAAATAAACCCTAATATAGCTACAATATTACTAATAATTATATTGTAGCTATTTTAGGATTTATTTTTATTTTACAGGCAAATTTCAATTTATTTTAACTAGGTACAATAGCTATTAAATAGTTATTAACTATTTAATAGCTACCTAGTTAAAATAAAGACAAATTTACCTGTAAAATAAATCCTAACCTAAGTTACAATTACACCTAACACTACACTATCATTAAATAAATTATTCCTATTTAAAACTAAATACTTACCTGTAAAATAAAGCCTAAGATAGCTACAATGTAATTAATAATTACATTGTAGCTATTTTAGGATTTATATTTATTTTACAGGTAACTTTGTATTTATTTTAGCTAGTTAGAATAGTTATTAAATAGTTATTAACTATTTAATAACTACCTAGCTAAAAGAAATACAAAATTACCTGTAAAATAAATCCTAACCTAAGTTACAATTCAACCTAACACTACGCTATCATTAAATTAATTAAATAAATTAGCTACAAATACCTACAATTAAATACAATTAAATAAACTAACTAAAGTACAAAAAATAAAAAAAACTAAGTTACAAAAAATAAAAAGTTACAAACATTTAAAAAATATTACAACAATTTTAAGCTACTTACACCTAATCTAAGCCCACTAATAAAATAACAAAGCCCCCAAAATAATAAAATGCCCTACCCTATTCTAAATTATGAAAGTTAACAGCTCTATTACCTTACCAGCCCTTAAAAGGGCCTTTGCGGGGCATGCCCCAAAGTATTCAGCTCTTTTGCCTGTAAAAAAAAAATACAACCCCCCCAACATTGAAACCCACCACCCACACACCCCTACTCTAACTCAAACCCCCCTTAAATAAACCTAACACTACCCCCCTGAAGATCATCCTACCTTTAGCCGTCTTCAGCCAGCCGACCACCGATGGAACAGAAGAGGACATCCGCAGCGGCTGAAGTCATCATCCAAGGGGCGCTGAAGAAGTCTTCCATCCGATTGAAGTCATCATCCAAGGGGCGCTGAAGAAGTCTTCCATCTGATTGAAGTCATCATCCAAGGGGCGCTAAAGAAGTCTTCCATCCGATTGAAGTCATCATCCAGGCGGCATCTTCAATCTTCATCCATCCAGAGCGGAGCGGAGCCATCTTCAGACGAGCCAACGCAGAGCCATCTTCTTTCACCGACGACTTCCCGACGAATGACGGTTCCTTTAAGTGATGTCATCCAAGATGGCGTCCTTCAAATTCCGATTGGCTGATAGGATTCTATCAGCCAATCGGAATTAAGGTAGGAAAAATCTGATTGGCTGATTGAATCAGCCAATCAGATTGAAGTTCAATCCGATTGGCTGATCCAATGAGCCAATCAGATTGAGCTTGCATTCTATTGGCTGTTCCGATCAGCCAATAGAATGCAAACTCAATCTGATTGGCTGATTGGATCAGCCAATCGGATTGAACTTCAATCTGATTGGCTGATTCAATCAGCCAATCAGATTTTTCCTACCTTAATTCCGATTGGCTGATAGAATTTTATCAGCCAATCGGAATTCGAAGGAGGCCATCTTGGATGACATCACTTAAAGCAGTGATTTGCAACCTTTTTTTTTTGCCATGGCACACTGTTTAAAAATAAAAAAATCCTGTGGCACACCACCATCCCCAAATTTTACAAAATCACACATTGTAGCCTAATACAGGATATATATACAGTATATATATATATATATATATATATATATATATATATATACACATTGTACTGTGCTGTCATGCCATGCCTCCTACAAACTATACATGACATATTGACATTCATTCACAAACAATTATAATGATTGTCTGTGAATGAATGTCAATGTCGCACTGTTGTCAGTCTGCCGCGGCACACCTGAGGATCTCTCATGGCACACTGGTTGAAAAACACTGACTTAAAGGAACAGTCATTCGTCGGGAAGTCGTCGGTGAAAGAAGATGGCTCCGTGTCGGCTCGTCTGAAGATGGCTCCGCTCTGGATGGATGAAGATTGAAGACGCCGCCTGGATGATGACTTCAATCGGATGGAAGACTTCTTCAGCGCCCCTTGGATGATGACTTCAATCGGATGGAAGACTTCTTCAGCACCCCTTGGATGATGACTTCGGCCGCTGCGGATGTCCTCTTCTGTTCCATCGGTGGTCGGCTGGCTGAAGACGGCTAAAGGTAGGATGATCTTCAGGGGGGTAGTGTTAGGTTTATTTAAGGGGGGGGGTTGGGTTAGAATAGGGGTATGTGGGTGGTGGGTTTTAATGTTGGGGGGGTTGTATTTTTTTTTTTACAGGCAAAAGAGCTGAATACTTTGGGGCATGCCCCGCAAAAGGCCCTTTTAAGGGCTGGTAAGGTAATAGAGCTGTTAACTTTCGTAATTTAGAATAGGGTAGGGCATTTTTTTTAATTTGGGGGCCTTTGTTATTTTATTAGGGGGCTTAGATTAGGTGTAAGTAGCTTAAAATTGTTGTAATATTTTTTAAATGTTTGTAACTTTTTATTTTTTGTAACTTATTTTTTTTATTTTTTTGTACTTTAGTTAGTTTATTTAATTGTATTTAATTGTAGGTATTTGTAGCTAATTTATTTAATTAATTTAATGATAGTGAACTGTTAAGTTTAATTGTAACTTAATATATACAAAAGTCCCTCACAATAGCTCAAGGTAACGGTAAATTTCCCAAGTCACTAAAGCTGCAAATATAGCCTTATATAGCACTCACCCGCTGCTGGTCATTCCTGTGGTTGGGGCAATCCTGTGGCAGCGGATCGTTCACCAGGGTACTGTCCATCCTCAAAACAGCCTGGGTCCCCGCGTCAGCCACCTCCTCTCAACCACTTTGGCCACCGACCTCTTCAGGGTGAGCGTTGTGTAGCGGCACCTCACATCCACGCTACCGGCTAAGCACTTCCGGGTAGTGACGTAAACAGGGTAAATTTTCTCCTCCGGTCCAGGATACGCTGAGGCTTAGTGGGAAAACGATTAGACAGCAAAATAGAACAAAGTCCCACAAGCCTTCTAAGCGTATATAGCTTTATTGAAAACGATATATGGAGTAAATTAAAAAATAGTAAAAGAACGAATAACAATCCAGGACAGAGAAAAACACAAGTTTTTGGTGGGACAAAAGGGCCCTGGAAAAATATTTACTATTGGATTTAATCCCCAGAGGGCTCTGTATGAATAAATATCCCACTTTTCAGGTTGATGATCCCACTTTTGTTACAGAATGGAACCAGATTCTAACTGAGTGTTCCAGGAGACTTATGACACTAATTATTAGATTTAAAGAGACAGCTCTGCAATCAACACGTGAGGAGCTAGCTGACCTACAGAATCGTTTGAATGATTATACACTGCACCCTAAATATGGGGATATGGACTTACTATTAAAGGACTCTGTTAATAAATTTCGTGTTGAACTTGACAACTTTAAACTTAAGAAATTTATGAGGGACAATGAAGATCATGTCCATAACAGGGTTTATACGTGGCATATACGTAGCAACACCACTAATAATAGGTCTAGATCTAGATCGAGATCAAGAGGCAGAAATGCATCCCGACCATTAGATAAACATGTATCTTTTTTAACCCCTATGCCTATTGAACAAATACCCTTACAACAGGTTGCCTCCCCATTACCACCTATACTCCCTACTGTGTCATCTGAGCAGGCAGTCAGATCTAAATCTGATAGCAATAGTCGCTATGATACTATGTTAACTAGAAATGCATCAAAGAGGAATGATACTAACTTACCATCCCTCTCAGAGCAAAGAAAACAAGCATTTCTTAGTGAGAATGAAGGAAAAGTAAGTGCTATGACTACAGAGTTAGCCCCTTCAATAACAAGAAATGATCAGCAGGTTTTTCACAGGGACCTAGCCTCAGGAGAGGGGGGAGGAAGAGGAGGAAGAGGACAAAGAGGCAGAGGGGCAGGAAGACACAGAAGAGGGGGCAGGAACAATTATGTAATCTAAATGTAGTTAACCTTTCCAGTACTCCACTCACTGAACCAGAGTGTGAAGTATTGGGCTTGGGTTTAGGTTTCATCCCTACTAATAAGTTTAAGCTATTTGATACAATAGTGGATTTAAATAAATTGGTTTGTGACTTAACTTTGAAAAAGTATTTTGGAATAAAGAGCAATTAGGGGAAGTTCCCGACACCAGTGTTCAGAATTTATTTCAAGATCTCCCTAAAATTTATGACATGGTTGATTTTGGTGAAACTTGTGATTATCTACAACTCCATACTTTAGGCCAAGAAGCAACAGTTGATGAATCTCTCTTAAAAATCACGCATGGGGGTTTTAAACCCCAGTCTATCTTTTACCCCACTAGTGAGAGAGGCCCTTTTTTAGAAGCCTTCCACCACAGGGTGGAGGAGGATCTTATCAAACTCTCTGCTGACTGCAAACACCCCCGCCCTAATCTTACCAAAGCCCAGGCCTTGGCTCTTGAGTCTCTCAAGAGTAGGGACGATATTATCATTAAACAGGCGGATAAGGGCGGGTGTGTTGTGGTCCAAGATAAGACAGCGTATTTAAAAGAAGCAAACAGACAGTTGGGTGACACAGAGGTGTATCAGGTTTTGAGGAGTAATCCCACTGATGAATTTAGGAGAGAATTGGCGTCATTAATTGATGATGGTATAGAAAATGGCATTTTGGATCAGAACACAGCAGATGTTTTATTTGTCTCAAATCCTATTGTTCCAATTTTCCATCACCTCCCCAAGGTACATAGATCCTTGGAGGAGGTGAAGGGAAGGCCAATTGTGGCAGGAATTGGTTCAATTTTTGAGAACATATCTATATGGGTGGAATCTCTACTCCAACCCATTGTGTTCAAATTGCCCACATACATCAAAGACACCAAGCATTTACTAAATTGTTTACAGCAAGGGAATTGGGATGAGAGATCACACTGGTTAACAGTGGATGTTGTGGGGCTATATTCAGCCATTCCCCATGGCAGTGGTCTCGAAGCCGTGTCATACATGCTGGATAATTTCAGTAATTATGGTGAAAGTCTCAAATTGTTTTTGTTACAGACACTTGAGTTCCTGCTAAACCATAATTTTTTCCAGTTTAACAGCAAATTCTATCTGCAAAGGCGTGGCACAGCGATGGGGGCCAAGTTTGCCCCCGCATACGCCAACCTTTTTATGGGTTGGTGGGAGGCATGCCACGTCTTTGCAGATAGAAACCCATTCAAGACTGAAATTACTATGTACAAAAGATATATTGATGACCTCCTGTTCATTTGGAACAATTTGTGGAATATCTCAACACCAATGATGTAAACCTTCAATTTACACATGCTAGTGATAACACCAGTATACCTTACTTGGATCTCCTTTTGATAGGGGATAAGGATGCTGGGGTTATTAAAACTACCCTATACCGTAAGCCCATTGCTACCAATGCTATTCTACATGGAAGGAGCAATCATCCAAGACATATGGGATTTGGAGTTGCTAAGGGCCAGTTTATTCGCATTAAGCGTAACTGTACGGATATTGAGGATTTTGAGAGAGAGAGCCAGAACATGATGAAGAATTTATTGGATAGAGGCTATCACAAGAAAACTGTGAGCAGAGCGCTTTTGGAGGTCAATCGGTTGGATAGAAAGCAATTACTTATTGATCATGGTACACAGCATGACAATAAGAATAAATTTGATGCTTCCAAGCCACTTTTTGTGACCTCTTATAGTGCACAATTTAATGCCATATGTAACATAGTGAAAAAGCACCTTCCAATTCTTGCGGCTGAAGACAGTTTCAGAAACATTACTTCAGAAGGCTGCAACTTTGTTTCAAGGAGGGGATGTACACTGGGTAATACCCTATCCCCTAGTCTATTACGGCAACCATCCTTACAGAGAAGCAGTTGGTTGGATGTTAAGGGGCATTACAGATGTCATTTTAGCAACTGTATAGCATGTGGTCATACAAGATCTACAAATAACTTCCAGTCAGCAGTGACTCAAAGGGTCTATGACCTTAACTCATATACCAACTGCCGCTCAACCTATGTCATTTACATGGTGGATTGTACCCAATGTAATAAACAATACATAGGATGTACTTCTAGGGAGGCAAGAAGCAGGATTAGGGAACACTTAAATAACATTGAGAACGGCTCTGAATGCTCAGACCTGGCCAGACATTTTATCCTTTTCCATGGCAAGGTTGTCACGACATTCAAATGGCAAGTTATAGATCATATTCGTCCCTCCATAAGAGGGGGAGATCGCTCAGCCAAACTACTCTACAAGGAGGCCTTCTGGATTTTCAAATTGAATACCAGAAGACCCAATGGATTTAATATTGATGGTGACATCATTAATTTCTGGTGCCACCACAAATAACTAGTATGAGATATACTCTATTGTACTATAAGTTATGGGATTCTTTCTTTATATGTATATATGAATAGATGAGTTAGCCCACCTACACACGCATAAAAGGTTTTTTGAGGGCAAGAGGGGAATTTGGCTGTTAAGATTATGCTAGTGTATTAAATATACTTAATCACTATAGGCAGGTTTTTTTGTATGATTGCAGTATACAAACATTATTACTATCTAACTTTGATATTTCAAATATTGATCAGGAATGAGTCATATATGAATTCTGTTTGATTTTGACATGCAAGAATCGCTCATAGTGGAGATATGCGATTAACTTATTCCCTAATTATATTTGTGATTAGATTATTTTACTGTGAAGGGTTTTCTTATACTTGCACATTTTATTATTTGCTGCCTCTGTTCCGATAGTTTATAACAATATTACTATCTAGCCAATATCCATTCCCCCTACTCCCTAATTATAATATGTGGATAATATACAATATAATGTTTATGAGTTCTGTTTTCCCTTTCATTCAATCTGTTCCCATTGTCAGTATTGCCCCTATCCATTACGCCACTTTTATATTCCTGTTTCATTGGCCAATCCAGGTACACTACACCTGTGCACTCAGGTGTATTTAAAGGGTGATTTTTACACTTAGCATTAGTGTCCATGACTAAGGCAATGTATTGCCGAAACACGTAGGACTTGTGTTTTTCTCTGTCCTGGATTGTTATTCGTTCTTTTACTATTTTTTAATTTACTCCATATATCGTTTTCAATAAAGCTATATACGCTTAGAAGGCTTGTGGGACTTTGTTCTATTTTAATTGTAACTTAGGTTAGGATTTATTTTACAGGTAATTTTGTATTTATTTTAGCTAGGTAGTTATTAAATAGTTAATAACTATTTAATAACTATTCTAACTAGCTAAAATAAATACAGTTACCTGTAAAATAAATATAAATCCTAAAATAGCTACAATGTAATTATTAATTACATTGTAGCTATCTTAAGGTTAATTTTACAGGTAAGTATTTAGTTTTAAATAGGAATAATTTATTTAATTATAGTGTAGTGTTAGGTATAATTGTAACTTAGGTTAGGATTTATTTTACAGGTAAATTTGTCTTTATTTTAACTAGTTAGCTATTAAATAGTTAATAACTATTTAATAGCTATTGTACCTAGTTAAAATAAATTGAAATTTGTCTGTAAAATTAAAATAAATCCTAAAATAGCTACAATATAATTATTAGTTATATTGTAGCAATATTAGGGTTTATTTTATAGGTAAGTATTTAGTTTTAAATAGGATTAATTTAGTTAATAAGAATAATATTTATTTAGATGTATTTAATTAATATTTAAGTTAGGGGGGTGTTAGAGTTAGGGTAAGACTTAGGTTTAGGGGTTAATAATTTTATTATCGTGGCGACGGTTTAGGGGGGCAGGATAGGGGTTAATACATTTATTATATGTGGCGATGGTGTAGGGGGGCAGGATAGGGGTTAATACATTTATTATAAGTGGCAACGGTGTAGGGGGGAAGGATAGGGGTTAATAAATTTATTATAGGTGGCGACGGTGTAGGAGGGGCAGATTAGGGGTTAATAAGTTTAATATAGGTGGCGGCAGGGTCCGGGAACGGCGGTTTAGGGGTTAAACAATTTATTTAGTTGCGGCGGGGTCCGGGATCGGCAGGATAGGGGTTAATAAATTTATTATAGGTTTATTATAGGGGTTAATAAGTTTATTAGAGTGGCGGTGGGCTCCGGGAGCGGCGGTTTAGGGGGGTAATAACTTTATTTAGTTGCGGCGGTGTAGGGGGGGCAGGATAGGGGTTACTAGGTATAATGTAGGTGGCGGTGGGCTCCAGGTGCGGCGGTTTAGGGGTTAATACATTTATTATAGTTGCGACGGGGTCCGGGAGTGGCAGTTTAGGGGTTAATAAGTTTATTAGAGTGGCGGTGGGCTCCGGGAGCGGCGGTTTAGGGGTTACCATGTTTAATATAGGTGGCGGCGGTGTAGGGGGGCAGATTAGGGGTGTTTAGACTCAGGGTACATGTTAGGCAGTTAGGTGTAGACAGCTCCCATAGGAATCAATGGGATGTCGGGCAACAGCGAACATGAGCTTTCGCTATGTTCATTGATTCCTATGGGATCCGCCGCCTCCAGGCGGATCGAAGCTTACGTCACAAAATTCTACTTTTGCCAGGCAGCAGGGCTTGATAACTAAGGTGAATCAGCCTCACCACAAATACGCTGGGGAATTCCAGCATATTTGAGGTTGACGGCTTGATAACTAGGGGCCAAAGTATGCAATTTTAAGCAACTTTCTAATTTACGCCTATTATCAATTTTTCTTTGTTCTCTTGGTATCTTTTTTTAAAAAAAACAGGAATGTAAGATTACGAGACGGCCCATTTTGGGTTCAGAACCCTGGATAGCGCTTGCTGATTGTTGAGTACATTTAGCCACCAATTTAAGAAAAGAGAGGGTTAGAAGCATTATTGGCACACGAACCTGAGTCTAGATTATAAACAAATCATTGTGGATAAGGGCTGAGTGTAATTCAAATGTACCTTTTTTTAATATATCATGGGTAAAAAATAATTATGGTGGAAGGAGTGAACCATCTAACCATAGTGAATATTAAAAACATATGTAAAAAAGCACACATAAGTATCTCATATTGAGATTAACTTCTCATATAACCAGATGAAAAACTTTAAGGAATATCTATAAGTGAGGAGCTGGCTGTTATAGCAGGCTAGGGATAAGACCCGTATCTGTGAGTATGAGTACCGGGTAACAAACGGTTTAGTAACAGAATTATGGATGTAAGAGCGGTATGACTATGTCATCCGCTATTAGTAAACAATCAGGCGTGAGGATTGTTAACCCGGAACCACCCCATAAGTCAAATGCCTAGCTAAACCCCCTATGTTTAGTTTCTTCTTAGGCGGTAATAGACAATATGATGGCATCCTCCTTGTTTATAAAGTGGATGCACACACAGCTGTGGGAAAAAATTACAGTATATTTTCATTATTTATTTTGGCAACTTTTCTGTTATTTAACAATAAACATTGCAGGTTTTACAATTCTAAGAATGTAAAGCATTTTCTATGAAAAGGGGTGGGTGCAGTTTACCATTGAAAAACAATTGCAGCAAATGTTAATCTTTTTGGAAATGTTTTATACTACACAAATGTTTTGAAATCAAAAAGTATTTTTATGTCCCATTAACATGGAATTATGCTTTTAATTTCCAAGCATAAACACATAGTTGAATCTCTTTAGATACCATTGAGCTACCATTTAAAAAAATAATAATTTACAGCTCATGTGTACAGCAAGGAACTCTCTCCTGCTACACTTATTCACACTGTTGTAATTATGTTCAGGGCGTTTAATGTTTTGCAGCTCTCCCCCCCCCCCTAGTTTTTTTTAGCTAAACTAGAATTTGCCTCCATAGGCCTCTTAGGCATTTTAATGTATTATAAACCACTGATTCTTCTATTTCAAAGTATTAGAAACTACTATTCCGAACTATTACTTGAAGATATAGTTAAAATAATAATGTCTGTGCCACAATAAAAAAATCTTGTTAATTTCCCTTTTTTTTCTACAGGACTGTTGAAACAGGTGGATGCTGGGGGGAATCAATTCTTGGCTGGAGTAAATGGACTGGATATGATTTACTGCCTCAATCAGATGTACACCAACTCCAAGTCTTCCGTCACACCATTCACCTATATTGATGGAAGTCTCAAATATTACAGTTGTGGTCCTCTGGGCTGCTGGGGAGTGAACAGTGGCAACAATATCTATTACCGCTACAGTACGACTCTTTCAGCTTGTCAAGGCAGCAATTGGAAATATATTGAAGGCAGTTTGGTCATGGTGGAGGTTGGCACAGATGGATCCGTGTATGGTGTTAGTCCTGAAGGCAACGTATACACAAGGTAATGGAGAGCTGTAAGGCAGTGAGACTAAAAACAAGAGTATTATCCTACTGACTGCAAGCTATGTTTACAGCAATGATGTAAATTATCTTGTGAGATTTTCCATTCAATGTGCACATCCAGAAATGTAGACCCTGTTTACATGTAAAAAAAAAAATGATTATTTTCCTTATAACCCACAAGTCTTATTATTTTTTATTATACTAAAGTAAAAAAGTCTCAGCACCCATGCTCTGGCATGTCACATGTAATATTTCTTGTAAATTAAGACTATTAACACAATTAATTTTGGGCCCTGCCATAAGGAAGTCAGTTTAAGAATGATATTTTTGTGTGAATGCAATATGCCTCATTAGGCACTGCAGGTTATATTACATTCTCTAAACTTGCCTATCATTTTATTTACATAGTCATATATACTGTGTCATATAGGTTAAACTTACACATATAAGTAAAACTACATGAAGGAAGCCTAAAAGATCAATTAGGCCTTAATTGCAGGGGTCTATATTAGCTCTGTGTATGTAGCATGTGGTTGCTTGTGTATTGATTTACTGAACCTCTTACTCTAGCAATTACTACTTGGACATACTGGTTTGACTTTTGCTTCCCCTGACTACGCTTTTGTATTAACCCTTTGTTTGTGACTGACTTTATATTCTACTTTGGATTGTTTGTGGATTCTGCATTTGTTAAATGATTTTGTGCTACTTTTCGCTGTGAGGCCTAGACTCGGGCTGTCTAACCAAGATTACCTTTGCCTTGGGTACCTTTGCTATCAGGAGAACTGCATTTAAGTATCTTGTGCAAGCTAATATTAATCTGAATGGCGATACTAAGCTCATACAAAGGTATGTCCTTCTTTCCTATTTACATTTATAAGCTTACAGTTACTTTCTAGTACTAAATTGTTTGTTTTCTAGGAGCTGATTAAAGTACTAGAGAGAGTTGAGCTACTAAGTTTAGTCTAATTACTCTCTTACCCCTGGCCCCTATTGAAACCCTGTGTTAACGCTCAGTGCATCAGTAGGGGCTTGTGGTGAGCTAAGCCTCTCAGGTATTGATTCCAATTTGTTACATTTGAAACAACAGCACTCCACCTGACACTGAGAAGATGTGTGCTCAGACAGAAATAATTTGCTGTTTGTTACATAATACACACACAGCCTCATGCCACAAACACAGAGCTAGTATAAACGACCGCGATTAAGGCCTAATTGAATCAAATTATTATGAATACATTCAAAAATGTATATTTATGGCCAACTGTAATACATTTTCATTCTCCCTAATTATACTGTTTCTCTGTTTATTTCAGAATGGGTATTGATGCTAAGAATCCTATTGGGACCACTTGGGAACAACTGGATTTCTGCAGTAACTTTAAACATGTCACCTATGATGCAGGAACACTGTGGCTTCTAACCAAGAAAGGGGATATATTTAAATGTACAGTCACTGGTTCTCCAGTTCCAACTAAATTGTCATAAAACCAGTAAAGGTATAAAAAAACAACAACCAATAAAGTTCTTTAAAGTAGTAAAAAGATCACCTGAAATAGTTGAAACATACAATAAATATATGACAATAAATATAATTTGCCTTGTTATGTTTATGGTGTTTATGGTGTAAATCATAATACTTTTACAACAATATATGGCAGCTCTAATTTGCAACTATTTCCACATTTGCTCTAAATACTAAATAGGATGTGAGTTATATAAATGTAAAGGCATATTAAAGGGATATTAAACACCTCTTACTGAGAGAGACATATAGTTGGTGGACATAACAGGTTGAAATGCTAGGACCCATGAAAGAGTAATATACAATATGCTAAATATCTTACATATAGAAATCCATATACAAACTGCAAGAAACTGCTGTAAGTAAATTGGTAAATCAATTGGGGTGTTTATTAACATGCAAGTCTGAGTGTAATGGGTCTTTTTTGAGGCTTAGAGGCCCATTTATCAAGCTCCAGATAGAGCTTGAGGGCCTGTGTTTCTGGCGAGCCTACAGGCAATTATACTCTGAACAAGGAACATGACAACCCCAGACAGTCGTTTCGGCCTCCTATGGGCCTCCTCAGTGAGGTGAAGCCACATTCCTCTAAGCACACTGGGCAAGGAGTCCACGTCTGGTTTCCCCCATCACCTATAGGGAGACCTTCCGAGGGTCATGCTAATTTGCATACGAAGAGAGAAGTGCTCTACCAGGAACAAACAACAGCTCATCAGCTAGTTATATGGAAATTTACCATCCAGGAGCAGCCTCTTATAGACCAGTGTGCTTTTCACATAGGAAGGCTTTCCTGAAATATATCAGTCTGATCAAGTATGGTCAGTCCAGCCTGAAATACCAGGCAGTTCTCCTCTGAACAAGGAACATGACAACCCTAGACGATCATTTTGGCCTTCTATGGGCCTCGTCAGTGAGGTGCAACCACATTCCTCTAAGCACACTCTAAGTCTCCCACTGTGAAAAGCACACTGTCTAAATCTTGTGAGGGTTCAATCGCTCAAATTACTGACTATGTAATTGTCAGGTGTTACCTCTGAGGTAATGGGGGTCTTGATGTAGTGGCACCCACCGTGCCTCATGTGGGGCCTCCTACTCTTCTCAAAACTGAGTGGGTAGTGACCCCGGGAAAAACCTGTTGTCATCAATCTCTCTTTTATTGGAAGACATATGGTTAGGATCTAAATCCAATCCAGCTAGTAGAGCTAGTATCCATTGTTTCTAATGTTCACCTGGTATATTGGCATTGGCGTTTTGGATGCCTGAAATTTGGATGTCTGGAATCATCTGGTCCTGTTAGCCAGTGGTATACCTGCTTATCCTTACAGAACTCCTGTACTGTCTGTAATTTTCTGTTTTAAAGTTGATCAGTGCTTGTCTATATTACAGCACCTGTGTTTTCATTTTTATCCAACCAGTTCTCACTTTGGTCAGTTGTCAGGATATCCAGTTTTCCCAATTCAAAAGTAGTAATTTCCTCTTTGATTTTATCCATCTGTGATCTGATTTCCTCTTTCACTAACAGTATAAGATCCATGGAGCATTTGTTGAATGTTGCGCACCTTTTGCAACATAAATCCGGATTATATCTTCAATAGTGGGAATATTTCTGATTCTAAAACGCCTAGGGATCAGCTTCTTTCTATGGTAATCTGAGAGATAGACCCCATGTAGTTTCAGATCCAATTCTTTCTTTTTTCATTTCAAAAGTGCCAAATAGATGGAATTAACTGTTTCTGCTTCAATATTTACATCCTCAGGTTCAAATATGATTCTTTTTGCGTCCACAGCAGAGTAGGTAAAAGTGGCTGTGTTATCTGTATCTATATCCATGGCTGTAACTGAATAGATCTTTGGATAAAAGGTGAACCCCATCCTCAGACAAATAAGTTGTGATACAAAGTGCAATAAATACCCAAATGTGAGTGAGCACAAAAGTAGAAAAATAAGAAGGAGGAAGAGATAAACTCAATGTGGGTGCAGCAGCAGATTAATTATATATAAAAAAAACTCCCACTAATCTTAATCGGACTGCCTACTAATTAACAAGCTCAGGTGGAAAAATACAAACAATGTTAACATTCAATGATCCACAGTATCACTCTCAGGGAAGATATATATATATATATATATATATATATATATATATATATATATATATATATATATATATATATATATATATACAATTGTAACCTTAAGCCAATTGTGACTTAAAAACCAAACAGAGCATAAACTATATCAGATTTAGAAAATTTTAGAGCCCAGAACAGGGTATGCTGCTGATCCTTAAGGGCTAAATGACCAGTGCCATTAAGGGGTTAACAAAGAAGATATGGTAATTTGATCATTTATAATTTATATATATATATATATATATAGTATAGTATAGCAGGTAAGGACCTGCACTCCAACTCTCAAGTATTGAGAAACATCCACCAGGGTGCTATATCACAGGATACAAACAGTCATATAATAAGATATCACTCACTAGATTATAAGGTTTCTGGTATTGTAGAATATAAAAAATAAATCGGTCCCATGACGTTACGGTGCCAACTAGTAACTTTATCAAATGGATCAATCAGTTCATCAGGCAGATGGCATAGTCTGACATCCGAAAATGAGCAAGTTGAGCAATACCGTTTTATTTTTGATATTCTACAATAAAAGCTAAGTTTTACCATATAATCCAGTGAGTGCTACCTTAAGGGGACTGCACTCTCATACCGGACCGGGTACACATCCCATGACCCTGCAACATGCTCAACCCTGGGTGCTCACCGGCACTCTCAGGAAGCTGCGCTGTCCCCAGAGTCAAAGGCAGTTAACCCCAGACAGGTCTGGGTGCAAGTACCATAGGGAAAATTACAAAACAAATTAATACAACACACAGAGAAAGTCCAGCACTCACTTACAAGCTCTCAGCTAAGATTTAAAAACATAAATGGAAAGGTTAGTTACCGCATCTGGCCAAATGGGACAAGCCCAGGTACCACATCAAGGTCCTTTCCAATACCTGGGACCCTAAAACAGCCACACAATGCAAGCTCTCAAATCCAAACAAACTGGGAACAAGGGAAGGGTGCACAGGCTTATGTAATCACCCTAAACATATACAAAACATGGAAGGGGACTGCACTCTCATACCGGGTACACATCCCATGACCCTGCAACATGCTCAGCCCTGGGTGCTCATCGGCACTCACAGGAAGCTGTGCTGTCCCCAGAGTCACAGGCAGTTAACCCCAGACAGGTCTGGGTGCAAGAACCATAGGGAAAATCACAAAACAAATTAATACAACACACAGATAAAGTCCAGCACTCACTTACAAGCTCTCACCTAAGATTTAAAAGCATAAATGCAAAGGTTAGTTACCGCATCTGGCCAAATGGGACAAGCCCAGGTACCACGTCAAGGTCCTTTCCAATACCTGGGACCCTAAAACAGCCACACAATGCAAGCTCTCAAATCCAAACAAATTGGGAACAAGGGAAGGGTGCACAGGCTTATGTAATCACCCTAGACATGTACAAAACACGGAAGGGGACTGCACTCTCATACCGGACCGGGTACACATCCCATGACCCTGCAACATGCTCAGCCCTGGGTGCTCACCGTCATTGGCACTCACAGGAAGCTGTGCTGTCCCCACAGTCACAGACAGTTAACCCCAGACAGGTCTGAGTGCAAGAACCATAGGGAAAATCACAAAACAAATTAATACAACACACAGAGAAAGTCCAGCACTCACTTACAAGATCTCAGCTAAGATTTAAAAGCATAAATGGAAAGGTTAGTTACTGCATCTGGCCAAATGGGACAAGCCCAGGTACCACGTCAAGGTCCTTTCCTTGTCTAGGGTGATTACATAAGCCTTTGCACCCTTCCCTTGTTCCCAGTTTGGATTTGAGAGCTTGCATTGTGTGGCTGTTTTAGAGTCCCAGGTATTGGAAAGGACCTTGACGTGGTACCTGGGCTTGTCCCATTTGGCCAGATGCGGTAACTAACCTTTCCATTTATGCTTTTAAATCTTAGCTGAGAGCCTGTAAGTGAGTGCTGGACTTTCTCTGTGTGTTGCATTAATTTATTTTGTAATTTTCCCTATGGTTCTTGCACCCAGACCTGTCTGTGGTTAACTGCCTAAACAAAGATGAAGCAGCACCACCAAATTCTTTCTTCAAGCAGCTTTATTCAGCTTGAGGAGTAGCCAGACCATAAAGATTCGAACAACAACGTTTCAGACACAGTCCTTAGTCATGTATGGCTAAACTTCACATAGAATCAAACTTAAATACTAAGCATAGACACTGGCTTGTCTTGCAGACTTGTGAATCTGATGTTTTGGAATTTCGTAAACCTTTTATGCCTGCTTATAAAAGAGGCAGAAATTTTAAAGATTCATTAGTCAGGGCAGACATTGGCCCCTTTAAGTATATGGGGGTACAGAGCTATATAGGCAATAAAAATGGGGGTAATTTCCCCTGCTTAGGTTGCTCTAACTGCAACAGTATTATTAAAGGCCCCACCTTTAGCCATCCTAGGACTGGTTTTAAATTCTCTATTAGAGGTTATTTTACATGCAATACAGAATTTGTAATTTACATGATTAAGTGTCCATGTGGTTTGGGGTAAGTCGGGGAGACCACTGGTAGTATCCGTGAGCGTATTGTTCAACACAAGAGCAGTATTAGGACTAAGAAATTAGATGCACCAGTAGCACATAATTTTTTATCTGCAGGACATAACCTTAAACAGTTGAGATTCCAGGTTCTAGAACATATTCCAACTCCTAGAAGGGGTGGGAACAGGGTTAAAATTCTTAAAAGCAGAGAAATGTTCTGGATTAATAAATTGGGGACATTGTATCCAAATGGGATGAATAGGGATTTTTGACCTTTCTGTTTGCCTTTAATTGTATACAATTGATACTTGTTTAATTATTTTTTCTTTTTTTTTTTTTCTTTTTTGTTTCAGATGGTTCTGGATTGTTTCTGCTTTTTTGCTTTGTGTATAAATATGCATGAGTGTATTCAAATATATATCATTAGCTATGTTTAGCTTAAATGGGACTCCAATATGTAGTTGTGTCCTCACTATCTTTCCTGTGTGTTAGCAATAGGCTGTAAGGGGTTAATTTGTATTGTGCAGGTCTACAGGTGTGTGGGTGGGCTTGTTTAGTATTTAAGTTTGATTCTATGTGCAGTTTAGCCATACATGACTAAGGACTGTGTCCGAAACGTTGTTGTTTGAATCTTTATGGTCTGGCTACTCCTCAAGCTGAATAATGCTGCTTGAAGAAAGAATTTGGTGGTGCTGCTTCATCTTTGTTTGTGCTTGTTATTTGGGTTTTGGCAGGAACCTGGTTGCTGGCATACCTCTACATATTCCTTGCTTGTGCTGGATATTTGAGACTATTTGTGGTTAACTGCCTGTGACTCTGGGTACAGCACAGCTTCCTGTGAGTGCCGGTGAGCATCCAGGGCTGAGCATGTTGCAGGGTCATGGGATGTGTACCCTGTCCGGTATGAGAGTGCAGTCCCCTTCCGTGTTTTGTATATGTCTAGGGTGATTACATAAGCCTGCACACCCTTCCCTTGTTCCCAGTTTGTTTGGATTTGAGAGCTTGCATTGAGGGCTGTTTTAGGGTCCCAGGTATTGGAAAGGACCTTGACGTGGTACTTGGGCTTGTCCCATTTGGCCAGATGCGGTAATTAACCTTTCCATTTATGCTTCTAAATCTTAGCTGAGAGCTTGTGAGTGCTGGACTTTCTCTGTGTGTTGTATGTATGTATGTATGTATATATATTAAAAATAGTAAAATAGTTTTTATTATTCACTAAATATAATAATTTAGTTTCATATCCCTTTAACTTGCGACTTGTGATCTATGACTTTAAATTTTGAAAATCTATTTTTTTTTAATTTTATAAAACATAATAATCAACATAAAAATACATGCATGCTGTCTAGAAATATGTTCCTTGTACATAATTCCTTTAATTATATAGTATTGTGTTTGTACACTATTTTAAAATGTGTTTTAATTGTGTTTACAATCAATGCAGGTGATTCTGCATATCCACTAAAGACCTGTGGTCAATCCCACTAGCATCAGTGATGGGCTAGGCAGTATATAGCATATTTTAGTACATGTAGATATCGGTAGAACATAATTCAGCAAACTACAGGGAGTGCAGAATTATTAGGCAAGTTGTATTTTTGAGGATTAATTTTATTATTGAACAACAACCATGTTCTCAATGAACCCAAAAAACTCATTAATATCAAAGCTGAATAGTTTTGGAAGTAGTTTTTAGTTTGTTTTTAGTTATAGCTATTTTAGGGGGATATCTGTGTGTGCAGGTGACTATTACTGTGCATAATTATTAGGCAACTTAACAAAAAACAAATATATACCCATTTCAATTATTTATTTTTACCAGTGAAACCAATATAACATCTCAACATTCACAAATATACATTTCTGACATTCAAAAACAAAACAAAACAATTCAGTGACCAATATAGCCACCTTTCCTTGCAAGGACACTCAAAAGCCTGCCATCCATGGAGTCTGTCAGTGTTTTGATCTGTTCACCATCAACATTGCGTGCAGCAGCAACCACAGCCTCCCAGACACTGTTCAGAGAGGTGTACTGTTTTCCCTCCTTGTAAATCTCACATTTGATGATGGACCACAGGTTCTCAATGGTGTTCAGATCAGGTGAACAAGGAGGCCATGTCATTAGATTTTCTTCTTTTATACCCTTTCTTGCCAGCCACGCTGTGGAGTACTTGGACACGTGTGATGGAGCATGGTCCTGCATGAAAATCATGTTTTTCTTGAAGGATGCAGACTTCTTCCTGTACCACTGCTTGAAGAAGGTGTCTTCCAGAAACTGGCAGTAGGACTGGGAGTTGAGCTTGACTCCATCCTCAACCCGAAAAAGGCCCCACAAGCTCATCTTTGATGATACCAGCCCAAACCAGTACTCCACCTCCACCTTGCTGGCGTCTGAGTCGGACTGGAGCTCTCTGCCCTTTACCAATCCAGCCACTGGCCCATCCATCTGGCCCATCAAGACTCACTCTCATTTCATCAGTCCATAAAACCTTAGAAAAATCAGTCTTGAGATATTTCTTGGCCCAGTCTTGACGTTTCAGCTTGTGTGTCTTGTTCAGTGGTGGTCGTCTTTCAGCCTTTCTTACCTTGGCCATGTCTCTGAGTATTGCACACCTTGTGCTTTTGGGCACTCCAGTGATGTTGCAGCTCTGAAATATGGCCAAACTGGTGGCAAGTGGCATCTTGGCAGCTGAACGCTTGACTTTTCTCAGTTCATGGGCAGTTATTTTGCGCCTTGGTTTTTCCACACGCTTCTTGCGACCCTGTTGACTATTTTGAATGAAACGCTTGATTGTTCAATGATCACGCTTCAGAAGCTTTGCAATTTTAAGAGTGCTGCATCCCTCTGCAAGATATCTCACTATTTTTTACTTTTCTGAGCCTGTCAAGTCCTTCTTTTGACCCATTTTGCCAAAGGAAAGGAAGTTGCCTAATAATTATGCACACCTGATATAGGGTGTTGATGTCATTAGACCACACCCCTTCTCATTACAGAGATGCACATCCCCTAATATGCTTAATTGGTAGTAGGCTTTCGAGCCTATACAGCTTGGAGTAAGACAACATGCATAAAGAGGATGATGTGGTCAAAATACTCATTTGCCTAATAATTCTGCACTCCCTGTATAGGGCCTGGAAAACTGGATGTTACCGTGCCTTAGCTGCAGTAACTGTAGTTCTTTGTTTAAGGGGGAATTCTTCTATTACACAACAAAGGGGAGAAAGTTACAAATAAAGGAGTACCTGATATGTAGATCCACATATGTTATCTATTAAATCTATTAAATTAATTTCCCTTGTGGGTTAATTTACATAGGAAAAACATATAGGGAGATCAGAGAAACTATAACAAAGCATAAATCAAATATTAGATGAAAAGAGGCCCCAGTTCCCTCTCACTTCCTCTCAACAGGTCATAACATCAGTCAATTAAGATTACAAGTTATTGAAAGAATACCTGACCTGAGGAGAAAGGGTGATAGAAACAATAAGCTAAAAATTAGGGAAATGTTCTGGATTGATGAGCTGGAATCACTTACCCCTAAAGGTTTAAACAGGGACTTTGATTCGACTTTGCTTATTTAGGCCTGGTGTATTGATAAGACATATATGTGCTATAATTTTCTCTTTTAATATTTTTTGCACATGTAAGTTTTATGTTGTGTGTATAGAAATACATTTTTAACAATATTTTATTTGAGTTTCCTGCAAAAAAGGTATACATGTCATATTAAATTTTGACCACAAGATGGAAATATAGTATTGCAGGTTGATTTTATCTGTAACAGGTAAAAGATATAAAAGGCACCAATCTGTATAATAACATACATGACTAAGGGCCTATTGTAGGCTCAACATGTTGTAGCTGTTTGTTCCTATGGACCCTGTAATGAAAGAATAAAGGTCTTTTTTTGATGATGAAGAAGAAGAAGAATGCAAGTTTTATTGAAACTTAGATACATGACAAGACATGCAGAATATTAATGACTTTTTTGTAAATAAAATGTAGACTGTTTGTCCATCAGTAAGGCAACAGTTGGGAAGGATTCTATTGATACAAAAAAATTCAGTGTGGAGAATGGGGTTGATATTAAGGATCCCAATGCAGGGGGTGATTATCAAGGTTGTTGCATCCAATTTTCATTCATTTTTAGAAGACAATGTAATATATACAGCATAGTACATTTATAAAGAACAGGTTTTGTCCTGAGATTGATTAACAAGATATAAAAGAGCTTGTTAGGCAATTTCAGAAAGGGCAGGGAGGGGGAGGGGGGAAGAAGAGGAGGGGGAAAAAATCCTCTGAAACAGTAGTGGAATATATCATAGTAGTCCTAGTTTGTATAGGGGGACACTGATTATAGGTGAGTTATATGATAAGGGAGAATTACAAAGGTTTACTTTCCCATTGTAGTAGCTTGACTTCGTGTTGGACTATTTGACCTGTTTGGTAATAATGGTATCGCTCTAAGCGTAATAATGAGGGAACAGATTCCTTCCATTCTAGGAGGTTAGGGACATTGATCTTCTTCCAGTATTTGGGGATTATTCCTTTTGCAGCATTTAACATAGTGATTAATAAAGCTTTCCTAGCCTTATCCAGGGGGTTTGGGAGGTTATGGTATAGAAGAAGGTGATGGTCTGGTTGTATGTCAATGCCTAGTGTTTTACTCATGTCAGTGAAGACTTCTTCCTAGAACCTGGTAAGCTTGGGACAGTGCCACTAGATGTGGAGTAATACACCCTCCTCATCACAACACCTCCAGCAGCGTCCCTCCAGATGCGGGTATATCCGTATCAATCTGCTGGGAGTCAGGTACCATCTACTTAGGAATTTATAGTGGATTTATTGAATATGGGAGGAGATTTTACACCATGTTTTGGTATTAATATCATGTTCCAGTTCCTTATGCTAGGTATGGACGAAGCTAGGGAGTTTGGGGTGGGAATAATGTTAAAGTATGCCATAAAGTGTGAACTGTGAGGAGATGTATTTTAAGATACTCCTTCACTGGTACCGAACACCAGTCAGACTCCTTAAAATGTACCTGTCTTCCTCCCCACTATGTTGGAGAGGCTGCAACTTAACTGGAACCATGCTACACATGTGATGGCAATTACCTAAAATTTATCTTGTTCTGGAAATCTTTAGAGCAAACACTTCAAACACTTATAGGACCAGACTTTATCCTGACACCAGATGTGGCCTTACTAAACAGAAGCCCAAAATTGCAAGTGCAAAATAAGCTCCACCCTTACCCAAATGAGCTTAAACAGTGCCAAAATGCTGCTGACTCAATTTTGGAAATCTACACAACTACCTACCCAACAACTATGGCTACAAAATACGAATGAGACCCTACCCTTCCCATGTTTTTAGATGTCAAGTTTTATTGTGAGTCACTATTAAACCCCACTAACATACCCCTCTAGGATGTAGGAATACCCATCCACAAGATCCCTATCACTAACTCCCCTTCCCTCTCTTTTTCCACTAAACTGACACGTCTGTAAAACCCGCTGGGAATTCTTATAACTTCTGTACACTACACCTCAAAATTTGCTCTACCCTTATAAACAAACCTAGTTGGCTAGTGATGCATTCAACTAAATACAAACCTGTTGTCTCATGTTTTCTCATGTTTTTACATGTTTATGTTCATGTTTATTTGCTTATATGTTTATATGAAAATCTTGTTAATATCCGCATACACCTCTTTACACTGAGCACCACGCTTTGGTACCTTCAATTGGAAAGACTATTTATCCATCATTTATCCCAGAGAGCAGCACACCTTTAAAAAGCTCTACTGCTCCAAATTTTTTATTGAGGTTAACCAAAATAAGTACAGACATTATACACCAGTTAAGGACATGAGTACAAGTTACAGGGTCTGCACAATGTCAGAAGAGTTACACATATATAAAAGTGCAGAAACATCCTGTTCTGCAGCAGTTTTATATCTTTATAGCATACCAGACATATTAACTGTGTTAAGCAAAAAAACATCAGTATGATCATATGCAGAACTAAAGAAAAAGAAATAAACATACTTAAAACCTATTTTTTTCTGATTTATCCTAGATTTCTATATTCTATCTAAGCGCCCCCTAACATAGACAAAAAAAATAGAAGATAAGCATACCCCAGTTAGTTATTAATGACCACTCTTGAGCCACAATTTTTAAATATGCATGAGGGGTGAGGCTTAGGGAATACCATCAGAACCGCTCTTGGACCCATTCCAAACAAGAATGCAAAATAGAGGATGTATAGGCCACTCTTGGGCCTTAATATATATAATGCAAAGTAACTTATTTATCCAAGGATATTAATGTATTTTGTTGTTTAATCATATGTGACTCATCCTCCCTGATGTCAGAAACCTCTCTTGGACCTCAACAACGCATAAAATAAGTACAATTAGACGGGGAGGATGAATTTAGCTATGTTAAAGGCAAAAAATATAACTTAGGTAAATTGTTAAACTATTATATATATATATATATATATATATATATATATATATATATATATATATATATATATATTGCTAACATTTTTAAGTTATCTAACAAGTTATATTGTGTCTATAATAGTAGAAATGAAAACTATTTTTATCCAAAGTGAAACAAAACAGTTAACGCTTAGGATAGGGCAGAGACTACCTAACTCTGCCTGGGATTGCGGAGGTTTTAGGTTACCCCTATCCACAATCTTTACAAAGAAGGGGGTGGGGGGACTTAACAGGGCAATACTTTGTTGCTACAGTAGATGCCATACTTTCTAGAAACATCTTTAAGCCATAATATAGAATCTAATCCTATTATGCTATTTTGTTCACCAATGTTTGTATGCTTGAAAAATCAATAAAAATTAGATTTACCCCCCCCAAAAAAAAAACAACAACACTCTTTTGCTCACAAGATCTCTCACAATAAGGTATTGGGGACACTGATTATGACTCTAGGGGTTTGTATTCAGTGGACTTTGGGTTGTTTTATAAAAGCTCCTTTTGATTAACTGTTTATAATCATGCAGTGGATACATTTATACACATGGTTAATAGGGAGTTTTATACCCTTATTAATTCTGCTGAGAGGTCTGCTTTGGATGAATTAAAAAAATATTCCTATCATCACTATAAAGCCTGCAGATAAAGGTGGGGCTAACATTGTGATGGATACATCAGCTTACAGGAATAAGGTCTATAGACAGCTTGGTGATAATGAAGTTTATAAAGATTTAGAGCAGGACTCATTGCCCCATCTGATTGTATGGGTGAGAGAGACTTTATTAAGAGCCTAAGAACAAGGTTTAATAACAGATATATTATTTTAATTTCTTATGCCAGACAGACCGAGGTACCCCATTTTTTATTCTTCCAAAGGTACATAAGGTTCTTTATGATCCTCCAGGAAGGTCTTTAGTGACTTCAGTTGATTCCATTTTTAGCCCCACATCTAAATTTTTGGAGAAACATCTTTGGTTATGAGGGAAGATCTTACTTGAATGATACAGGGGATTTCCTATATGAGGTAAAAAATCTGCCTTATTTACCTAGTGATTTTTTTTTCTGGCAAAATGGGATGTGTCCAGTACTTTTGTCCCACATCAGGATGGTTTGAATATTGTCTGTTCTGTTTTGGCACAATCTAGTAAATACACTGAGACACAGATTCCTTTAAATGGAATTATTGGAGTTAGTTTTAACCCATAATTACTTTTCCTTTGATGACAAGTTCTGTTTGCAGCAATGAGGGGCCTCTATGGATTCTAATGTCACCCCTGCATATGCATGCTTATATATGGATGAAGTGGAGGAGATGGTTGTATACACTGATTTGGAATTTGACAATTCTTTTGCATGGTTTAGATATATTGATGATTTGTTTATTTTATGGTGGGGTGACATTGAATCCATTGAGGTCTTTCTATTGAGAATACTACTAAATACTAAAATTATAAATCTATAGCTTTTTCAAAATTTTCAAATCGATCTATTTAAAAAGCCCACAGACGGAGGGGCGGAGCCTGAAGCCGAAGTGACTGGTCATGTTTTAGTGGAGCTCCTGACTTCATTATGCCTAATATGGGATTTACTACAAAAATTTTGATGTAAAAGTCATAAGATCTGTCCTATAGTACCCTCAAGAAATTACATGAAGCAAGATACCGCAACTTAGCAGTTAATTTCAAGCTTATCTACTCTATCTACGTGCTGCAGATGGGCCACGTGGTTGCTGTCTTTCCAGAGATCTATAATCCTATACAGTGACTCTCAAGCCCTTAAGACAGCCAATAATGCCTCCTACTCTAAGATCTGCTGCCGCAATTGATACCTGGGAAGCTGAACTGCGCAACGTCTTGCATCACCATTTTATCAGAATGGAGACACTGCTTTACCAGACCCTGGGCCTCGCTGGGTTCAGGCCCCCAAACATCGTGGACAGCGCTGAAATAAGAGTTGGTGAGAGTGAGACTGCTGTTCCTGCGCAGGATTTGTTTCTGCCTGCTTCACTTTTACCTGAAGTGACTTGTGAGTATAGCACTTTGAATATGGAAGGGAGACAGTCAGCCATAGATGGTCCGCATCGTGTGGAGATAGGACCGATTCTCTTTACTGATTGTGACATGTGGCTGAGTTGCACCGGAGCAGATCTAAAGGTCCCTTCAGTATCGATCAGTGAGCTGACTTCTGAGAATGCGGTGGGAACTGACCTGAATACAGGCTCCATTTCTGCTGACCATGTTATCCTGGCTGAGACAGGACATGCTCCCGCAATATTTTGGTGGTTAAACATAGTGGAAGGGCCTCAGCCTGTAGAAGTGTCTTTGCTGCTCTCTCTCTCCTTGCTGCCTACGGTTGGTGTGGGGTAATGGGACAGATTATTTCATAGGAGGACAATGAGGAGAACGATCTTATCTGTGTCCCTTCAACCGATTCTGTTTGAAGAGCAAGGACTCTGAGACTTTACTTTTATTTTATGTTTGGTGTGAAAAGTCAACAATACTCATGTCTTGCAATTCACTACAGTATAGCTTAGCGCTCATATGTCTCTGAACATTTACCGCTCGAATATGTTTATCTTTCTTTATTTGATGAAGCAGTGTGATTGAGTTTCTCTTACATTCCATTTAGTTTTCAATACCTTTTTATTAGTCCAATTGGACACCATGTATAGCCTCACATGTCAGTGTGATATAACAACTTACTTAGTTGCACATGATCGCATCAATTAGTTCAACACTGCAAACACACTGTATGTCTATAAATAGAGTAATATGTGCGGTCTATTCATAACAGAGACTCTTCTTAACTACTTGTAGTGATCCAACATATGACATTGATAGTCTGTTTGATATACTTAGAGATTTGTGTATAAAGTCGTCAATATGTACAAGTTGACACTCAGGTGGGCAATGTTCACTGATTTATTTCTGAGTTATGTTTCAAAGCCATTTATTTACTGCTATGTGGAGGTCCATGTGTTTCACCTGGTTCATCTGATTAGAACATGACATTGCCTAAAGGTTGCACGAGATATCTGGCCAAATCTTTTATACGCAATCTGCATACAAATGATAATATATTCAGAGATCCAAGGCAGTTACCATCTATCTCCACTAGAGGGGAGTCAAGGATTAGTTCCAGATCTGTATAAGCAGCTGATATACGTGATCCTGTAGCTTACTCTATTTTATTTGTTCAGGTTTACTCCCAGCTGACCCCAGACCTGTTTAAACTGGGTTGAATTTGTATAAACAGATCCCCTTTGGCAACATGTGTTTTACTGTACACATTAGATAACCCAGGTAAATATTTCTCAATATATAGCTCTAAGATCTGCTGCAATACCAATAGCTCTTAAAGACTGTTATTATGGATATTACATTTACAGCTCATACTGATCATCTTGGCTATTAAGCCTGTGTTATATCTATTGGTTCCTGAGCTGCTCTAACCTAATTTTGAATTTACAAATGGACATTGAGTACTACTCCCTACCATTACCTTCTGCCTCACATTTCAGGCTTTGTTAGTTTCTGAATGGGTGCTGTTTTCCCTTGGAGGTTCAGCATATTAAACCTATATCACTTGTGTTACTTACATAGGGCATGTTAACTGCCACATACGTGTTTTATTCTTGTGGCACTCTCTTTTGTCACACAGTGTTCCTGCCTCTAGTCTAGTTTCTGGTCTAAGTTTGTAGTTTGCAGTAGTGCCTAGCTATTATAACCTGTCTATATATTGCTCTACGTATTGGAAATACTTGATAGTTACTTAGATTAGTTACTAATAAGTGCACTGTTCATATAACTTTATATCCTTATATTACTTAAGCCACTTACACTATAATAAGCCACACTGAGGGTAAGCAAAGCCATATTATCAGTTTTTATTGTTGAACAACTGCTCTCATTATGTTCTTTTAAGCCCTAATATCCCTGTCCATCTGTCTTGCACCTAGAATAAATGTATCTAGCTATATATCGATTAATAACGCATACTAAGTTTAGATAGTACTTTGCTTGTTGCTATTGCTATAGATGTACCTACAGGACCTCTAATCTATATGTCTCAGCTATTAGCATTATAGCATTTTTTGATATGTGAGCAAGCACAAAGAATTTGCAGACTAACATAGGTCTGGGGTGGAACTATAACTATCCAAATTAAATATATGCAACCCTCCATGGAGATAATTTATATTTTACAGACTATATGATAATTAGCTAGTTCTCTCTGGTACACTTATTGGTGCAGCTATTAACCAATGGCGCTTATCTGTATACAGTCGGTCCTGAGGCATAGGGCCCATGCCCCTAGGTCTGAATTTTATTGCCAATGTGTAGTAGCGAAGCCTTTATATGGTATTGACTGCATCTTTCCACTATAGTTTACTGATTAACTTAAAGATAATGTATCCCATAATGGACCTACACCCCCTAAGGTACTTTTTTATTGGCT
The DNA here is from genome assembly GCF_027579735.1 of Bombina bombina. NCBI lineage: Eukaryota > Metazoa > Chordata > Amphibia > Anura > Bombinatoridae > Bombina > Bombina bombina. Next base: position 223,006,106 of record NC_069506.1, read on the forward strand.
TCCCCATAGAGGTAGCGGACAGTCCTCCTTCCAATTAATAAAGCAAAATAGGAGCTATATGGAGTTTGACATGCAGATGTTCAATTATAGTTGATATTGCTGGGTACAATGTACAGATTAAAACTAGATGGCGTTCTTATCATACCACTATATGCCAGCTAGGTGACCATGGTGTCTAACTTAATACCTTTGCTGCTATATATAGCTCCCCCCTCCCACCAATACATGATTACCCTCCATCCCCCCCCCCATATTTGTAGAACTCTGGCATTATGTGACTATGCCAGAGCATTCTTGCGCGGTTTCCCTTGAAACATACCGCACTTTAAATTAACATCTCCTTAACTACACAGAATCTGGTGGCTCAGATACCTTCTAGCTTGACATTTTTGTTCTTATATATTGTAAGCCACAATTTGCTGTTCGTCCATTACATTACTCTGGGTTTCAAAAGTTTAAAAAGCTTAAAAAGTTTATATTCTTTATATTATATATATACTTTAAATTGCTACATGCTTATTTCTTTTATGTTGTTATATAGAATAGTATCAAAGAAAATACAGAAAATATGAGGTTTCTTTTTAACATATATTGCATAAATGTGATGTAACAGATATGACTATATATTGTGGCAATATGATGGATATGTTCTTTCTTTACATATGTTTACGACATTCGTACAATATTTTCTCTGTTGTACTGCATATTTAACCTCAATAAAAATTATTTAAACACAAAAAAAAAAAAAAAAAAAAGCCCACAGACAGAAATACTCTTTGGTTATGACAAAGTTTCGTCCCAAGGGTGTTTAGAAGTACTGTATACAGAAATCTAAATTTTTGAGAATAGAGAATAGTATTGGATACCTTTTTTAACAGCTTCGGTAAAGGGAGATGAGTGATAAATTTGTTGAGAGAGTGTATTCTCGAGAATAATTGGCTAACATTGATCTTACCAGTAGTGTAAAAAAAATCAGGTCTGCACACGTAAATTGGCTTATCTTTTTAACTATAATGCTATGAGTGTAAGCTTACATAAAATTAGGGCTAAAATTAAGATTTAGGGCTAAGCAAATATTACTACAGGACAGACAGTCTGTTCTTAAACCAAAACATAATGGTACATTTCCTTGCCTTAATTGTTCACCTTGCAATAGTGTTATTAGGGGTGATACAATTTGGTATCCATACTCGGGGAAGGAATTTCCTATCAGGGGGTATATCACATGTTTGTCTTAATATGTGGTCTATGTGCTAAAATACCAGGATGGCTTGTTATATGTGGGGGAACTGCACAATAAGTAAAGGAATGCATAGGCTAACATAAATCAACTATAAGGTAACCCTAAATTGGCACATTTACTGGCTCCTTCAAATTTTCATGAGAAGGACCATCATGTTAATCAACTAAGATTTATGGTCTTGGATTCTGTCCCTGAGAATCTTTGGACTTTCATAGAGATAACATTCTATTGAAAAAGGAGGCCATGTGGATACATAAATTGAATACTTTGTATCCTAAGGACCTCAATTGGAAAAATAAGCTATCTGCTTTTTTTTTTTTTTTTTTACTTATTTTTGATTTATATAATGGTGGTTTGTTTTTAGTATTTTTGGTTTTGGTTTGTTTACCTCTATTGGGATATGTTTGGTATTTGCACCTTTATGAAGTCATAGAAGTGGGGCTATATACTATTAAAGATGTGTGTCTACAGTTGTATTTGTTGAGCATGAGGAATGGGCAGGAGTCCCAAAATGGATCTCTTGTTACTGCTGCTTATGCAACTAATAAATTGATTAATTAAGATTTGGGTGTGCCTGCCTTTTTCTTTGCAACACTGGATTAAGGTTCATGGACTGAGCTGGGATTGTGGCACCCTTACATTATAATAGAGGTTTAATCTACCTCCTGTTTCACTTTTGAGTTTGCATAGATACTTAAAGGGACATGAAACCCCCCCAAAAAATTCATGATTTAGACAGAGCATACAATTTTAAACAACTTTGCAATATACTTCTATTATTTAATTTGCTTCCTTCTCTTGTTATCCTTTGTTGACAGATTTATCTAGGAAAGCTCAGGCGCAGCAAAGGACCTAGGTTCTAGTTGCTGATTGGTAGCTGCATATATATATACCATTTGTCATTGGCTCACTCATGTGTTCAATTAGAAATCAGTAGTGCATTGCTGCTCCTTCGACACATGATTCCAAGAGAGAAACAAATTGGATAATAGAAGTAAATTAGAAAGTTGTTAAAAATGGTATTCTCTATCTGAATCCTGAAAGAAAAAAAATTGGGTTTCATGTCCCTTTAAGGTTGTGCATGTTACCAGCGCATGTGCAGGTTTTACCATGAGTATCCTGTGACCAGTGCTCACCCTACCACTATGGTGCTTATAACTCAACTGTTCTTAGTGGGGGCAACAAATACTTCTGAACACACGCGACAAGTATCCTAGGTTTACTCCCTGCTAAAGATCAAATAAAAAAGTTATGAAATTGACATTGTATGCATTTGTTCCCACACCTGTCCTTCCGTAGTCACTGATTTAAAGTAAAATGAATGGTTTTAACCAACATCCAAACAATGCAGCACTCGTGGGACACGTAAAATGAAAAAACTCAAAATGTTATTTCAGATCATTAAAAATGTGAGGCATAGATCAGGGAATTAACCCCTTACACGTTTCGTGCCGCCACTGGGCACTTAGTCATAGGGATGAGTGTTGTGACCGGACATAGCCTATTTAAAGGCACAGTGTCCAATCACACAATCTAGGCAAAAAAATTAAAACACAATGGAATATAAAAGCATGTTGTCTTTGAACATTCTAGTCTAACAATATGTAAACAAGTTGATGTAGCATATAAGAAAGAAAAGCACACAGCATATATATACACATAAATCTCTGTAAAAATATGTGTTACCAAATTCTATTAATAGAAAGCAGGACATTTAAAGAGGCATTGCTAACGGATGTTAAGATATAAGCATAATAAAAAATATGAACACTAATTATTAGCAAAAATATCTGAATCCCAAGTTAGAAATATGATTTTAGATATTATACCATACATGTGATCTGACCTAGTACGTTTGCATAAGTATAACTTTGTTCAATATTGACATACCATTCAATTAGCAGTAAGATCATACAGAATATGGAATAATATGCTGAACATAGTCAGAAATAATGTATGAGTATATCAACTACTGATGAATGATATTGGCAAAGCATTTGTTAATATTACTGAATTATGAAGGCAAATTACACAACCCTATCCTATGAATAAACTCATATTCCATTCCTTATTAAGGCCATCAGGGGTAACGGTTCTTAATTTATATATCCAAAACATCTCCTGTTTAAGTAATAGCTTATTTCTGTCACCCCCTCTGATGGGTAAATTTATTTTGTCAATGATTTTTACAGTCATATTAAATGTATTGGTCATATGTATAGTAAAATGATGACGTGCAACAGCTGAGTTTTTATTAAAAGTTTTTGTATCATAGAAGTGTTCTCTCATGCGGGATCTTAATTCTCTGCTTGTCTGACCTGTGTATAGCATGTGACACAGATTGCACTCTAAGAGATACACAACATAATGGCTCCTGCAATTTGCATAGAAATTAACATTAAAACTCTCATGAGTGACAGAACTTGTAAAAGTGGCACCTCTGCCTATAATGTCACATGTTGAGCAAGGGCCCGTACCACATCTGAAAGTACTTTTCTTATGTAACCATGTATCTGTTCCTTTTTTCTTTGTGCACACTAAACTGGGTGATAACTTGTTAGCTAAGGTTGGTGCCTTTCTAGGAACAAACTTGCATTTATCTGCTATTTCACATAAGACCTCATCCTGTTGTAAAATGTGTAAATTTCTCTTTAAAATGCCACAAACCTGATTGAATTGATTAGAAAACTCAGTTGAGAATACCACAGTAGAGTCAGCGAAATCCCTATTGCTTTTCTTCGGTTTGAATATTAAGCTTTGCTGTGTATTACCACTAACCTGTTGGATACTGGTTTCAAGGAGCTTCTCACTATAACCCCTTTCATTGAGCCTTTCTTTTAATGCTAATGCCTGTTTTTTGAAAAGGTCGTCTGAGTTTGTGTTTCTCCTGAGTCTCAAGAATTGAGCCTTGGGTATGGACCTAAGTAGGTGTGGTGGATGACAGGATCTGGCGTGTAAAATGGAATTACCTGCAGTTGGTTTTCGGAAAGTATCAGTAACTATGCTGCCTGTAATGTGAGATCAAGAAAGTTAATTGTGTCACATTTAATTTCACCAATAAACCTTAAATTTAAGTTGTTGTTATTCAAAAATTCAATGAATTCCTTCTCATTAACAGATTCATCAACTATAAATAGCAAATCATCTATATATCGCATGTATGTGACAGTGGACTCCATATACGGATTTTCATCGCTAAAGATAACATTGTTCTCCCACCAACCTACATATAGGTTGGCAAAGGATGGTGCAAATTTTGCACCCATCGCGGTGCTGCAAACTTGGAGATAGAATTCACTGTCAAACATGCAAAAATTGTGTTGCAAAAGAAACTCAATAATATCACAAAGTAATATCTTGGTTTCTTCAGAAAAACAAGTATCCAAGTCTAGAAAGTATCTTATAGCCCTGATACCCAAAGAATGTGGTATACAGGAATACAAAGATGCCACATCCGCCACTATCCAACGATATCCACTACTCCACCTCACATTCTGCAAATTTTTGATCAAATGTGAGGAATCTCTCAAATAACTATTGAGTGTAACCACTATGGGTTGTAATATTGAATCTATCCACTCCGACAAAGGCTCAAATAGTGAGCCAATGCCGGAGACGATAGGACGTCCTGGAGGAGAGATAAGGCTCTTATGGGTCTTTGGCAGATAATGGAAAATTGGTATAGATGGATAATTTGGAACCAATATGTTAATTTCCTTTCTAGTCAAAATACCCAGAGACACACCTTGATCTAACAATTTCAATAGTTTCTTTTTAAATTCACATGTTGGATTTCTTAATAGTTTTCTGTAAGTACTAGTGTCACTTAGCTGTCTTTTGGCCTCAGCCAAAGATTTATGTATATATATATGCTGTGTGCTTTTCTTTCTTATATGCTGCATCAACTTGTTTACATATTGTTAGACTAGAATGTTCAAAGACAACATGCTTTTATATTCCATTGTGTTTTAACTTTTTTGCCTAGATTGTGTGATTGGACACTGTGCCTTTAAATAGGCTATGTCCGGTCACAACACTCATCCCTATGACTAAGTGCCCAGTGGCGGCACGAAACGCGTAAGGGGTTAATTCCCTGATATATATGCCTCACATTTTTAATGATCTGAAATAAAATTTGGAGTTTTTTAATTTTACATGTCCCACGAGTGCTGCATTGTTTGGATGTTGCTCTATTTTGCGGCTTACTCTCAGCCGCGCCTGATTTGCACCTCACGGGGCTGTGTTGAATTTACCCTATCAGCTGGGCGGCTTGTGACTCTCCTCTCAGTGTCACGCTCTGCAGCGGCCTAGTCTCCATACATTTGTTGAATGGTTTTAACCACACAAATGGATCAACAAATTTGTAGTGGCATGCGTAGAGTATGTTTGTTTTTCGACTCATTAAAGGGGACTGCTTGTTTAATGTATTTCTGACTAGCACAAATTAAAATTTTCTATTATCAAATTTATCATGTTCACTTAGTATCCTTTGTTAAAAAACATACCTAAATAAGCTGGTGATTGGTGGTTACACACATAAGTCTCTTGTCATTGGATCACCAGCTATATTCAGCTAAGTCCCAGTATTGTAGTGCTGCTTTTCTAGCTGACTTTTATTATGAGTTAAAACTCTTTTCAGAGGCTAAACACATAGGGCTTGATGATCTAAACTTCACCAGATTAAACATAGTTTTTCACGCCTACCCTTGCAGTAGCTGCCTTTGTGAAATTATCTTTAAAAAGAGTCAGTTCCTGCAAGTGGTGAGATGTCTCCTATAGAAAATAATTGAGCTTGCTGGAAAGGAAAACTTTGTTGTGAATGGTGAAGTTAGCAGTGAGCAGTCAAAGCATTTAAAAAATAAAATTCTGCATCATAGCGCTGCTTGTAGCATCTTACAATCGCCTCTATTTTCATGCATGTGTTTTTCCGTTAGGGTATTAAGTATTTTTCCGATTTTGTCACAACCTCACCCACCACCTTTTAGAAAAAAAAACAGTAAGATATGTATGGTGGAAATTTTTAGATAATTACACTTGGATTTGAGAGACAATTTTATATACACTCGTTTGCAGCCTATCTATACTATAATCGTGTTTGTAACGCGTCCGTCGCCGTAGTCAGTTGCGCACGCATCCAAAGGAATGTTGGCTGCACGCGCAGCCAAAAGAATCAACCTGGATGCAGCGTAAGCCAAACGAAACATTAAGAAAAAAAAACATAAGCGCCCGCACTAAATATTAACGAAAAACACGCAACCGCCTGCAGGAAATAACAAAAAAAACATGAACCGTCCGCACAAAATAATAAAAAACCTAACAGCCCGCACGAAGTATATAAAAAAAAAATAACCGCCCGCACACAAAAAACACCTAACCGCTCACACAAAGTATTAACAAAAAAAACCCATCTAAGCGCCCGCAAGAAATATTAACAAGCACCTAAACCGCCAACCCCCACATCGCAAAATAAAAAGTAATTACCTAATTTGCAAATTAAACAATGCAAATAACATAAATATTAACCCCTAAACTGCCAATCCCCCATATCGCAATAAATCGAATTAACCTATTAACCACTAACCCGCCAACCCCTCACATCACAATAAACCTAATTAACTTATTAAATCCTAAACCGCCAACCCCCCACAATGCAAATAACTAATTTAATTACTAAGCCCCCTTACCTAACACAATTAAAATAAAAAATCCTAACATTAATTTAAAAATAAAACCTAAGATTAAATTACAAAAAAATTATCTAAAATTACAAAAAATAAACAAAGTCTAAAATTACAGAAAAAAATAAACAAAATTATAAAAAATAAAAATATTGAGGGTGTGGCTAGCCAGCGGCCATGAAAGGTCACAATATCTGTGGCTCCTAAAGTGATCTGCACAATCAGCCGATTTAAGCAGTAATGCTTCCATATCCACTGACATCCATCTCATCTTTGATTAGAAAGAGAAAAGCAGCATTGATCTATACTAAAAATACAGAGCTTATGACCTATGGGACCCAAATCTGATCCGTCGAGATCTTAGGTGGCGGCCTTCCTACAGGATTCCAACCCCCCCCCCCCCCCGTACATTGGGGAATAACAGTCTTTCATAGACTGCCTATCACACCAGAGAAGAGAACCATCTAAGCAGACAATTAAATTACATGTAAGCGTGTCTGAAGGGGAGCTATACAAGTATCGTTCCAATAATGGAGGCCCTGAACACGTGGGAAAACAAGATGGTGCAGCTTATACAGAACCATTATCAGAGCTTAGAGGTAGAGCTATGTAGACTTTTCCTAAAACCTGTAACCACAGCAGTCCCACCGGCTGAAAATAACAGTAAAACTGTACCTTCTTAGTTTGGTTTGGTCAGCGAGAAGACTCCTGACTCTGTCAGACAAGCAGGCAAGGCCTGTTCCACAAGCCCAGAGGAACTAGATGGAAAGTCAGCGCCTCTTAAGGCAGATGTACCTGACATCAAGATTCCCCCTTCCTCCAGAAAGGCCTAATTAACAAAAAACTTTTACTCACTCTGGATTCCCTACATGTGGCTGCAGAAGCTTGGTCCCATGATGTACAGTCACCTACTATTGAGCCGCTGCTTGGAGCTGAATATAAGAGGTAAGTAGGGGGGTTCTGTGCATTAACAGGGGCGATCGTTTATCCAAATGACTTCCAAGTGGCAGTTGAGAAGCAGAAATGGACCTCCTATCTACCCACCCTTGACAGTGACCGAAGCTGAAGGAAAAATAAGTAGAGAGCTCCTAACTGCCCAAGGAAGTTGGGGCCTTGCTGAAAAAGGGCAATCACAAGTAACCAACCCACGGAATGAGAGTTGCATCTATTCAGGGCTTTACACACGAGTGAATACGTCTCAAGATGATTGGCATGGAGTGGGCCGAGTGGAAACTGAAGCCCTATATATGAGACCCATGACTGGGACTGTTAGACCTGCTAGAAGCTATGGTGAATCCCTAGCACTCTTGCGTGATATCACTTATTAAACAGGTCTGGGTGCAAGATAAAAAGTTGCTATACATATGCTGATTATCCGTTTGAGGTACAGGAGATAGATATACATTGTTCAAACAGTCCCACTTAATTATTTTACTTATGTACATCACCTGTGCCTACTGGATTTAGTAGGTTTAAGTTTCTTATGTCACCCATATGTTTTTATTCTGGCTACATTTGAGTTGTTTATTTACCATTTTTATCTATGTTACCTACTATCTGTTTAATTTAAACTAAGACCATTCTGATCTAAGGCTACAAAATATTGTTGTGATCCAGCAGTTGATGTTTACCCATTTTGCAATTATTCCCCTGAGTTGCATTCATACCTGTTAGACTTAGTTAAGTACACTAACACATGCAGCACTAGCTGCTCATTGCACCCTCAGTTTTGGCTGGGTATTCCTATATGAGTAAGTCATGATAGAGTCAAAACACCTAAATACTAAACAACAACAAGCAGTGTATATACGTAATGTTTTTTATTCATTCAATTGTCAACCTCTGCTAGATTATTACAGTCTGTCTTGTAAAGCACCCTAATACAATAGTAAGTAGAATCCCACCATTTTCATCTATATCTATTATCTGCGCCCAATGACATTCAGTGCCTTCAGCATTTCATCACTAATCTAAATTATTTGAGACTGAAGGAAAGTGTGAAGCAGTCCAAGCTTAACTCCCGAGCAAACATACATAGAGCATAATGCTCCACTTAATATTAGGCTCTTGATTTATAAGCATTATGAGTATAGATCTTTGAGGGGTTGTTCTAACTTATTTTAGTTCATTGATGTGCTGTCTGCGGCCGAGATAGCGCATCAAACTCTTATTTTTTGAAGCCTCTAATTCTAATATGTGAAGCAATTAACCCGTATATAAGTTTGTATACTAAATTCTTACTCTCTCCAATTTTTCTACAATAGACTGTACATGAACACTGGGAAGCCACTTACTCTAATGTATCTGATTTGACAGTTGCCTATCAGTTGACCTTGGATGGCTACAAATAATTGTATCTACATGCTATTTTTTCCCATCTCTATGCACCCTGTAATGAAGTTTTTATATAAACACTACCCAAACTGCTTACTCTGAATCTTTAGTATTGATGGTTCCTTCATCAAGCTATCAATTTAAAACAACAAACAAAAATGGGTCCAAAAGAGGTCCTCCTATTCTCCTCCCCTCACATTCCCCCCTCTAATTTTTTCCGATGGTCAGCGGTCCAAGAGCGGCCAATACAGCTCCATAGGGGGAAACTTTTCATTAATAAAACTTGATATATAAAAGGGAAATAGTATTATACCAAAAATGAGGTTATAGTATTGTATATTTAGCTTTATCTACAGTACCCATTAATACAACAATTTTTCTCATGCACGATTATTTTATCATGCTATATTTTGTGGAACCATACAATGTTTGTATATGTAATGTTTAAACCTCAATAAAAAGTATTAAAACAAAAAATAAACCTAATCTAATCCCTATGAAAATAAAAATGCCCCCCCAAAATAAAAACATCCCCTAATCTAAACTAAACTACAAAAAGCCCTTAAAAGGACATTTTGTAGGGCATTGCCCTAAGTTAAACAACTCTTACCAGTTACCCCTTAACAGTAAAAATCCCCACCCAACCAACCCCCCCAAAATAAAAAAACCTAAGTCTAAAAAAATTTAAGCTACCCATTGCCCCTAAAGGGGCATTGCCCTTAAAAGGGCAATCAGCTCTTTTGCTGCCCATTTAAATAAAAAAACCTAATCTAAAAAAAAAAAACTACCCAAAAAAAACCTACGTCTAACCCCGAAATAGGTACTCACAGTTCCTGAAGTACGGCAGTGAAGGACTTCTTCCAGGCGGCTCCATCATTTTCTATCTTAATGCGGAGCGAAGGCTGTGCCGTCTTCCCCGATGCGTGGATCCGGAGCGGCGGTCCTTATCGGCGGTGGTCTTCAGTGGCGTGGAGGCTCCTTTTCATGCAATCCTCCGCTGCACACTGAAGATTGAAGGCAAGATACCCCATTTATATTGGGGTACCTTGCATTCTTATTGGCTGAAATTTTGAAATCAGCCAATAGGATGAGAGCTACTGAAATCTTATTGGCTGATTTGAACGGCCAACAGGATTTCAGTAGCTCTAATCCTATTGGCTGATTTCAAAATTTCAGCCAATAGGAATGCAAGGTACCCCAATTTGAATGCGGTACCTTCCATTCAATTTTTAGTGTATGACGGAGATTGTATGAAGTGGAGCCTCCACGCCATTAAGGACCGCCGCCGCTGAGGAAAGCTGCTCTGGATCCACACATCAAGGAAGACCGCTCTGTACCTCCGCTCCATGCTGCCTCTGCTCCAGATGAAGATAGAAGATGATGGAGCCGCCTGGAAGAAGACATTCACCGCCAGACTTTAGGAACTGTTAGTACCTATTTCTGGTTTAGACTTAAAGGGACAGTCTAGGCCAAAATAAACTTTCATGATTCAGATAGAGCATGTAATTTTAAACAATTTTCAAATTTACTTTTATCACCAATTTTGCTTTGTTCTCTTGGTATTCTTAGTTGAAAGCTTAATTTAGGAGGTTCATATGCTAATTTCTTAGACCTTAAAGGCCACCTCTTTTCAGAATGCATTTGATCAGTTTTTCACCACTAGAGGGTGTTAGTTCACGTATTTCATATAGATAACACTGTGCTCGTGCACGTGAAGTTATCTGGGAGCAGGCAGTGATTAGCTAAACTGCAAGTCTGTCAAAAGAACTGAAGTAAAGGGGCAGTTTGCAGAGGCTTAGATACAAGATAATCACAGAGGTTAAAAGTATATAATTATAACTGTGTTGATTATGCAAAACTGGGGAATGGGTAATAAAGGGATTATCTATCTTTTAAAACAATAAAAATTCTGGTCTAGACTGTCCCTTTAATTTTTTTTGGGGGGGGTGGTTTTAGATTAGGGCTTTTTATATTTTTTAATGGCCACTAAAGAGCTGATTGCCCTTTTAAGGGCAATGCCAATACAAATGCCCCTTTAGGGGCAATGGGTAGCTTAGGTTTTTTTAGACTTAGTTTTTTTATTTTGGGGGGTTGGTTGAGTGGGGGGTTTTACTGTTAGGGGGTAATTGGTAATTTTTTTTAGGTAAAAGAGCTGTTTAACTTAGGGAAATGCCCTACAAAAGCCCTTTTAATTGCTATTGGTAGTTTAATATTAGATTAGAGGTGTTTTTGTAATATTATTTATATTCTTTTTCTTCTTTTTGTTAAATAGACTGCCCTCTGGGCAGGCTTATCGCATAGTTTTATTATAAAACTACAATTACGCTTTGTATTTTATTTTGTACTTATAAGCACACATTTCTATGTGTTTTCGCACATCCAGGGGACTTAATTTACGATTTACACTGTGCATATTTAATATGATTTATTCCTGTGTAATTTACATACAAATTTTCTGTTTTTAACAAAATACAATTTTCGATGCACCTTAACAATACAATTTTATTCTGCAGTTTTTTGTGCGAATGATTCAATGATTCGTGTAGTAAGATTTTTAGATTACCATTTTCATTGTGCACTTCTGTGATGTCAGCATCTCCTCCCCATATAAAAATGCAGTATACACCCCTTAGCGAGACAGCCTGTTTTCAGGGTAAAAAGTGGCTTTAGATAATTCCACCAGGGAACTAGAAGGACTGGCGAGGATTCTTTATAATCTCATCAGCCCAGAGACCTTTAGATCATTAGGCCCATAGTTACATGCAATCAATAGTGCAGTTCTATCACAAATTAAAGGGACAGTCTACACCAGAATTGTTATTGTTTTAAAAGATAGATAATCCCTTTTTTACCCATTCCCTAGTTTTGCATAACCAACACAGTTATATTTATATATATTTTTACCTCTGTGATTATCTTGTATCTAAGCCTCTGCAGACTGCCCCTTTATTTCAGCTCGTTGACAGACTTGCAGTTTAGCCAATCAGTGATGGCTCCCAGGTAACTTCACGTGCACGAGCACCGTGTTATCTATATGAAAACCATGAACTAACACCCTCTAGTGGTGAAAAACCTGTTAAAATGCATTCTTAAGAGGCGGCCTTCAAGGTCTAAGAAATTAGCATATGAACCTCCTAGGTTAAGCTTTCAACTAAGAATACCAAGAGAACAAAGAAAAATTGGTGATCAAAGTAAATTGGAAAATTGTTTAAAATTACATGCCCTATCTGAATCATGAAAGTTTTTTTTGGACTAGACTGTCCCTTTAAAGAATTTTCTTTTTTAACTTTTATTTCCCTCTAAAATAACACACCAAGGGCAGTAAAATTTATTCTGTGATCCCAGTTTACGTAAAGCAACACAAAAAAAGCAAAAAACTTATGTGTAGTTTAACTTATGTCTGCACTGTCTTTGCTGAAGACATTAGTGGCTGAAAGGGTAAAAATCTTAAAATTATAGTTCACCCCATGGCTTAACCCAGTCAAGTTATAATGAGTGGCATTGGCTTCTGTTGTTAAGTTATTCACATCTGTGTTACTGTCTGATACAACAATATAGTATTTATAGGTTTCTGCATTTACGTCAGTTGGTCTGTGCCATGATAATGCCACACTATTTTCTGTAAATCCAGTTACTGAGATGTTGCTGACGATGGATGGTTCTAAAATGAAAAGAGAAAACAAAAGTATTTTAGATGTAGTTTGGTTTATATGGTTTTAGCTCTTACATAAATATGAAACACTTATTGATATTATAATGTAGAATGATTAGTTAACCATAAGTAAAAAACCTTTGCAATATATTATTATTATTTATAAAATTTTTTATTAATTTTGCCCTTTTTTCCAGTGTTTTAACACTGAGAATTGTGGGTTTTGAAGTTCTGATAACTGGAAGTGCAGATTGCAGACAAACCCTGCTGCATATCTGCTCGTAACTGACATCAATCTGGATTGGCTGCTCCAAATAGAGTAAGTGGTCCAGCACTACAGATTTTGACAGAACTTTATAAAAAAAATATAATAATGCTAATGATAATAATAATAACTAGAAAGTCAAGAGGGAGTTTGGCCATTGAAAAAAAAAATGCAGCGCACGTTGTGTTAATGCATCCACAACGCTTTCACAGACAGCTAATATGTATTTCAAGACTACAGAAAAGTCTGTTTTATGTCCATTTAATGCAGCATAACAGGCACTAAGAAAGGCTGCAAATAATTATTGATGGAGAATCGTATTTATTGTGCTTTTAAAAAAATTCCCCTCTAAAACAATCAGAACAATCCAAATAAATTACTTAAAGGGACATTGTACACTAAATTTTTCTTTGCATTAAAGGGATACTGAACCCAATTTTTTCTTTCGTGATTCAGACAGAGCATGACATTATTAGCAACTTTCTAATTTACACCTATTATCAAATTTTCTTCATTCTCTTTGTATCTTTATTTAAAATGCAAGAATGTAAGTTTAGATGCTGGACCATTTTTTGTGAACAACCTGGGTTGTTCTTGCTGTTTGGTGAATAAATTGATCCACCAATAAAAAAGTGCTGTCCAGAGTACTAAACAAAAAAAAAAAAAAAGCTTAGATGCCTTCTTTTTTAAATAAAGATAGCAAGCGAACGAAGAAACGTTGATAATAGGAGTAAATTAGAAAGTTGCTTAAAATTGCATGCTCTAGAGACTTCCGGAGGAGGAGCTCAGGTGTATGGTCACGTAAGACACCTGCTCTGATTCACCTTCTTTCAAGCCTGATGGCGGGAAACCTGCGCCCAAACCCCTAGACCCAGGGCGGCTTGAATAGCCAAACTACCGCTACCGGAGTCTGAATTAGTGCCACTCCAAAGCACTAAACTGCATTGAGCAGTATTCTCAAGGACCTGCAAAACTTTTTAGCAAAACTTTTTTTGCTTTTGATATCCATGTATCAAAATTACCAGTAACTTGCCGAAACAGACAGCGGAGAAGCACAGAGGGAACAATGCTGGCTAATCAGTAAATTTAATGCCGGTTTTACTTTGAACTTTTTCTCCTCACCGCTGGCCCCCATGAACGGCCTTTGCTGCTAATCTAGAGGACAGAACCCTAACTAATTTCAGGCAGAGAAGCTGGGACCTGATTAAAAACAGCGAAGACCCTAAGTGAATATCGCTGCCCTGGCTTTAACCCCATCTGTCCCTTTAAAGCCTCTGAGGTGAACGTACCATCCTGACCAAGCCCTAGCACACGGCCTCTCTCGAATTTGCTGAATCTCATATTTCCTACCTGGTTGGAGCGGAGACTCCTGGCCCATCGGTTCTTGCTGGCCTTGACGCTGACCGCCATATGCCCTGATCTACAGAGCTCTTGCCGACAGAGGTAAGCGGAGGCGCAGTGATACCCTGGGTGCTGTCTTTGATTGGTCCGGACTTCCCCTCCCACCGGTGTTGCGTGAGGGGCCCGGATCTTATTATTGCACTTCATCGCTCATCTGGACCTCGACGGCTGCAATCTTCCTGGCGCTTGACTTGAGCTCTGCCAGGTGTCATGCTCCAGGACTTTTCCTCTCCTTGCTTCTCCGGTGCCTCCCCTCCCACCGGTGCTGCGTGTAGGGGAGGCCCGGTCTTTAGGAAGAGACGCTCTGGATACCGTGTGCTTTTGGTCAGGAATTGGTAAAGTATATAATACACAAACTGATTCTTCTATGTACTCCCTCAGTGCTTTTCAAAAATATACCGCCAGCCTTATATAGGCATAGTGCAACACTCTCATCTGCTTACCGCAATCCAGCAGCCACCAGTTTTTGCACCTAAAATACCTTGACTTTCTCTGCCTATATCTACAGAAACTCATATAAAGGCTGTTATTCTAAGGACGGTCTGTCTATGTACTCTATGATAAAAATTATGGGCTGATAACAACTGTATTGATCCATGATCTAACAAATATTGAACTCTTCTTTTTTTTTTTTTTTTCTTCTCGTATAGAGATCCTTAATAGAAACATTAAAAAGTACTCTCAACACATCTATATAAGCACAGAAAATGAAAAAGGGGAAAAGTATTTCTATAAAAACTCATACAATCATTTCCCCTACCCACATCCACAAATTTTGACATAAATTTCTTCCTTTATAGAAAGGTCTAGGATAAACTTGAGCATATAGCTTTACTGAAAAATAAAATATAAAAGTTACCAGCTAGCTAGATACTGAGAAAGATCTCCAACTTCCTCATACACACCTAGGCCAGCACTCTTGCTTATAAGTTTCTGTAAAAAAGCTAATGGTGCCATCCTAAGCTACTGACTTTAGAAACTAGGGAAATTTAACCCCTTTGCTGATATTTTTGCTCTTCATTAAAGGTATCAGAGATATACACAAAATACACTACTTGTATCATTACTATTTTAATGTTACCAGGTGCATAAAACCTGAGTAATTGTATTAAAATTCTATACAGCTAAAGTCTTGATATCTAAATTTGTGAAAACAATGTAGTTGAAGCTTTATACGTAACTATTATAATAGAATTGTATTGAAATATAAAAAACTGCTTAATTAACATAGCAATACCAACCCGTTATTATTGCATAGAGGCATAAGCATAAGTAAACATCTATTCTATATATATATATATATATATATATATATCTATTCTATATACTATTATAGATTAATTTTCTTGTTTAAACTTACACTATGTCGAATGATTTTTTACATTATGTATGGATTACTAAGGTTGATAGCCCATGATTAGAGTATCACTGTCTATCTCTTTTGAATTTTGAAAGAAATATTTACTCTTTTTGTGCAATTAGATGCAGTAAATGCTCCCTTGAGTCCTTCTCTTGGTCTAAAGTATCTTTTAAATAATTTGTTGCCAAGCTCTTAAAGCTAAATATTCAGAGTTCTTAGTTCCCCAATACTAGTGCCTAATAGACTAGATATTTTCTATTCTGTGGGGTGGAGAGAGGGAGAGAGGAATTTTTTTTTTTTTTTTTTTTCTCGTCCTCCTTTCTCTCTTCTCCTTTATAGTATTTATATAGGCAACTGTCTGCCATTAACATAATATCAAGAGCTGAGTATTTCTTAGAATCTTGCCACTCAAATTGCTATCGATCCCATATAACTGTGCTCTGCCAGAATCAAATATCTGAATAAGTCCCATCTGCAAATAGAATAAATTATACCTACTCTGAACTTCCCACTACCCACCTTACGCCACTATAAACACAGATTATTGCACTTTTTCTATATCACTATTCACAAGTCTCACCCTTTAAAATATAATTTTCCTTCACCTGCCTCAGCACTTTCACGTCCTCACACTACTTCACTTCCATGAACTAGTTCACTTGGGGGCACTACACCTGGGTTAGTTCCACTGGTCTCTGTTCCTCCCTTACATTTAACTTCCTCACTTTCCCCCTTCACTCCCCATCCCAAGCATTTTTATAAGTACCCTCCTTCTCACCATCACTAACAACACGTGGCTTATGGATAAATTTCTCTCTATTACATCTAAGACACCCTCCCCAAACATGGCAGCTAGACACAGAGACAGAAAACCTAAAATCACCCAGGACTCCATCATGGAGCCACAATCAACCTCAGCTCACACAGTAGTCTTGCCTGAATCCTCTAATTTACAAACTCTGGTCATAAGTATCACTGAAGCTCTTATACCCAAATTCGATGCCCTCAGGGCAGAGATTAGGCAAGATATCTCTTCATTAACTCAAGAGATCAGACAATTCTCCAATAGGCTGCAGGAAGTGGAACAGCGAGTGTCAGACCTAGAAGATCTAACGATAGGCCACAGCTCTAAGCTAGAAACCTCAAGTAATAATATTCAAAAAATCTATGATAGGTTGGAGGATCTGGAAAATCGTTCCAGAAGAAATAACATTCGAATAATAGGTCTTTCAGAAGATAAACAATACAATGACTTATGCTATTTCATATCAGATACACTTACAAAGGCTCTTAAAATCCCTCCAACCTACCACCCGATTTTGGTGGAGAGAGCTCATAGGCTGGGCACACCACGCCCAGGTGACAAAAACGACAATCGCCCTAGGCCGGTGATTGCAAAATTGCTTAATTTTCAGGATAAAAATATGATATTGCAATATTTTCGAAAAAATCAGCCAATTCTTATAGAAAATGCTAGGATTTTAATTTTTCAAGACTTCTCGGCGCATACAGCCATGAAGAGAAGAGAACTGGCCCCGATATGCACCAAGCTTATACAGAATGGCCATCGTGCCACTATAATTTACCCCTCCAAGCTTAGAGTTGTACTTAACGACACAACACACCTATTTGAAGACGCTCAAGTGGCTGAAAATTTCCTTAAAACTTTAAACCCACAACCTCATTAAGAAATGACTATAATATATAATGAGAAGATAGACCTTGAGATCAGGGAACCCCCTCGGGATAGGGTGGTTTTGCCCCTTTTTTCCCTTTTTTTTTTTTTTTTTTCTGCTCTCGGATGCCTATTTCTGTCCTCCCCCCCCCCCATTGTAAATGATACAAGGGACAAATAAATTAAAAATAGTATCATGGAATGTGGGCGGCATCTCGACCCCTATTAAACGCAAGGCGATTCTCGCCCATCTGCGCAAGGCACAAGCTGATGTCGGTTTCCTACAAGAAACTCATCTCAGTTTAGAGGAATCCTTAAAACTGAAAGCACAATGGGTTAGAGAGGTCTTTGCAGCACCAAGTGTTGGGAAAAAGAGAGGTGTGGCTATACTGATTGGGAAGAGATCGGGGGGGATGGTCCTGCACTCTGAGGCTGACTCGGGGGGCAGATATATTTTGGTTAAACTGAAGGTTGCCCAGACAATTTACACATTATGCAACGTATATGGACCTAATGCCTCTGACCCAGAGTTTTGGAACTCAATTCAGGCAAAACTTTTGTTAGTTACTGAAGGACACCTGATCTTAGGAGGTGACTTTAATATGGCGCCACAATGCCCTTTAGACAGACTTAGAAATAATGCCAAACAATTAAAGCAGAAAAAAGATAACCTTGACTCCAAGACATTTAACAAAATAAAGCATAACTTAGCGTTACGCGATATCTGGAGAGCCCAGAACCCGGATGCCCGGGATTACACCTGCCTCTCAAAAGCTCATAAAACCCTTTCCAGGATTGACTTATTCCTGATTGACGAATGTCTACCTATAACAAGGGTAAAATCAGGAATGATGCCAATCCTTCTATCAGACCATGGACCTATTTCCCTCGAGCTATACCCCACTCAGTCTAAGTGTAAAACATTGCGATTCTTTTTTCCCTATCATCTAACTACAGATTTAAAATTTAAGAAATGGATAAAAGATAAGTTTACAGAATATCTTAATTTTAACAAAGACTTTATACTGCGCCCAGATATATTCTGGGAGACTGCAAAGGCAGTGCTCAGAGGAGAGATTATTGCTTACACTGCCACCTTATTCAAAAAAGCAAAACTAAGAGAGAGGGAAACGAACAATCTTCTAGTTAACTCGTATAATCATTTTTTACTTGAAAAAACTCCCTTAAATTGGGCGAAGTATATTCGTGCCAAAAATATTAGAGACACTTTCTTAATGACCCAAGCAACCCATAGAGAACTCACGCTTCAAGCCAAACTATACAGATTTGGCAACAAATCCGGAAAAATGCTGGCCAAGTTAGTTAAAAATGAAGGAAAAAAAACACTGATAGAAAAACTGTCCCACAATGGGATACACATAAGAGAACCGCAAGAAATATCAGATAGATTTGCAGAATACTTCCAAGATATATACACATGTAGAGGATACGATGCTCCGCAGGCAGCAGAGTTCTGGAGCAAAATCACCCTCCCATCAGTTTCGCCTGAAGAAATAGATAGTCTTAACCATCCTATCTTGAAAGAAGAGATAGAAAAAGTAATCTTTAATCTCTCTCTTAACAAAACACCAGGTCCAGATGGACTACCAAATGAATTCTACAAAATTCTATCAGCCGAAATAGTGCCCTATTTGAGTAACCTCTTCAATGAAATTTATATTAAGGGTAAACCGGTCTTATCCTCCTTTTCTTCTTCACTCACGACTCTGATTTTAAAAGGAGGAAAAGATCCATTGCAAAAAGAATCATACAGACCAATTGCTCTGTTAAATTCAGATTACAAAATCATGACCACTATCTTAGCAAATAGACTACAAACCATTTTAACAAAAATTATTCATACGGACCAAGCTGGTTTTCTCAATAAACGAAACTCTGCAGCAAAAATTAGAGAACTTCTTGTTACAATGGACTATATCCAGAACCTCCCCTCCTCTGAGGCGGAGAGAGAGGACACCCCAGACTTAGCTATCTTATCAATTGATGCAGAAAAAGCATTTGATTCGGTAATTTTTAATCATATAATAACATCTTTAACAAAATTTGGGATCAAAGGAAACTTCTCTAATTTCTTAGAAAATTTACACAAACAATCTTACACGCAGTTGATAATAAACCATACTACTTCTTCCCCGATCTTAATAGACAGGGGGACGCGCCAGGGCTGTCCTCTCTCTCCGCTTCTCTTTGACATTGCTATTGAGCCCCTGGCAATCATGTTAAGGGACTCTCTCCAAGGTATAAAAATTCGGAACTATGAGATAAAAGTCTGACTGTATGCAGATGATCTCTTAATCTATCTATCTAACACAAAACTTAATATACCAAGACTTCTACAAATAACCGACCAATTTGGCTCCTTCTCAGGTTATAAAGTGAACAAATTTAAATCTGAGATTCTCTGGCTGAGAAGAAATAAGAGTTCCATCTTAAGCACCCCATTCAGCGTAGTCTCTGAATCCTTTAAGTATCTTGGCATATATATACCAACTGACTTAAAAGACTTATATAAGCTTAACATATCTCCCATACTAACTAGTATTAAGGAGAAATTAAAAGACTGGCAACATCTACCACTATCCATTTCTGGTCGAGTAGAGCTATTTAAAATGATTCTTCTCCCCAAACTTCTCTATATTTTGCAAAATGTCCCGCTAATCTTGCTAGAGAAAGATATTCGCACTACTAATACCTCACTTAGACAGTTCATATGGCAAGGGAAAAGATCTAAGATATCGCTTGCCAAACTCACAGCATCAAAGGACTATGGAGGCCTAGCAGTACCAAATATTAGACTCTATAACCTTAGCTTCTTAGCACGTATAGTAACGGATTGGATTTTCACTAGGAATTACATTTTAAACAATGAACTGGAACTGAACATCTGTGAACCATACCTTCCACTAGCTATGATTCACGGCTCATTAAAGACGCTCCCAACAAAAATCAAGAGATTTAAAACCATATATAAGCCCATCAAAGCTTGGTGGAAAATAACTAAAGTCCTGGCAATAACCAGCATAGCTTCAAATTATCTTCCCCTGATAGGGAACCCACAATTCCAAGCAGGCATAAATTCCATAGTTTTTAATAGATGGCACAACAATGGCCTTGATAGGATAGTATATCTGATAGATAGCAATAGAAAATGTATTAAAACCTTTGAAGAACTGAAGAGCGAATTTAATCTTCTTAATAAGGACTTCTTTGCATACCTGCAAATAAGACACTTCGTTACCGAATTAGTTAGAGAGGCGGGGTGGTCCTGGGCGCTAGGCAAACTGGAAAACTGGTTAATTATGACTAAGAATGGCTATATGTCTATTGCCCTGTGCTATCGCATACTTACTGTAAGTAAAGATGCCCCTATTTTGGATAAAATGGCAACGGCATGGTCTTCCCTAATACCTCAAAGCAACATTGAAATAAAAACTCTCCAGTTATCAATTAATAAAGTGGCATCAACCACAATATCTGCTACTTGGCGGGAGGCACATGTCAGGCTTCTTCACAGGGCCTACTTCACCCCGGAGAAAGGCCTCAGAGTGCATAACCAACAATTTAATAAATGCCCTAAATTCTCTTTTCCAGCGGCAGACCTGATACATATGTTTTGGCAGTGTCCCAAAATAAGAAGATTCTGGAATAAGCTAGAATACTGGCTTAAAACTGTCTTGAAAATCGAAACACCTACCCTAACACTATATCAAATTATGCTATGTTTAAATACAGAGAGTAGCTATCAGACTAATGCAAAATTAATAAATCTCTCTATCTTAACCTCCAGGTATCTGATTTGTAAAAAATGGAAAATGCGAACACTGCCTACCATTGCCGAAGTTAAGAACTATCTAAAAAAACAGTGTGTACTTGAACAAAAAGATACGAATATTGATAAGGAATCGGATATAAAAAACTTTTTCAATAAATGGGCAGCTTTCATAAAAACATTTCATGAAAGGGAAATTGACTATCTGATTTTTCCATTTAAAAATTCAGAAATAGTTCTTCTTGGTATCTGGTAGACGAGGGGAAGGGGGGACAGTAAGTGAGGAACATCTACCGGGACTGTGTTTTTTTTTTTTTTTTTGTCTCTCTCTCTCTCCTTCTCTCTCTAACCTTGCAGTATTGTTATGTGCTATATACTCTTCTGCTCTGATCTGACTTGCTCATTTGTCTAGAGGCCGCTTTTTGTCCCACTCTTGACCTGGACCTCGATCATTCTTCTGACAAAGATTTAGATCTAATAATGGGTCAAATTGGGACAATAGAATGATCAAAGAAAATCCAAAAACGCCTTTAAAAGATACCTCCTATATAGACCTTAAAACTGTTAAGACACTAAGTGCAGACTTTAGCACAACTTTCTTATGAACTAGCAGAGAATATTAAGTTGCATGAATATATGATCACAATGACACAGTGTATTTAGCTGGGTCTTTTTTTTTTTTTTTCTGTGTATGTTCTCTGGTTGTTTATTTTATATGTGACGTCATGAAGGGAACGACGTCTGAGGAATTTATTTTGTAAAGCTAAAAAAAAAAAAACTCCAGCAGAAGAATTTTTTTTGTCTTTCTATGAGCCCTGTGTGGCACAAGATATGTTTTTCTTTATTTTCTTTGTTGTATGCATTGCTGGTTATAAATAAATAAATAAAAAAATAAAAAATTGCATGCTCTATCTGAATCACGAAATAAAAAAATTTGGGTTCAGTGTCCCTGTAATGTTTTGTAGACGATCCATTTATATAGCCCATCTGCTACTGTTTTTGTAACAATGTATAGGTTTCCTTATTTTTTATTTTTTTAAAAAATATTTTTATTGAGGTAGAACAAATCATACACTTAATCATAAGACATAGTCAAGATCATGTCACAATTAGACAGTTTTACAATACCACTTGGTAAACAATAACATGACCATTAACTGGAACCATGACCTCATAAACTGTTTAATTTTACAGACGGGAGAGATAAGAGAGGAAAAAGGAGAAAGAAAGAGAAAGAAGAAAAGAGAAAAAAGAGATTGTCATTTAAATCTTGGAGCTCCGACTTCATGTTTTCCGTTGACCCTGTCTTTACTGACAATCAAGTTACCGTATCTGTCGATCACTAAATTTGTTATGTATATAGTCTTCCCAAATAAAGAGAATCCCCTGATAGAAATCTGTGCGTGATAATTTCATGTAGTGGTATTCCTCTAATTGAATAGTCTTATGCATTGTGTCTATCCACTGTGCAATGTTTGGTATATTAGTTTGTTTCCAAGATTGTGAAATTAGTGTCTTTGCACTATTGGAGGCAATTTGAAGTATGGCCAGGTGTGTTGCCAATAGCCGCCTGGGAGGTTTATTTAAGAGCCAGACCAACGGGTCTTGCGGGATATTAATTCCCAGCATCTTTTCCATTTGACTTATGACATCTCTCCAAAAGGGAGAAATGTTTGGGCATTACCACCATATATGTCCCATATGGCCTCTCTCTTTTTCGCATCGCCAGCACAAATCCGATCTTTGTGGATATAGGGTCTTTAAACGTGTAGGAGTATAGTACCAACGATGTAGTATTTTAAAATTAGTTTCTAGAATGCTAGCGAATGTAGCTTTCATTGTCCTTTTAAATATCATGTGTTTCTCCTTTGGGGAGATACTAATGTTCAGATCCAATTCCCATTGTTTTATATAATGGTGTTCAAAGCCTAATGGCACTTGTTGCAACATGTGGTATATAATTGACAGAGTGTGTCTAAGTGGTTGTGCATTCATGCATCATTTCTCAAAATTGGTAGGGATTCTTAATAAATTGTTTTTCCCTTTGTGGTTCTGAAGAAAAGAATGTGCTTGTAAATAAAAAAAACAATTATTAAATAAATGTAAACCATCATCCAAGAGTTTCAGCCTTGTGTGCATTTTGTCTCCTTCCGATAGAACGAAAAACGGCAAATTGCTCCGTCTATCTAAGGGGTCTAGATTAACTATTCTTGCTCCTGGAAGGAACTCTGAGTTTCCCAGCAAAGGGGTCAAAGGAGAAGGTATAGAAGAGAGCATGGGGTATTTTACTAATAACCTATTCCACATTTTGTGTGTCTCTTCGGTAATAAAATTATCACCCATTCTCAGCTTATTCTTAGAATCAGTTAGCCAACACAGAGAGCCCAGATGAGAGCACTGATGTATCTGATGTTCAATCCTCACCCATATTTTGTCCAGGTAATTAGTGTTCCAATCTACCACCCATTGGAGGAAGGTTGCCTGTCTATATTTCTCTAGATCTGGAACTCTCAGTCCCCTCGACTCCTTAGGGAGAGTCATTAGTTTCCTATTAATTCTGGGATGTTTCCTGTCCCAAACATAATCATTAATTATTCTCTGTAGAGAGGGTATATAAGAAGGTGGGAGGGGGATTGGTACTGTCTGGAAAACATATAGAAGTCTGGGTAGTATGTTCATAGTAATTGTTCCCATCCTTCCTAACCAACTAAGGCGTTTAGATCTCCATGAGCTTAAGTCAGCTACAATGTTCTTTTTAAGATTGTCATAGTTGAGGGCTAATAAGTCAGACTGTTTATGAGTCAAAAAAATCCCTAGATACTTAATAGAAGAAGATTGCCAGCGAAAGGGGCAGATTTGCTTTGTTAATTGTAGCTCTTCTTGAGACAAGTTAATGTTCATGATTTTGACTGGTTAATTAGAAAGTTGGATATAGCTCTGAAGTCATGAAGTTCTGTCGTTAATTCGGGGATTGACTGGCTAGGCGATGACAATGTAAACAGGATGTCATCCGCGAATAGCGAAAGTTTATAAGTGGAGCTCTGAAGATTCAGTCCACCAATGCTTTTGTTTTCTCTAATTTTTATTGCCAATATTTCTATAGTTAAAGCAAATAACAGGGGGGAGAGGGGGCATCCCTGTCTAGTGCCATTTTTAATATGGAAAGGGGCAAAGAGCTCTCCATTCACCAAAATACGTGCGCTTGGGTCGTTATATAGTGCAAACATTTTTCCTAAAATACTCTCGCCGAATCCAAATCTTTCTAAAATTAGGTGTAGAAAGGTCCAATCTACCCGATCGAATGCTTTCTCAGCGTCTGTGGATACAATTACTATTTGAGAGTCAGAAGAAAGCGCATGCTGGATTAAGTGTAAGGAACGGATTGTGTTGTCTTTTGCTTCCCTGTTTAAAACAAAACCCACTTGATCTCCCTGTATCAAGTGGGGTAAAATAGGGCCTATTCTGTTTGCCAATATCTTGGCAAAAATCTTTGAATCACTATTCCGTAATGAGATTGGTCTATAGTTCGTAACCAAGTCCGTAGGTTTCCCAGCTTTGGGCAGTAGTACTATTGTGTCTAGATTAACTATTCTTGCTCCTGGAAGGAACTCTGAGTTTCCCAGCAAAGGGGTCAATGGAGAAGGTATAGAAGAGAGCATGGGGTATTTTACTAATAACCTATTCCACATTTTGTATGTCTCTTCAGTAATAAAATTAACACCCATTCTCAGCTTATTCTCAGAATCAGTTAGCCAACACAGAGAGCCCAGATGAGAGCACTGATGTACCTTATGTTCAATCCTCACCCAAATTTTGTCCAGGTAATTAGTGTTCCAATCTACCACCCGTTGGAGGAAGGTTGCCTGTCTATATTTCTCTAGATCTGGAACTCCCAGTCCCCCCGACTTCTTAGGGAGAATCATTAGTTTCCTATTAATTCTGGGATGTTTCCTGTCCCAAACATAATCATTAATTATTCTCTGTAGAGAGGGTATATAAGAAGGTGGGAGGGGGATTGGTACTGTCTGGAAAACATATAGAAGTCTGGGTAGTATGTTCATAGTAATTGTTCCTATCCTTCCTAACCAACTAAGGCGTTTAGATCTCCATGAGCTTAAGTCAGCTACAATGTTCTTTTTAAGATTGTCATAGTTGAGGGCTAATAAGTCAGACTGTTTATGAATCAAAAAAATCTCTAGATACTTAATAGAAGAAGATTGCCAGCGAAAGGGGCAGATTTGCTTTGTTAATTGTAGCTCTTCTTGAGACAAGTTAATGTTCATGATTTTCGATTTTGACTGGTTAATTAGAAAGTTGGATATAGCTCTGAAGTCATGAAGTTCTGTCGTTAATTCAGGGATTTACTGGCTAGGCGATGACAATGTAAACAGGATGTCATCCGCGAATAGCGAAAGTTTATAGGTGGAACTCTGAAGATTCAGTCCACCAATGCTTTTGTTTTCTCTAATTTTTATTGCCAATATTTCTATAGCGCAAGCAAATAACAGGGGGGAAAGGGGGCATCTCTGTCTAGTGCCATTTTTAATATGGAAAGGGGCAGAGAGCTCTCCATTCACCAAAATACGTGCGCTTGGGTCGTTATATAATGCAAATTTTTTTCCTAAAATACTCTCGCCGAATCCAAATCTTTCTAAAATTAGGTGTAGAAAGGTCTAATCTACCCGATCGAACGCTTTCTCAGCGTCTGTGGATACAATTACTATTTGAGAGTCAGAAGAAAGCGCATGCTGGATTAAGTGTAAGGAACGGATTGTGTTGTCTTTTGCTTCCCTGTTTAAAACAAAACCCACTTGATCTCCATGTATCAAGTGGGGTAAAATAGGGCCTATTCTGTTTGCCAATATCTTGGCAAAAATCTTTGAATCACTATTCAGTAATGAGATCGGTCTATAGTTCGTAACCAAGTCCCTAGGTTTCCCAGCTTTGGGCAGTAGTACTATTGTGGCTTCTAGTGATTGTTGCAAAAAGGGGGTGGCCTCATTTATCACTATTGTATAATTTGCATAGTTGAGGGGCGATTATGGGTTGGAAACTTTTATAATATAAATTGGTGAAGCCATCTGGTCCTGGCGCTTTACCATTAGGTGAGTGTTTGATAACATTAATGACTTCCTCAATTTGAATTGGTCTATCTAATTGTTCTTGCTGTTTAGTTGTTAAGGTGGGAATTTGTAGTTTATCTAAATAACTCTTGATGCAGGAGCTAAGAGAGTCATCGCGCATAGCAGCTATGGGATCGGAGTCTTTCAGATTATACAGGCTTTCAAAGTATTCCCTAAATGCGGTAGCTATAGAGGCGGTATTGGAACATGTGATACCTTTCGTATTTTTAATTGACATGACAAAAGATCTATTTGTTCGTTTGCGCAGTTTCCTAGCTAAAAATCTACCACTCTTATTGTCACAATCAAAATAAATTTGTTTAAGGTGTACGGCCCTTTGTTTATATCTATATAAAAGTTGAGAATTCATATCTTGTCTTTTATTACAAAGTTCAGAAAAAACATGCTCATCACCCGGGCTCTGCTTGTGCTGAGACTCCAAAGCGGCGATTTGCCTTAGAGTCGTTTCTAGTCTAGTTCTTTGTTGTTTAATTTGAAAGCTTTTATGACTAATGCATTCACCTTTAATGACACTTTTATGAGCCTCCCACACTACCCTTTCGTCCATTAGTGGGGATGAGTTTAGTTCAAAATATTCAGCTATAGATTTCCCCAATTTTTCATTTATTAATTGGTCCTCTAATAGAGAGGGATCAAATGTCCAATTTAGTGTGTTTTTGGAAATGTTTGGTCAGTTTAGACTACAACTCATAAAGGAATGATCTGACCATGTGCATGTAAGGATCTTGCTTTGAACTATGTATGAGAAAATATTGACATCCATAAACAGGTAGTCAATCTTAGAGTATAATTTGTGCGGAGCAGAGTAAAATGTATAATCTTTTGTTAATGGGTGAAGTGTTCTCCACACATCATGTATTGCCAAATCCCTCATATTCTGTTTTATTGCTGCAATTCGCTTGGATGGGATAGACGATGAATGTGTAGAGCAATCAAGTGGGACATTGAGGTCCCCTCCCATAATCAAAGCACCCCTTGTGTTGTCAAGTAGTCTGTTAGTTATTGTCTTGAAAAAGAGGTGTTGTTGGGTGTTTGGAGCGTATATACAAGCTAAAGTTACAAGCTTACCATACAATTTACCTGTGACAGCTACAAATCTTCCCTCTTTGTCTTTGTACGTAGAAATCGCCTGAAAGGGAATATTGTTTTTAATAAAGATCCCAACCCCATTCGTTTTAGTTATATTAGAGGAGTAGAAGCATTGGCCAAATTTAAATTTATAAGTTTGTGGTTCCCTACCTCTTTTAAAATGCATCTCTTGAAGCATAACTATATCACTTTTATATTGTTTAAAGTTAGAGAGGGTTGAATTTCTCTTAAAGGGAGAGTTTAGGCCTTTGGCATTAATAGAAATTATTCGAAGTTGGTTAAGTTGTTTATCTGTCATAGAGAAATATGAGTGAATGTAAAGCTCTTATTTTACCACGTGTAGTTCTATTACATGAAGTGTCGTTCCAGATACTATGATTTAACAGATAATGACAATCAGAGAAAGAAGAAGGAGTAAAAAGTAAGAAAGATTCAACAAAGCGAAAAGAGAGATACATAGACAAATTGTAGGAACAGGGGTTGGGTACCAGAGGTTATGTTATCCTTGAGGAGAGCTAAGGGATTATGCTTTAAGAAAAAGGGGAAGAAGAAAAGGGAAGGTCTTCATTAGGCATAGATTATTATTAAATAAGGTCATCCTATATTGGTCAAACACCACATCAGGAAAATCACATAAAATTAACTAAACCTTGTTAAATAGATCTCTACCTGCAGATATTTGGAGATTTCACACATAAAATACTTAACAACATTTCTCATGTATACAAGCTAAATTGTCTTTCTACCTTGAGTTCACTACTCTGTTGTCTCAACTAGTAAGTGCTAGATATAGTATCTAAAACCTGGAGAAATTTCATCTAGCCGTTATCTATAAAGTATATAACGCATATCTAGAGGAGAAAAACATAATACTATGTATATGTTGTCAAGGTATTTGAAATATTATTAAATAATATATAGAAGTATATTTATCTTTATTTAATAAATCTGTAGATGTGCACATGGTCTGTAGACAAAGGTTTATTTCTAAGAGATCTCACACACTCAATATGCTAAATTATGCAATTGTATAATTTAGCAAGACACTGAAATATAACACAGTTTCTTTAACCCTCTGCATGATTGCCTGGGAACAAATGTTAAATGACAACATGCTGATACTTAGAGCAGGAAACATTCCCATATATTGGTTTCCTCCAAGGAAGATGCCGATCCGTCTGAGGAGATGTGAAAAATACAGGCATTTTTCAAAAGGGACGAGTAATTAGCACAGATTTATTTGAGTGGCTCATGCTGTGCGAGTACTAACCCTGGGAAATACCAGATGTGGTGATTAAGATAACACAGAGAAAACACAGACAAATGCTAAGGTGTGACTCTGAACATACAGCACACAGTGAAGGCACATGGCTTACATTATGATTTCAAAACAACTGTATATGTTTTAATGGACATGAGATGTGTGTGTATATATATATATATATATATATATATATATATATATATATGTGTATATTTTGAAAGCATGAATATCTTAGCCTCTGTGTGTTTAAGAACATGAATAGATGTTTATGGACCTGAAGAGAAGTGATCATTAACATTTATTTTTATTTCAGATCTACATAAACAGGATTTAAGTATTCTGGAAGAAACACACAGAAATGTCACATACTATATCTGGGTGAATGCAGAATATCAGGAGTTTTAAATACTACCAATCTGGAGATATAAAAATAAGCTGTTATTTGCAAAGAAATGCCAGAATACTGATAAAATTATAATGCATTTTAAGCTAATAACTAGCAGTATTAAATTACCTTAATATAATAAAATGTTAATAATATAACATATTTGGTATCAGAATAATCAGAAAAAATAACCTAATATTAACCATCTGTAATTGGGGTTATATATATTTAATGCAGAGAGTGTAATCTGATTAAATAACCACTTTATGAAAATAATTAAGTTGTTTAAAAAAATAATAATTCAGAAACGCTGTATTGTATTGCTATGTTGTACTGTATGCTGCCACCCGGTGTTGCCACGAGAGAACTACAGCCAGAAAGATTTTTGGCTGTTGGAAATGGGATATCCAGTTATCCAATAGAGGGACAAGGTTTCGAAGGGCCACCCATATTTCACACCTATGATTAGACTAATAAGTTGTATGCAGAAGGAAAGGGAGACACACTGGCTGCAAAGTTTGGTAACTGACTGAAACTGTTTTGCGTGGGACACAGTCAAACTACAAAAACAAAGTGGGCCATATTTCTCCTATTCCATTGCAATTACACTTATTTTATATGAGGTGTGAAATTGGATCCGTTGCGAAAATTGGGAACTGGATTGCTGTTATTTGGTGATGTATATGAAAGTTTTATTATAAGATAAGTTATATGCATAGTCAATTTGTATTTAATAGATTTAAAGAAACAGTGTTTTTTAGTTAGCATTTCACAGCCTATATATATATATATATATATATATATATATATATATATATATATATATATATATATATATATATATATATATATATATATATATATATATATATATATATATATATCGTTTAAATCTGTATCTGATTTGCTAAGTAAATCATCTGTGCAAGTTCTGATATTGTAAGTTAATTCTGTATTAAGATAAATTGCAGTTAAATAGCAGAATATATATATATATATTATCCTATTGTTGAAAGAGCACAGTTTAGAATTGTATTGCTTGGATGTTAAAGGTTTTAGTCCCATTGTATTAAATAAATAAGGCTGAATTGTGAAGGTATATTTTTCTGGGTTTTGTAAGAAGGATAGCATATCTTAAGAGTTGGTTTTAACACATATAAATTTTGTTTCATTTCCTTTTATTACGAATATACTTCAAATATGTTTATGGATATTAACTAAATAAAAGAATTCAGATATTTATATTAATTGTATGGTCTAGTAGATGCATGGTTGATTAGGGTTTCAATTTTTAAGGAAAATTAATATAAGATTGTGTTTATAACCCTGCCATAAACTGATATATTATTTGGATAGCACTACTAAGATTTTCATAAATATACTGACATAATAATTGGAGGTTTGTAAAAAGGTTTTTTGAGGGAGAGTGATGTGGGTTGAATTAATTCAAACTTAAGGGATAAATCAAATTTATTATTTATATATCGTAACCCTTAAGTTCCAGAACCATTAACAGTAATATACATCAAAATGTACAATGGGATGCAAAAAAAGAGAGATTTTGCAGCACAGAGAAAAAGACTGTTGGTTGCTGGACTTCGTTAAATACTAAGACCCACTGTCAGAGTAGGCAAAAAGTAAGTGTAATCAAAATTCGATACTTTAGAATGCAATTAACAACTTCATTCACACAAAATAACTTTATTGAAAAAAATTAAAGTAATAGTCCGGCTGGACTAGTACTCACGCACACTCACACACATACGGTTTAAAACTTGCTGGAACTCAGACTATATAATTTAATCTGATTTGCACCTCATAAAATATACATCACTCCTTAACAGGAGATATGGGAGTATTTGTATATATATAAACAATCAACTCCTGTAGCAAAGTGAGTGTGTTGTTAACAGTGGTGGCAGGGTGTACCTAATAAGTATTTATACAAAAGAGCACAACATTAGTATCAGTGGTATCCGATTCAATTACCGGTTTGTGTGCTGAGAAGTGGAAAAAATCTATAGTACACCCAATGTATATATATTTAGTCAAGCAGTCAAAAGTAAAGCTGGTAATTTAATGTGTTCCTAAATTATAGTCATTGCAAGTATTGCAAACAATGTTAAACTGATATATAAAAAGGCCACAGACACAGCACAGTCATTAGTTATTTTTAAAGTGCGGTATATACCTTTCTGTATAGATTCAAATGCACTATATATATATAATGCACATATCTATCATTAAGTGTAATATTTGTGTATGCCTTAGTACAATCAATTATTGACTTTGCTTTAAAGCAAAGATAGAGTTCGTTTTTTCAATTCAACTTTGCTGAATGCAGATATATCAGCAGGCAACCCACGAATGGAGATAAATGCTGAGCTTAGCTGGAAAAAGGTCTCTTCTATGACGGAGGCCTGTTTAAACATTAGCTGTCTATAAAGCTTATAGTTCAACCACACTGAGTATCAATATACCAGCGTTCACCAATGGAACAATATGCTGAGCTGAACTAGAAAAAGGTCTCTTCTATAGCGGAGGCCTGTTTAATCTTTTAACTGTCACTGAAGTTATAATACAGCCTTGCTAAGTATAAGTGTGCCCACGGGTTGCCTGTGTTTAGAGAAATGTGCTGAGCTGAACTGAGAAAAGGTCTCTTCTATAGCGGAGGCCTGTTTAACATTAACTAGTACTATATATAATTCTGAACACAGATTACCCGAGATTGACAACAAATCTGCTAATCTTAGACTGCAAAAGGTCTCTTCTATAGCGGAGGCCTTATTTAAATATTAACTGCCACTGTCTATAAACGTATTCACTGTGGTGCAGTTTAAATATTGAGGCTGAGTCAGCTATTAAAATTGAGGTTCCATAACCTCGTGCAGGTGCACTGTTCTGAAATTTAATAATATCCATCATAATTGATATAATATATTTGTAAGTAAATAGAAATTATTATAAAAGAAAAAAAAAGAAAAATTCATATTTCGATATTAATATTTTGAAGATATAATTTTTTTTTGAAAGGTTGAAATATTAATTTTCATATTTCGAGATTGACATTAATATCTTGAAATATTATTAAAGATTAATTTTGAAAAATTAATAAAAATATTAATTTTTCATATTTCAAAATTAATCAAAAATATTAATTTTTCATATTTCGGAATATTAATTTTTCATATTTCAAAATTAATATTATTTTTTTTTGAAATATAAAATTTTTCCTTCTCTCTTTTTATTGGCAAAAATTGTATTAGCGTTTTAGTTTAACTAAGTACTAAACCAATATAATAATGTCTGTAGCCAGAAGTGACTCATTTAATTCTATACATAGCAATGAAATTGGTCCCATAACCATACCTATTACTAAAGGTCAGGTCCTTAAGAAAGATATCTTAAGTTACCTTAAAGGGAAGTTTAATATTGCGGGTGAATTAAATGATTTTATGGATACGCTTGAAACTAGGGCTAAAAATATTACCGTTAATAATAATATGTGGAATGAAGAGAATGAATTCTTCCAGGAATTATTAATGATTAATCAATGCAAAGCTCCCATAAAGCGAGACGAACTAATACTAAAATCCTGGCCCCTTTTAATATGCATAATTGACGAAATGTCGTTTTGTGTCACAGACAAACGATTGCAAATACAGGAGCTAGAAAATAGTATTCGTTCCTCGCGCAGACGCGAAGAGGGTTTAAAAATAGCCAAAAATAAAATGGATGAATTTGCCCAAAACCTAGCCACCTTAGATAAGCACAATATGGACTTAATCGCGCAGATACAAGATTTAAATAAACAGCTTGTGCAAAGCCAGAGAGAATTAAGCGATTTAAAAAGGTCATATCGCCATAATGAAAACCCCTATATTAGCAATGAGAATAATACAGATAATGCTAACTCCTTTAGCGAACGCGTCAGGGACGAGGTACGAAAATATATAGAACAACATAGACAAATGACCCCTAACGGGTCAGAAATAGATTTCCCAAATAGACAATCCCCTCAGGATGTAAATCCAGAGGACAGCTGTAGCGCAGCTGATGCGGGGGAGGGAAACTCTAACAGAGAATCCCAAAATAAATCTGATAAAGTCTATGATTCCCATAAAATAATCACCTTCGTACAACGCGCAGTACCTATATTCTCCAATAAGGGAACAACATCTGTAATTGATCATTTACAGGCTTTTGAAAATGCGTTAGCTATAATGAATGTTACAAGCGAGAAATTGAAAATTGAATTTCTGCCCTGGGTATTTGACAGTAAGCATCACAAATTCTTTGCTTCACTAAAGGATATGAATATTCATTCCTGGAATGGGGTAAAACGACAATGCAGAAAAGAATTCGGGCAATATCGCACTAAAACTGCCGCGAAAATAGCGGTATATGGTTTAAAGTGTCGTGCGAATCAGAGTCCAATCGAATTCCTTTCTGTATTGAAAAATGCGTACAGTATGGCTGAAGATAATCCCGAATTTGACGGCTCAGAATTTGTAAATTTATTTTTTGAAGCCCTGCCTACACCCATCAAAATTAACTTAGCTAGAGATTTTGATGAGGACTGCTCATTGGAATGGCTGATCAAAGAGAGTACAAAATTATACTCTATTCAGCAGTCCAGTGAGCAGGGGGTTAAAAAGGAATCAAAACCCAAAATTGTAGCAGAAACTAGGGTGTCACCTAAACCCCTCAATTTGGAGTCTAAAAACAGAACTTATGCAGAGGTGGCCAGTCAAAACAGGTCATCTCCACGGAGGTTTAATTCCGCCCCTCCCCCTACACAGGTTGAGGTGCAGGGAGACTATAACCAAAGTGGGGGACATAATCAGGTGAATAATTACTCACAAAGAGAATACCCACCAAATAATTGGTATCCGCGCAAGGGTAGATACAATAGATGGCGAAGATATTCTCAGGGTAACCAGACACCCCAGGTATATAATGCTCCCCAAAATACTAATACTGAACAAGCTGAACCCCAGGGGCAACCACGCCAGAATAGAAATAGTGGCCCTGATTCTGAGGGAACCCAATGGTCCAGGAATCAGTACAATGGGGCACCAAGAGATAGGCCCAGGGGTAGAGGTAACTTGTACAATCAGGTAGATATGCTGTTTACCCAGTTAAATCGGTTGAGTGAACAAATCGCTAATATGAGTCAAAAATCTACGGCTCAGCAACCGAACAATACTTTTTTAGGGGTACAGCCAGTGGTCAGCAGTGGACCACAGGCACAGTCATAAATACTGCAGTATCACCTGAAGTGGAGGGTAGAAATATACAAAATGTAATAATAAATATCAATGATACTAATCATGTTCTCTCCCCACAGACCGAAAACGGACAATTTAACTGTGGTGACAAGCAACCTTATCCGGGAAAAGTTAACAAATCTCTTCCCTTGCAGCTCTCTCCTAACCTTATCTCCACAGATGCAGTACAAAAGAATCCAACCGACCCTGTCATAGAGGAAACAGGTAGGTATGAAGGTTCCTCTGCATCGAATGACACGGCGAATCCAGGTAACACGTGGCGAAGCCCACAGATGTGTGAGAATGCCAATTTTATGTGTGAAATGGTAGAAACTGCAGGAAGATATTATGTATTAGTTGAGCTGCAAGATTCAGTCTCCAACCCTATCAGGGGATTAATTGACACTGGGTCACAGGCAACTATCTTATCCCACAGGTACTACACACAGCTAAATGAGCTAACACCCCACAAACCTAAAATAAGAGAATTTGACGGTTCTCTAATAGGTGTTGGGGGTGACTCCCTAAAAGTTTACGGTACTGCATGGTTAAAATTTAAATTGGGGAACAGGGTCATAAGACACCCTGTCATTATAGTGGATCTGCCAACTGATCGTTTAATTATTGGTAGTGATCTCCTGAAACGATTAAGCACCATAATTGATTGCATAAATAATGTAATTTGGTCACAAGTTAAACGGCCTATCAATTATGAAAAATCTGCTATATCTCACGCCCGACATAGCTGTCACGTGGTAGAAGAGAAACCAGATGCTGTGGAGATTCATTTCAGGAATAACTCTGGACCTGAAATCACTATTCTACAAATAGATGATCAGACTCCTTTTAGTGGCTCTGATGGTAATACTTTTAAAATATCGCCTGGAAAGATAGCGAATATTTCCCTAGATAGCGATGTATTAACCATATCACTCCACAAGGGGGATCATAAAATCCCTAAGGGGGGAGGCCACACTCAATACCTCACAGGGATTGAGAGAGTTAAAGAGGATCTATTTATCCCTATACAAGTGCATGACCTTGGTAAAACTGAGTATGCTAAAATAAACTTAAAACAGGAAGCTAGCTATATAAGCGAAGGTTTATTAACGCAAATAGCTGAACCTAAAGTGATTAAATATCTTTCTCCCCAAGACCACAGTGTCAACGGCCTGGATGACAGGTCTGAAAGCTATAACATCACAGCTAAGTGCTTATTATCTATCTCTATTGGTAATAAGTCAGTGAAGCACCTGTTTTTAGTTTTAAATACTCCCCATAATCAAATATACATTGGCAATGATATCTTACATAGATATGCCATACAAATAGATTTGATTAATGCCTCTGGAGCAGGTTAAAGGGGGACCCTGAAGTATTTCAGGATGAAAATGCAGCCCTGAAATCAAACCAGCAATTGCCATATGCTGTAAATATGCAGGTATCTAGCGATGTCATAATTCCTGCTGGGGCTGATAAATTTCTTTTACCCTTACAGATAAAGAGGGGTCAGAAATTAAAAACTTCTGAAACACTGATTTGCCTCTCCCATAGAATACAAAATCTGGGTGTCACAGTGACTTACACTCCTATGGTGAATATTGGAACTGTTCCAATACATATTATTGTGCATAACATGACCCCACAGGATATAACATTATCCAAGGGAACTACCATAGGATATGCACTGGAATCAAGTTATTACACTTTTGGATTCCAGAATAATGTAATTGGGCTAATACCTGAAGGATACCTAACTGAAGAACAATTAATAGAACAATCCTTTGCATCTATGCCAGAGGGTCTATTTAATGTTCAGTCTATTTATCCCTTCAGCTCAGAGGAAGGCATCTGTAAGATTGAAGAAGCCTCTCTAGTGTTTGATCAGCCAATCAAACAGCAAGATTACCCCAATACCCAGAGTCATGGGAGCAATGTAAATTATAATCAAGGGGATCTCACCTCTAGGTTGGAAGAAGCCTATGAAATAGGACAGCCTGAAATCTTTCCAGGATTTCAACAAATAGTCGAAGAGCAAATATCCTTAGCTAATGGCTGTTCCAGCGATGACGAACGCCAACAGCTGCGAGAACTCCTAATGGAATACAAGGATATTTTCGCTAAGGATTCTTATGACTGTGGTACTACAGACTTGCACATTGCAAGAATACAAACAGATCCCGATGCGCCACCTGTATTTGTCAAACAATACAGACTTCCCTTAGCCTCATATGATTCTCTTGCAGAGATCATAAGAAATTTGGAAGAAAGAGGTATTATCAGACAGGTGCACAGCTCTTATAATAATCCTATTCTAGGTGTCCTTAAGCCCAATGGACAATGGCGTTTGTGTGCTGACTTAAGACAGCTAAACAAACGAGTATACATGTCTGGCTGGCCTGTACCATACATTGACCAGTGCCTAGCACAAATGCAGGAATCCAAAATATTCACTGCCATTGATTGTGCACAGGGATATTGGACCATAAAGGTACATGAAGAGGACCAATATAAGCTAGCATTCTCCTTCCAAAAGGTTCAGTATGCATTCCAGAGACTTCCATTTGGATACATAAATTCTGGACATGAATTTGCTGTATTCATGCATAAGGCTATGCCTGACGCACTGGAAAGGGGGACCTTATCTTATGTTGATGATGTTTTAATCAAAAGCACAGACTTTGAAAAACACATCGCAGAGCTTAAACACGTCCTCAGCCAACTTAAAAGGGCAGGTGTCAAATTATCCCTGCAAAAAGCCCAATGGTGCCGCACTCGTGTAAACTTCTTGGGACATGAAGTTACCTCTGAAGGATTAAATCCCCAAAAGAAAAAGGTGGAAGCTATAGTGAATTCTAAAAACCCAACTAACTTAAAGGAATTGAGATCATTCCTGGGTATGACAAATTATTCTCGCAAATTCATTGATAATTATGCGGAATTAGCTAAACCACTACTACTTCTTCTAAAGAAAGATGTGAAATGGCACTGGAGTGAGTCTCAAGAGACAGCCATCAGAGAGCTGAAGAGAAAACTCACTCAAGCACCTTGCTTAGCGTACCCTGAAGGTGGTAAACCTTTCATCTTAGAGACAGGTTACACAGATATAAGCATGAGTGCTGTGTTATACCAAAAGCATGATAATTTGAACAAAGCCATTGCTTATGCGAGCAAAAATCTATCCCCAGTAGAAATAAAATTTAGCGATTGCGAAAAAGCCCTCTTATCTACTGTATGGGCTCTACAAAATTTCCGCAGCTATATACAGGGCGAGAAAATTATTGTAGAAACGGCCCACCAGCCTTTGCTATATTTGCAAAGTGAGAGAATAAGAGATGGGAATTTGTCTAATAGCCGCATAACAGCGTGGACTCTTTCCTTACAAGGCTGGCCATTAGAAATTCGCTACAAGCAGAATAAAAAGAATCCAGTCGCACAAGGGCTTGCTGAGCTCCACGACTGTACTGCTAGAGATCCTGGGGAAGAATTATCAGAAGATGATTTTCTGGAAGAACAATCGCTTTCCCCATATAAAATGTACAATGAGGAAAATTGCCAAACATTACCTTGGGTGTATGTTGATGGTTGTTCTTACCATGCCACTATTGATAATGAGCGCAGATTAGTCGCTGGCATTGGTATAACTGGGGAAAATGGATTCCCAAATATATGTATAGGTTTCAACATTGGACCAAGATCCAGTCAAGTTGCAGAACTCACTGCTGTTTTCAAAACCATTGAAATGGCTATTGAACATGGTATTCATGAATTTGTGATCATAACTGACTCAAATTATGTGCGTGACAGTTTTGTTGAATACCTGCCAACTTGGAAAAGAAATGGCATGCAGAAAAGCAATAACAAACCAGTCAAGCATGGCAAGTTGTTCTGCGAGATTGATAATCTGGTGGTATCCAATGATTTAACCATACACTGGAAAAAGACCAAGGGTCATTCCAGAATTCTAGGTCCGGATAAGGAAGGCAATGACCTTGCGGATTCATTAGCCAAACAAGGAGCCATAACTGGAGAACTCCTTAATATTGACCACTTAATGGGTGCAATTCAGGTAGAAGCCATTACCAGAAACCAGGCAAAACAACAGAGTGAGCCTAATTTGGTACAATGGAGTCAGGATTCTCCTAGTGAGGACCTGATCACTAGTCAAAAAGAAGACCCCATTGTAGGCATCTTCTATAAACACATAGAAGATCCTGAAAGCAACCCCATCTCAAAAGATGATTGCATTGGCAAAGAAGATCTTAGAATCTTAATAAAATCTAAATCACAATTCAAGTTACAGGATGGTTTGTTAATTAGAACCTCCAAAACTGGCATCCAGCAGTGGGTGGTACCCACCAAGTTCAGGGGTCTAATGCTTCAACATGCCCATGATGCTCCCACATCTGGTTATCGTGGTGCCAAACTCACGTATGAAATATTGCGTGATTACGCTTTTTGGCCACACATGTTGAAAGATGTTCAAACCTACTGTCAAGGGTGTTTAATCTGCCCACAGTTCCAACCCACTGCACCAACGTATAGAGCGCCATTGCAGAAAAGGGGGATGGTAATGCCATGGTCAGATATACAAATTGATTTTATTGGTCCGGTAACAAGGTCATCAAGAGGTAACAAGTACATGTTAACAGTGACATGCCTGTTCACTAAATGGGTAGAGTGCATTAGTGCACCTAACAATAGTGCTGAAACATGTGCAGCATTGCTCATCAACCATGTATTTTCCAGATTTGGTTTGCCCCAAAGAATCGAATCAGATCGGGGGACCCACTTCACTAGCGAAGTGATGACCAAAATGTGGAAAATACTAGGGGTTAAAAGAAAGCTCCATATTGCTTATAGAGCTGCCTCAAGTGGTGGTGTAGAGCGTTACAACCAGTCCATTGTTAAAATCCTCAAAAAGTTTGTGAGTGAAACAGGTAAAGACTGGGATGTAAAACTACCTCTAGTCTTAATGGCATTAAGAGCAACTCCCAGTAGTGCTACCAAAATGTCACCTTTTGAGCTGATGACTGGTAGAAGAATGGTTCTACCTCAACATCTGCTATACCGTACATCAGACTAAAACTTAATAAACTCTGTCAATACACATCAATATGTGGAAAACCTAAGAAAGCACCTGCAATATGCCTTTGCATTTGCTCAAAGGAATTTAGAAAGAGCCGCAACTGCCACTAAAACCTATTATGATCTCAAAACATCCAAAAAGGAATATGACAAAATATCTCCAGTGGCCTATAAAATACGGATCCCCAAAAATGAAAGTTTCATAGATAAATGGGTCCATATCAATCAATTGCGAGCGTGTCATCCCAGATCCCAACTACAAGTCATAGAGGGAGAATGAAGTGTCATATCCCCAAATGAACTAAAGACATACTGTAGTTTAAAGATGCCTAACTGATAAACATGAAGGTTCAAAATTGACAGACTATCTACATAGAAGACTGTCCATGATGTGTACGGTC
This sequence comes from Bombina bombina, assembly GCF_027579735.1. Taxonomy (NCBI): domain Eukaryota; kingdom Metazoa; phylum Chordata; class Amphibia; order Anura; family Bombinatoridae; genus Bombina; species Bombina bombina. The sequence continues at coordinate 223,046,145 of NC_069506.1, forward strand.
AACATCCTCACCAAATACCACTAACTTTGATCCAATTCAAATACATGTGTCCTACATATTTTTGAATTTGAAAGGGGGATTTATGTCAAGGTATTTGAAATATTATTAAATAATATATAGAAGTATATTTATCTTTATTTAATAAATCTGTAGATGTGCACATGGTCTGTAGACAAAGGTTTATTTCTAAGAGATCTCACACACTCAATATGCTAAATTATGCAATTGTATAATTTAGCAAGACACTGAAATATAACACAGTTTCTTTAACCCTCTGCATGATTGCCTGGGAACAAATGTTAAATGACAACATGCTGATACTTAGAGCATGATACATTCCCATATATTGGTTTCCTCCAAGGAAGATGCCGATCCGTCTAAGGAGATGTGAAAAATACAGGCATTTTTCAAAAGGGACGGGTAATTAGCACAGATTTATTTGAGTGGCTCATGCTGTGCGAGTACTAACCCTGGGAAATACCAGATGTGGTGATTAAGATAACACAGAGAAAACACAGACACATGCTAAGGTGTGACTCTGAACATACAGCACACAGTGAAGGCACATGGCTTACATTATGATTTCAAAACAACTGTATATGTTTTAATGGACATGAGATGTGTGTATATATATATATATATATATATATATATATATATATATATATATATATATATATATATATATGTATATATGTGTATATTTTGAAAGCATGAATATCTTAGCCTCTGTGTGTTTAAGAACATGAATAGATGTTTATGGACCTGAAGAGAAGTGATCATTAACATTTATTTTTATTTCAGATCTACATAAACAGGATTTATGTATTCAGGAAGAAACACACAGAAATGTCACATACTATATCTGGGTGAATGCAGAATATCAGGAGTTTTAAATACTACCAATCTGGAGATATAAAAATAAGCTGTTATTTGCAAAGAAATGCCAGAATACTGATAAAATTATAATGCATTTTAAGCTAATAACTAGCAGTATTAAATTACCTTAATATAATAAAATGTTAATAATATAACATATTTGGTATCAGAATAATCAGAAAAAATAACCTAATATTAACCATCTGTGATTGGGGTTATATATATTTAATGCAGAGAGTGTAATCTGATTAAATAACCACTTTATGAAAATAATTAAGTTGTTTAAAAAAAATAATTCAGAAACGCTGTATTGTATTGCTATGTTGTACTGTATGCTGCCACCCGGTGTTGCCACGAGAGAACTACAGCCAGAAAGATTTTTGGCTGTTGGAAATGGGATATCCAGTTATCCAATAGAGGGACAAGGTTTCGAAGGGCCACCCATATTTCACACCTATGATTAGACTAATAAGTTGTATGCAGAAGGAAAGGGAGACACACTGGCTGCAAAGTTTGGTAACTGACTGAAACTGTTTTGCGTGGGACACAGTCAAACTACAAAAACAAAGTGGGCCATATTTCTCCTATTCCATTGCAATTACACTTATTTTATATGAGGTGTGAAATTGGATCCGTTGCGAAAATTGGGAACTGGATTGCTGTTATTTGGTGATGTATATAAAAGTTTTATTATAAGATAAGTTATATGCATAGTCAATTTGTATTTAATAGATTTAAAGAAACAGTGTGTTTTAGTTAGCATTTCACAGCCTATATATATATTTATATATATATATATATATATATATATATATATATATATATATATATATATATATATATATATATATATCGTTTAAATCTGTATCTGATTTGCTAAGTAAATCATCTGTGCAAGTTCTGATATTGTAAGTTAATTCTGTATTAAGATAAATTGCAGTTAAATAGCAGAATATATATATATATATTATCCTATTGTTGAAAGAGCACAGTTTAGAATTGTATTGCTTGGATGTTAAAGGTTTTAGTCCCATTGTATTAAATAAATAAGGCTGAATTGTGAAGGTATATTTTTCTGGGTTTTGTAAGAAGGATAGCATATCTTAAGAGTTGGTTTTAACACATATAAATTTTGTTTCATTTCCTTTTATTGCGAATATACTTCAAATATGTTTATGGATATTAACTAAATAAAGGAATTCAGATATTTATATTAATTGTATGGTCTAGTAGATGCATGGTTGATTAGGGTTTCAATTTTTAAGGAAAATTAATATAAGATTGTGTTTATAACCCTGCCATAAACTGATATATTATTTGGATAGCACTACTAAGATTTTCATAAATATACTGACAATGTATATAATAGAACAAAAAACAAGGAATAAGAACAGCCAATAAGCACAATAAACAAGTATAACAGTAAACAAAGGAGAGAAACCCCCCCCCATTTTCTCTTCTTTTTCTCGTCAGATAATTACGTAAAGGATATAGTCCGCCCAGTCATGAGCAGTTGATCTTTGTGAGATGCAACCTTAAGACTCCCAGAGGCTCATGTGATGGAGTCAGAGATGGAAGCTGAGTTAGAGTTCAACTGTCTGGGAGGTCTTCTCTTATGATGAACAGTGGACCATTCTGGTCTCCTCTCTTTTGGGCGAGATGTCATCCCACTTGTAGCTGAAATATTATCATGTGTTGGAGGGTTAGGAATTGCAAGGTTAAGACCTTTGGAAAAAGTGTCCAGATCATCCAAGGTTCTGTAGATCCAAGTTTTGCCCTCGATAGATGCAATGAGAGCGAAATGGTACCCCCAGCGGTACTTTATGTTGTGCTTTTGTAGGACAGCTGTAATGAATTTAGCATCTTTTCTTTTTTGTAGAGTGATAGGACTTAGGTCCAAGTATGCCTGAATCTCCTGCTCCTGATATTTGAGATTAGGATTGTCTCTAAAGTGCTGCCAAATATTGTCCTTATCCTTAAAATTAAGGCACTTAATGATAACGTCTCGCGGCGGTGCTTGGCTTGGGGGTTTTGCCCTCAAAGCTCTATGAGCTCTCTCTAATGGGATAGAGGGTGTGGTATCTGAAGGTTCTGAAAGATGATGAAAGAGTGTTTGTAAATAATCTTCCAGGTCGGCAGGTCCAATAGACTCAGGTATCCCTCTAATTCTCAAGTTATTTCTTCGACCTCTATTATCCAGATCCTCGAGTTTAGCATTTAAATCCTGAATTAAAAGAGATTGCTGCTCTTGGGATTCTGTAATGTCTTTCATCTCTTGTATCGTCAGGTCCTGTGTCGTCTCTAAATTATCCACCCTATTACCGATATCGGTGATATCTTTCTTAAGATCGGATATCTCTGTTTTAATCAGATCCTTTAAAGAGTCTATATCAGTTTTAGATGGTAAGTAATTCATCCTGGATAGAATTTGTGACAACTGATCTTGTTGCGGGTCTCCCATTGTGCCCCCAGATTGTGGTGATTTGTCAGTGCGCTTGGAACGTGCTATTTCTTGGTTTGTGCTTTCTCTATCTTGAGATTGGAAAAAATCTGAGACTGATTTAGGTGTGGAAATCTGTGATTTTGAAGGTTTATCTTGTTTTGTCTGCCTTCTGGAGGACATAGTTGAAGTTGTATACATAAAACACTGTAATGCCTATCCAGAGGCACCAGGTGGAGCTCTTGCAATGAGTTTGCAGAAAAGAGAAAGATCCAGATATGCTTTTATTGCAAAAGGACTGATTTAACTTCAATTATTCATGTATTAACTTGCAGAGGTGGCACAAAGCATCGAATCCCAAAGTTATGAGTATAATTATATAATAATAGTAAGATTATTCCCCTTGTGACCTCCTGACCAACATTCAATATATTTGGTTCATAGGCTTATAGGTATGTCTGACTGCTTATTATGTATTTTCATTTCCTCAAAAGATAGCAGCATTAAGAAAAGGGAAAAAATAAAGAGAGAGAGTAACTTCCAGGGTTACCCTGCACATTTAAAATGAGATCTGCGTAGCAGGGTGTCCCATAAACATTGCAGAGTGAAGAGGAAAAAGTTAATACCCATTGCATTACTGGCAGCTAGCTGAACAATCTAGTAAGCCAATCACAAGAGACAAATGTGTGCCGACACCAATCAGCAGCTAGCTCCCACTAGTGTAGGATATGTGCGTATTCTTTTTAAGCAAGGGAAACCAAGAGAACGAAGCACATTTGAAAAAAGAAGTGAATTAAAAAGTGTCTTAAAATTACATGCTCTTTCTGAATTGTGCAAGTTTAATTTTGACTTTCCTATCCCTTTAAACTATAAATAAATACTATTTAAAAAATAAAAGATACCAAAAATAAAAAACCTAAATTTAAAAATTTTTAAACTCCTAACACAGTTCACAGGAATAAAAGTTCACATTTCCTGTGAACTTTTCGAGTTCATGGTACGTGGCCTCTGAACATTGGGCATTATTCTAGGGCCAAAGGGAATCACAGCACCACGACCACGACGGCACCTGCAGGGGGCCTGCCTCTGCCTGTCATTTTTTTTTAAATGTACACTTACACTACTATTAAACAAGATATGAGTGGTGGCACTGGGCAAGTGGGCACAGTATACGCTGTGAGCCTGACACAAAAAAGCAGACTGATGTTTCACAGTCCAATTTTTTTTTTTTTTTTTAAATGTACACTTACACTACTATTAAACAAGATATGAGTGGTGGCACTGGGCAAGTGGGCCCAGTATAAGCTGTGAGCCTGACACAAAAAAGCAGACTGATGTTTCACAGTCCAAAAAGTTTTTTTTGTTTTTAAATGTACACTTACACTACTATTAAACAAGATATGAGTGGTGGCACTGGGCAAGTGGGCACAGTATACGCTGTGAGCCTGACACAAAAAAGCAGACTGATGTTTCACAGTCCAAAAAGTTTTCTTGTTTTTAAATTTACACTACTGTTACACCAGATATGAGTGGTGGCACTGGGCAAGTGGGCACAGTATACGCTGTGAGCCTGGCACACACGCTGGCAGGCAGGCAACTGCAATTACATTACACAAGCAGACTGAGGTTTCACAGTCAAAAAAGTTTTTTTTTTAAAATTTACACTACTGTTACACCAGATATGAGTGGTGGCACTGGGCAAGTGGGCCTGGCACACACGCTGGCAGGCAGGCAGGCAACTGCAATTAGATTACACTAGCAGAGTGATGTTTCACAGTCAAAAAAGTTTTTTTTTTAAAATTTACACTACTGTTACACCAGATATGAGTGGTGGCACTGGGCAAGTGGGCCTGGCACACACGCTGGCAGGCAGGCAACTGCAATTAGATTACACTAGCAGACTGATGTTTCACAGTCAAAAAAGTTTTTTTTTTTAAATTTACACTACTGTTACAGCAGATATGAGTGGTGGCACTAGGCAAGTGACCCTGGCACACACGCTGGCAGGCAGGCAACTGCAATTAGATTACACAAGCAGGCTGATGTTTCACAGTCAATTTTTTTTTTTTTTTTAATTTACACTACTGTTACACCAGATATGAGTGGTGGCACTGGGCAAGTGGGCCTGGTACACACGCTGGCAGGCAGGCAACTGCACTTAGATTACACTAGCAGACTAATGTTTCACAGTCAAATTTTTTTTTTTTTTAAATTTACACTACTGTTACAGCAGATATGAGTGGTGGCACTGGGCAAGTGGGCCTGGCACACACGCTGGCAGGCAGGCAACTGCAATTAGATTACACAAGCAGACTGATGTTTCACAGTCAAAAAAGTTTTTTTTTTTTTAAATTTACACTACTGTTACACCAGATATGAGTGGTGGCACTGGGCAAGTGGGCCTGGCACACATGCTGGCAGGCAGGCAACTGCAATTAGATTACACTAGCAGAGTGATGTTTCACAGTCAAAAAAGTTTTTTTTTTTAAATTTACACTACTGTTACACCAGATATGAGTGGTGGCACTGGGCAAGTGGGCCTGGCACACACGCTGGCAGGCAGGCAACTGCAATTAGATTACACTAGCAGACTGATGTTTCACAGTCAAAAAAGTTTTTTTTTTAAATTTACACTACTGTTACAGCAGATATGAGTGGTGGCACTGGACAAGTGACCCTCGCACACAAGCTGGCAGGCAACTGCAATTAGATTACACAAGCAGACTGATGTTTCACAGTCAAATTTTTTTTTTTATTTACACTACTGTTATACCAGATATGAGTGGTGGCACTGGGCAAGTGGGCCTGGTACACACGCTGGCAGGCAGGCAACTGCAATTAGATTACACAAGCAGACTGATGTTTCACAGTCAAAAAAGTTTTTTTTTTTTAAATTTACACTACTGTTACACCAGATATGAGTGGTGGCACTGGGCAAGTGGCTTGGCACGCAGGCAACTGCAATTAGATTACACAGGAATTTTTTTTTTTTTTTAAATTATGTTCTAGCCCTAAAAAGGGCTTTTTGGGGTGCTGTCCTTACAGCAGAGATTAGATGAGTCCTTCAGGACTGTAGTGGACACTGAATACACTAGCCTAGCTATCAATTTCCCTATTAAATCAGCAGCAGCTACACTGTCCCTCCTCTCACTAACAATGCAGCTTCCGAATGAATCTAAAATGGCTGCTGTCCAGAAGCTGGGAGGGTCTGGGAGGGAGGGTCTGCTGCTGATTGGCTGAAATGTGTCTGCAGACTGTGAGATACAGGGTCAAAGTTTACTCAATGATGACGAATAGGGGGCGGATCGAACATCGCATATGTTCGCCCGCCACGGCGAACGCGAACATGCTATGTTCGCCAGGAACTTTTCGCCGGTGTACTATTCGCGACATCACTAATGCTAATGTCTAAGCTCTTAAAGGCCGCCTCTTATCTCAGTGCTCATTAATAGTTTTTTTCACTGCAAGAAAGCGCTAGTTTATGTGTGCTATATAGATAACATTGTGCTCTAAAGTATATTAATATAACCGTGTTGGTTATGCATAACTATGGAATGGGTAATAAAAGTATTGTCTATCCTTCTAAACAATAAACATTATGGAGTAGACTGTCTCTTTGTTTGTTAAAGGGACATCTTTGCATCAAAAAATCTGTTTACAAAATATACAAATCATTTAACACTGTCATTTTCTTACAACAATGTATATGAAATTGCAAATAGTTAAACAGACATAAAATGCTGTATTCTACTAGCGCATTATATTATGGCCATATCTATTGTATAAAAATGTGTGTTTAACCTCTGCAATGCACTACTGGGAGCTACCTAAACAAATCTAGTGAGCCAATGTCAAAATACATTTGTGTGTAGTCACCAATTACCAGCTAGCTCCCAGTATTACATTGCTACTCAGCCTACCTAGGAATGCTTCTCTACGAAATATTCCAAGAGAACAAAGAACATTTTATAAAATAAGTAAAATTGTATGCTCTGACTCGTGAAAGTTTAATTTGGACTTGTATGTCGCATTGTTTACTGCAGTTGGGAAAAGGTCCTTTGGGTCTTACAACATTGTTGGGCAGTAAATACTGTGGCTGTGGTCAGAAGTTCTATTTCCTTACCAAGCTTGTCCCTGCAACAAGCCATAAGCAGTTGTTATTAATCAGAAACAATAATAGCTATAGGATTGTGATACAACCACAAAATGGAGCCACTTTTAAAATAGGCTATTGCTAAAAAAAATTCTGTGTCTTGCATAATATTTTCTCCTATATCTCTTAACTGTTTGCACTTAGTGAAAAAGCTCATTTAGGTTGCAAAGTCTAATTTCTATGCACTTTGTAGAATGGGAAGATAATTTCCTTATCACAAGAAAAAAAACTAGCAAATGCTGCTTTCAGTTTCATTTTGAGTAACAGTGAATAACTGCAAACTGAAACAAAAGTGACTGCATAATCACGGTAACAGCGATACAGAAAGGTCAGAGATACAGAAAGGTCAGAGACTCTACCTACAAAGGTAAGACTTGTAAAAAAGAACAAATTATAGAGTATTATTTTATTATAAGGAAAACAGTCTGTTTTGTAAATCTAAAGGAAGAGAGTGTATTAATTAACTGCTATATATTTGTCATATAACATGTCTCAAATGATAAAAATGCTTTAAAACAAGTAAAATAAACTTACTGTATTAGGGCATCTAGGGAATTTTAAAGAAAAACTAAATATTTTAATTTGATGCACTGGAAGTTTACATTTATGTACTAAATACAATGTTGAGGGATTATATTTCCACCCGCTCATTGCAACATGAGAACTCTGAACGTTTGCTGTTTAATAGTACAAAAATAGTAATTTACCAGCATTTAAAAGTGTTTGTCAGTTTCAAAGTACATTATACACTAGAGTTTTCTTTGCATAAATGTTTTTTTAGATGATTCATTTATATAGCCCATACAGGTTTTTTTTCATTAAATATATAGTTTTGCTTATTTTTAAATAACATTGCTCTGATTTTCAGACTCTTAACCAACTCCAGCTTGCTCCTGTTTATGTAAAGGGTCTTTTCATATGCAGTGCAGAGGATAGGGTTAATACCGGCTGGGTGGCAACCCTAGCAGAGGAAGGGGGAGGGGGGAGTGTCTGCTATTTCCAGCTTGCAGTGGGTGCTCTTTCATTATTGCAAGTGAAACATTTCTGTTGTGAAATACATCTAAAAATGTGTTTGTTTCACTTTCTTCCAGGGAGGCTTGGGTTAATAATTTATGGCAATTTATGCATGTTGGGTTTAGCGCTCTTGAACCTATACGTGCTCTGGGTAGTGTGCTAGTATGGGTATTAGTTTTTTTGTGTTTTTGCGCTCTATTGACTTCTATGGGAGAAGTTAACACGGTCACAATATTTTTTGCTCATGTTGGGTTTACGCACATGCTCAAACATTTTTTACTTTCAACATGTAATACAAGGGCAACCTGACGTGTGCAAAAAGCCTCTGTCTAGGAAAGTTAATGCGGGAGCACTAAATAGAACTCCACTCATAATCTAGCCCATATTCTGATTATAAAACAAGATAGTGAACATATTAAAATTGTGAACAGATCACATGTACAATAGGGATGGGCGAATGTGCAAATTTTCGAATTTCGAATGTAGAACGAATGTTATTACCGAAATTCGAATTCTAAATTCGAATGTCGATAAGAACGAATATTCTGGGGGCGGAGCGAGACACCGACCAAGATGGTCGCAACATACTGAGGCTCCTCTTACTAACTGGCCCAAAAGTTGTTAATTCTACTACGATGCAGCACCTATGAGGACAACCATCAAGCACTTAAGTAATTAAACGACTGTGGTGCTTCCGAAAAGAATTATGGGCCTGTACAACACGCTGATTTAAAGATTGAGTGCTGGGGCCTATGCAGTCCCTAGTGCCACGCCATTTCTATTCATATAAGCGGCCCTGCATGATGGGACAGATATAGTATTGCCGACATCTTATAGCGAGTACAGAGCGAAGGTAACAGCTTTCTCACAAGCCGCATCTCTGAAGCAGCACGGACTAGGCAGCTGAGACCGCAAGCGCTTTCAGCAGCGCCATTTTACATGCATGACGGACTGAATCGGACACCACATGACAGCATGGCGGACCTGTGTTCTGCCTTCCGCTGCCTCCTGGAGGATTTTGAATATAGAATCTGTCAAAGGATTGACAGCCTCAATGCACTCTGCCGAAGTATGGTTCTGAACGGAGATGCCCCATTACCCTGCACGGCTGAGATTGCCAGCGCACCTGACCTGCAGAAAGTAAAAACTGTGGCAGAGGGTTTGTCATGCCAGACGGAGCACCCTGGAGTCTGGGTAGTGCAGGTACAGAATCCAGGAGGTACTAGTGCCCTGCAGTGCAGCGACTTACAGGCTCTTGCTGATTCTACCAGAAGCGACAGACAGCTTTATATCGGACGGAGCCTACTACACAGAGGGGACGGTGCCTGCTCTAAAGATATTGCAGATGCCTTGCTATGTAAGGCTACACTGAGCTGGGCTAAATATCTACGTGCATGCAGGTTTGTGGATATTTGGTACCTGGTGATGGCTGGCCAGGTGCTCTGGGACTTTGAGGGGCGCAACAGAACAGGAGTGGGCTGACTCTGTCTACTACCTGAGGGAATGTGGATAGCCTTTTCAGACTGCCCTGTTACAAGATTACCATATGTTATGCCCTCTACTAGCACCCTACCCACCTTGTGAACTGACCCGCTCCCCTCCCTTTGATCTAGTTTTCTGGACATACTTGCACAGCCTTGTGGTGTATCTCTACATCAGCAGCCCTGAATAGGACAAGCAGAAAGATGTCTTTGGATTTGTCTAGTTGAGGAGAAGAGTCTCTCTATATCTTCATCTGAATGAGATACTGTTGTATTTACCCATATGCACAGATATTCATATGTTTATCAGTGAATAACTACCAGCCTGATACTGAATTGCATAGCCTGGACACTGTGTTTCTTGTTATTGTTGGTCTGTTTTTTTTCTTATGCTGCACTTTTTTCCAGGGGGGTCGGCTACATGCCAGATACATAGGTATTCAGTAGCCTTTTTGCAAGGGTGTACATGTTGTCTATAGTTAGCCACTTGCTAACATAGTTGGCTGGCCTGCCTCATAAGTAGTATGTACCTATGAAATAGTGCACTAAACATTACGGTTGACACAGAGCTACAGGCTTGGTAGAGCATAATTTTTCTTTGTTTTTTTGCATGCAATGGTTTGTGTTAGTCTAGTTCATAATCTACATTATGCCATGAATATTTAGCTTGCTTGTTAAGTGAGTGATTGCTGTGTTGGAGTGTTATTCTTTTTACAACTTCTAGAATGATGCTGTACGCATACATATTGCACACCACACTTTAATAACTTATATGAGTTTTTCTATAATTCTATCTTTAAACACATATTCTGAGAATATGCAGATCCCACAATTCTAACATTTCTCACTAAGCTTCTCAAATCAGCTGCATATCTCAGGCTATAAGACTATCAGAAATTTTTGTGTAATGGTACATGCATCTGTACTATCTTTTTTGATTAATGGGAGTTAAACACAATGTAAATGCACTATAGGTAGGGTTGGATTTAAATTCCCTAGGGTCCATTATCTAGTTTATCTGCCCTTAAGTAGTTGGGCGATTCATAGCACATAGTACCTCCGTAGAGATATAAGTAGAAGACATCACCCTCGCTGCAGTGCTCTGGTTCAGGTGTTAAGACTGTACTGTTACTCCGTTTATCTCATACACAGTCACCTACAGAATATCATATATCCTGTGATCCCTAGGGCAATGATTTTATATAAATTTCCCTATTAATCTTTTGTAAACAGCACATAAGCCTAATGCATTCAGCTCCCACCTCTCAGAACTGTGAACCTCCGTTAACTACTTCCCTATCCTCAGCTTTAACTGTTGTTAAGTTGCCTCACTAATTATCCATGTTTTCCAGCGTAGTTTGAGCACATTATACACAACATAGCTTTCACATATGTTTGAAGAGGCTAATTAAGATGAATATTAAAGTTGTTAGATAAGCACAATAACAATAGAGCGGTATGCTATTTGCGGCCTACCCTCCGCCCCCCACTATCTATGTGCGTTAGGGATGATTTATTTCTTCCCCGCATATCTTTTGACAGAGTTAGGTAGTCTCTGTCCAACCCGTAGAGCCATGACTTAGTTTTTCCTGTATTTTCATAGAACGGCTCTCGGGGTTTAAAATCAGGTAATTAAACTTTGTTAGAATTTCCTGCTTCTCTGTAGTTTATATATGATAATAGTCCTAATCATCCATACGTTAATACAAGTTCAGTGTTATCAGTTAATAGATTTAGAATAGAAACTGAAGTCTGTTTTATTTGAATATTGTATGTTCATTCCACAATCTGTATCACTTCATATATGCTGGAACTGTGTTTTGTACTATTATCTATGTCAACATGTCCTCAAATGCTTGCTTGACTTCTGGTCCCTTGACTGGACCTGTTAATCTGAGGACTTGGCGAATCTATTAGACTCACAAAATGAGGTGTTTAAATGTCACGTCATGTCAGTAGAATGTATCCTGTGAAGTTTTACCTTTTGATGAGACTGTTGTGAACCTGCTATTTTAACCTCAATAAAAAATTATTAAATCAAAAAAAAGAACGAATATTCTTAGAAATTTGAAAATCGAATGCTATTTACAGTTTTCGAATGTCACTTTCGAATTCGAATGTTTAGAATTATATCGAATGTCTACATTTGAAATTCGAATTTTTCGAATTCGAATATAAATTCGAATTTTTTGAATTCGAATATAAATTCGAATTTTTCGAATTCGAATATTACATTTAAAAGCATTAGAAATACTATTACAATCTAAATTCGAATTTTTCGAATTCGAATACACGTATTGCATAATTCGAATAATACATTTAAAGAAAAAGCATTAGAAATACTATTACAATCTAAATTCAAATTTTTCGAATTCGAATATTGCATAATTCGAATATTACATTTAAAGAAAAAGCATTAAAAATACTATTACAATCTAAATTCGAATTTTTCGAATTCGAATATTGCATAATTCGAATATTACATTTAAAGAAAAAGCATTAGAAATACTATTACAATCTAAATTCGAATTTTTCGAATTCGAATACACGTATTGCATAATTCGAAATATTACATTTAAAGAAAAAGCATTAGAAATACTATTACAATCTAAATTCGAATTTTTCAAATTCGAATATTGCATAATTCGAATATTACATTTAAAGAAAAAGCATTAGAAATACTATTACAATCTAAATTCGAATTTTTCGAATTCGAATATTGCATAATTCTAATATTACATTTAAAGAAAAAGCATTAGAAATACTATTACAATCTAAATTTGAATTTTTCGAATTCGAATATTTTCGAATGTAATCGTAAAATTTGAAACCGAATATTCGAAAATCGAATGTTAGAATGTTATGTAAACATTTGAAATTCGATTCGAACGAACGAATGTGTTAAAATTCGTGCCGTTTTTCGAATGTTGCAAAACATTCGCCCATCCCTAATGTACAATAGGAAAAAAATAATTAAACAAAAACATATATACAGTTGGGAAGTGTATTCTGTCTATAAACTTTAAAAGCTAAATCTTGCATTTTGTTTTGTAAGTAGCCAGTGAAGAATCCCTACATAGGGCGCAATTACATATACGGCTCAGGCTTCAGCGCAAGCACTGCAACCCGTGCCACCCGTAATTTCACCTTGCACATCCGGCTATTACATATATACGGCACCGGCAGCTCATAAAGTGCCGTAAGTCGGATAAACTAGCGATGTCCAAAAATTAGCAAATTTCTGGAGTCGCCAGTGACTAACGGCACTTTAGAAACTGCCGGCGCCTAAGAAAAGTAAAGAAAATAACAAATCTCCCGTAAAAGTCTAACACGCCTCGCAAAAATAAGCCCGACACATAAAAACCACTATATCAGCAATCCCCCCCTCTCACTACTAATAATAAATGCAGTAACCCCTAGACCGACAACCCCACACAACGCAATAAGCCTAATTAAACTATTAACCCCTATATCCGCCATCAAACCCACACCGCAAGTAATAACTAAATTATTAACCCCTAAATCCGCAAACCCTAGCCTCGCAAACTACCTATTAAAACTATTAACCCCTAATCCACCATTAACCCACAACGCAAGAAACCTATTAAAGTATTAACCCCTAAACCGCTAAAGCCCACAACGCACTAAAACTATTAAAGTATTAACCCCTAAACTGCCAAAGCCCTTGTGCTGGATATTGGATACCGATTTACGACCCGGTCCCATTTTAGCCTATGGGAGTAAAAATTGTGGGGACGGGTGAAATATACGTGCCAAATTTATATGCGGCTCTGTATATAGGATAGATACCAAACCCGCACAAAAACCGGCATCGCCGGCTTTTGCAGGCGACGCAGCATATGAAATGGGGCCCATAATACCTATGTGCATGCGTGAATGGGGACCAATATGCATTGTTGATCAAATAAAACCTGCCCCGCCCTGAGTATTTGCTGCGAGCACTGAGAGAATTAGGCGCTTTCTTATATATTTTCAATACAGAAAACAGGTTCTTTACAGTCAATTCCCAGAATGTAAAGCTAATTATAACTGAGCTAGAACAAGCTGGCAGGAAGCAAGCTTTCAGTTTCATTCTGAAATCATTTAATGGAAGTAAGTAAAGTGAGTATGGATGTTTATATGTTAAACATCAAGTGAAAAAAATGTAATAATCTGTAAAAAGGAATATGCTTCCTGAAATACCTTGTCTGTATTAAAGGGAAGTGAAACTCAAAATTAAACTTTCATAATTCAGATAGTATGCAATTTTAACCCCTTCACTACCGGGACTTTCAGAGATGAACTTGCCCAAAAATACTGGAAAATTTTTAGCATTTTTGTTATCACTCCATTTAAACAAAAATAAAGCCTTGCTTTTTTTTTTTTAATTACCTGTCAAAACTATAGATATATTTTTAAGCAGACAACCCAAGGTATTGATCTTGGCCCATTTTGGTATATTACATGCCACCCTTTCAACGCCAAATGCGATTATATAAAAAAATATTTTTACTTTTTCACAAACTTTGGGTTTCTCACTCAAATTATTTACATACCGCTTGTGCAATCATGACACAAATGGTTGTAAGAACTTCTCTGGGATCCCCTTTGTTTAGAAATAGCAAACATACAAGTTATGTTACTTTTTGGTAATTTGGACGCTAATTGCAGCTGTGCACCACACATCTGAAATTCCCAGCAGTAAAGAGGTTAATCAGGTAGTTAAAGGGACAGTATACACTCATTTTCATATAACTGCATGTAATAGACACTACTATAAAGAATACGATGCACAGATACTGATATAAAAATCCAGTATAAAACGATTTAAAAACTTACTTAGAAGCTCTCAGTTTAGCTCTGCTGAAAAGGTAGCTGGAAAGCCCACTGCAAGTGGAAAATAAGACCCTCCCCCCCTCCCCCTTCCTCTACATATGAATAGACCCTTTACACAAACAGGAGCAAGCTGGAGTAGGTAGCTGACAGTATTCTCATAAAACATTGGGGATTGGTTAGGAGTCTGAAAATCAGAGCAATGTTATTTTAAAATAAGCAAAACTATACATTTAAAAAAAAAAAAAAACTTTATGGGCTATATAAATAGATCATCTACAAAACATTTATGCAAAGAAAAAATGAATGTATAATGTCTCTTTAATTTTAGCTTTAGTGTAGTGATTTGCCTTTCTCCTGACATTTCCCACCCCCTGATCCCTCCGAAACAGCTCTCTTCCCTCCCTCACCCCCCACTGGCCACCCCCATCTTAGGTACTCACAGACAGTCTATCAATATGAAAATATAAGGTGATTTTTTTCTTTCAAATTAAATATTTATTTTTTATTTTTTGATCCCTGCTAAAAGCTCTCTAACCCTCCCCCTCTAACTAGTGCTCGCCATCTTAGGTACTGACTGTTTTTTTATATAAAATGTTTTTGTTGTTTTTTTTTACATTTTATTTCTGTAGTGTAGTGGGTCCCTCTCCGCCTATCATTAGTTAGGGATCACCCACCCCCAACCCTACCTTTTTTCTGTAGCATAGCTCCCCATCCCTCCCTCTCCTTTTATTTATTTTTCTGTAGTAGAGCCATCTCACTTAAATAAAGTTAAAGTACTAGCTACCATAACTGATGCAAGCCAATAGCAGTACAAAACATACATTTTTTTTAAAATGGTGTCAGTATTGTCAACAAAAGTGAAGCAGAAAAGTCTTTTCCACCTTTATAATAAAAGTTTTAACCACATTAATTCCTTCTTTTTTGGTTAAAGAACCATCTATTTATTATTAACAGACAAATGCAACTAATATGGAAAAATACCTTTTTGTTTTTACATTTGTCTGAATCTAAATGCACGTCTAGTACATTTATTGTTGTGACTAATGGCATACATACCCCTTTTCTAAGGATTTTGGCTGAGAATTTTTTTTTTTTAACTAAGTTTTTATGTTAGTTTCTGTTGAAGGTTGTGTGTACTATGGGCCTGATGATCAAAAACTCATTGGCATGGAGAGAAGTCAAGCAAAATATTTAGGGGCTTTTTTGAGCATTATATTGTATTGTATATGTCTCTCCTTCACAGGAGATACCTCACAGTACTTAAAGGACTCATTTACATTATTGGGCCCTAAGAACTTGTTTATAAAATTAGTAACAATCGCTATTTTCTTTTGTTGTAATAAACTACTGTGAGATTAACCAATAGTTGCATTGTATATGGGAGCCAATGGTGCAGGCGATGCAGTGCAAGCTAGAACAGGAGTGAGCTGCATTCTTTAGTGTAGCGGGATTGCTTGAACCAGAAGTCAGTTTTTTAAGTAGCATAGGAGAGTAGTAACAATACACACAAGGGTAATGAACCAGAAGAATTAGTGGGAGCCAGGTGACAAAGCAGGGGAGTAGGCAAATGGATAAATCAAGAAACAGTCCCAAAGTCAGTAATCTGGTTCTAAATCCAAGACAGGTGACAAAGTAAAGGGGCAAACAGGTAACATAATCCAGATAACAGGCGGGGGGTTGAACCAGGATAAAAAAAAAAACATAACTGAATAACCAACCACAGAATGACACATGCACTGCCCTTTAAAACTTCCTGTGGACCTTATGGGCTAATTCTAACTGTAACAAAGGTCCCACAGTCAGATCTATAATTAATGTTAACATGGCCATCAAACCACTAACTTTAGTGCACTAGTGCACCCAATCTCCACAGTAGTGCTAGATTCTGACCTGTCTTCAGACACCTGACCAACAATAGCCATTAACTGTGCCAGCTCATAGTGTGCCTGGGTGAGTTCTTTGGGACCTGACATAGGTATATGTGTAATGCTGAAATAAGTTTATGTTGTCCCATTTATGTTTATACAGGGATTTCAACTCTGACAGTATTTTGCTTAACAAGACATAGTCGTAACTTATCTTATGCATGGTGTTGGTGCTAGAAAGTAATAACTAAAGTTGTACTACTTAAAGGTAACTACAGATCCTTTTCTCACTTCTAGACTGATAATGGGTCCTAAGGTTGATATGCCGCACCCCATATGTCTGGTTGAGAACCATGAGAGTAATATCGCTGTCAACCGAGAGGCTGCAAAGATTCTGAATGATATCAAAGAGCCAGTTGTGGTAGTTGCAATAGTAGGAAAATACCGAACTGGAAAATCTTATCTGATGAATAAATTAGCAGGCAAAAGTCATGGTAAGTGTGATTTCAATTATTTAAATTATCAGATACGGGCATTTTATTGTAAATCTATTGGCTTCCACTTATCAAGCTGTCAACCGCAAATACGCTGGAATTCCGCAGCGTATTTGTGGCGAGGCTGATATCAAGCTCTACAGACCGGCAAAAGTAGAATTTTGTAACGTAAGCTACGATCCGCCGGACTCAGTCCAACACAGATCGATGCTTACATCACTACAGATGTTCCGAACGCAAGTTCAGCACACTCTGACTACTTTTGGAAGTTATCAAATTCCTAGCAGGTACGCTCGGCACTTTTCCGGCCCAGCGTACCTAGTTTTCAATCCGTCGCCCTGGAGGTGGCGGATGCCATAGGAATCAATGGGAGTCTGACAGCAGCGAAAGCTCATGTTCGCTGCTGCTCGATATCCCATTGATTCCTATGGGAGATGTCTGCACCTAACACCCTAACATGTACCCCGAGTCTAAACACCCCTAATCTGCCCCCCTACACCGCAGCCACCTACATTATACTTATTAACCCCTAAACTGCTGCTCCCGGACCCCGCCGCCACCTACATTAAACTTATTAACCCCTAAACCGCCCCTCCCGGACCCCGCCGCAACTAAATAAACTTATTAACCCCTAAAACGCCACTCCCGGACCCCGCCACAACTAAATAAAATGTTTAACCCTTAACCACCGCTCCCGGAGCCTACCGCCAGCTACATTAAACTTATTAACCCCTATCCTGCCCCCCCTACACCGCCGCCACCTACATTAAACTTATTAACCCCTGTCCTGCCCCCCCTACACCGCCGCCACTATAATAAAGTTATTAACCCCTAAACTTAAGTCTAACCCTAACACCCCCCTAACTTAAATATAATTTAAATAAAACTAAATAAAATTACTATTATTAACTAAATTATTCCTATTTAAAACTAAATACTTACCTATAAAATAAACCATAAGCTAGCTACAATATAACTAATAATTATATTGTAGCTATTTTATGATTTATTTTTATTTTACAGGCAACTTTGTATTTTTTTTAACTAGGTACAATAGTTATTAAATAGTTATTAACTATTTAATAACTACCTAGCTAAAATAAATACAAAATTACCTGTAAAATAAATCCTAACCTAAGTTACAATTACACCTAACACTACGCTATCATTAAATAAATTAAATTAATTAACTACAATTCCCTACAATTAAATACAATTAACTAAAATTAACTAAAGTACAAAAAAACACTAAATTACAGAAAATAAAAAAAATACAAGAATTTTAAACTAATTACACCTAATCTAAGCCCCCTAATAAAATAAAAAAGCCCCCCAAAATAATAAAATTCCCTACCCTATACTAATTTACAAACAGCCCTTAAAAGGGCCTTTTGCGGGGCATTGCCCCAAAGTAATCAGCTCTTTTACCTGTAAAAAAAGAAATACAACTCCCCTAACATTACAACCCACCACCCACACACCCCTACTCTAAAACCCACCCAAACCCCCCTTAAAAAAACCTTACACTAACCCCCAGAAGATCACCCTACCTTGAGCCATCTTCACCCAGCTGGGCCGAAGTCTTCATCCAATCCGGCCAGAAGAGGTCCTCCTGAGGGTCAGAAGTCTTCATCCTATCTGGGCAGAAGAGGACATCCAGACCGGCTGATTGAATCAGCCAATCAGATTTTTCCTACCTTAATTCCGATTGGCTGATAGAATCCTATCAGCCAATCAGAATTCGAGGGATGCCATCTTGGATGACGTCATTTAAAGGAACCGTCATTTGTCGTTCAGTTGTCGGGATGGAAGGATGCTCCGCGTCGGATGTCTTCAAGATGGTGCCGCTCCTCGTCGGATGGAAGAAGATAGAAGATGCAGCTTGGATGAAGACTTCTTCTGGTCTGGATGTCCTCTTCTGCACGGATAGGATGAAGACTTCGGACCCTCTTAAGAACCTCTTCTGGCCGGATTGGATGAAGAGTTCGGCCCGACTGGGTGAAGACGGCTCAAGGTAGGGTGATCTTCAGGGAATTAGTGTTAGGTTTTTTTAAGGGGGGTTTGGGTGGGTTTTAGAGTAGGGGTGTGTGGGTGGTGGGTTGTAATGTTGGGGGGGTTGCATTTCTTTTTTTTACAGGTAAAAGAGCTGATTACTTTGGGGCAATGCCCTGCAAAAGGCCCTTTTAAGGGCTATTTGTAATTTATTATAGGCTAGGGAATTTTATTACTTTGGGGGGCTTTTTTATTTTATTAGGGGGCTTAGATTAGGTGTAATTAGTTTAAAATTCTTGTATTTTTTATTTTCTGTAATTTACTGTTTGGTTTTTTTGTACTTTAGTTAATTTTAGTTAATTGTATTTAATTGTAGAGAATTGTAGTTAATTAATTTAATTTATTTAATGATAGTGTAGTGTTAGGTGTAATTGTAACTTAGGTTAGGATTTATTTTACAGGTAATTTTGTATTTATTTTAGCTAGGTAGTTATTAAATAGTTAATAACTATTTAATAACTATTGTACCTAGTTAAAATAAATACAAAGTTGCCTGTAAAATAAAAATAAATCCTAAAATAGCTAAAATTATATTGTAGCTATCTTAGGGTTTATTTTATAGGTAAGTATTTAGTTTTAAATAGGAATTATTTAGTTAATAATAGCAATATTTATTTAGCTTTATTTAAATTATATTTAAGCTAGGGGGTGTTAGGGTTAGACTTAGATTTTGGGGTTTAATAAATTTAATATAGTGGCGGCGGTATAGGGGGGCCAGGATAGGGGTTAATAAATATAATGTAGGTGGCGATGGGCTCCGGCAATGGCGGTTTAGGGGTTAAACAATTTATTTAGTTGCAGCGGGGTCCGGGATTGGCAGGATAGGGGTTAATAAATTTATGTAGGTGGCGGCGGCATAGGGGGCGGCAGATTTGGGGTTAATAGGTATAATGTAGGTGGCGGCTGGGTCTGGGAGCGGTGGTTTAGGGGTTAATAAGTTTATTTAGTTGCAGGGGGCTCCAGGAGCGGCGGTTTAGGGGGTAAAACAGTATAGTATAGTGTGGGTGCTTAGTGACAGGGTAGCAAGAAAGCTGCGAAGAAGCCGAAGAGCAGTGAGATTGATGACTGATAAATAACACAGTCCGCTGCTCATCGCACCGTACTTGGTGCGCGACTTTTTGACAGCTTTATTGATAAATTTGGCGAACGTATTCAGGTCCGCAGCGGCGATGTTAGGCGAACTTAGGCGGGCGTATTGGGGCCGGCGAATGCAGGTAAGTACGGAGCTTAATAACTAGAGGCCATTGTCTTTTATATTAGAGTTTCTAGACATCTAACATTTGTGAACCAATTCCAGAAAGGGATTATATTTTCTTTTGCTCTGTTAATACCTGGTTTCTCAAGAATAAAACCCACAACACATAAATGTCATAAAATACACCAGGATCACCAACACTGTGTCCCATATGACCAAGACTATGTCCAAGTACAGTACTTCTCCCTCTTCGACCAAACAAGCCAGAAAATGTACCATACATACCCCACCCACTCTATGACCAATACCAGATTCAATAACATAGATGTATGATTTATTCTCTCAACAAGCTATACTGCATTATATTCTGTATATTATGAAATGTTAAAATACGTTATGAATGCAACAGTTTTCTGTCACTCTAGCTTTGCTCTCATGCATTCACTACAGGTTTCGCTCTGGGAGCAACCATCCAGGCACAAACTAAAGGAATTTGGATGTGGTGTGTGCCTCATCCAAATAAACCAAACTGTGTTTTGGTGCTGCTGGACACAGAGGGATTGGGAGATGTGGATAAGGTGAGTCAATACTGGAGTTCTACAATGATTTCTAGCAAAGCGCTGCATGAAACTGTAATATTTATCTTACAAAACAGATAATGTGTAAATGTTCTTCAGCAGTTGAGGATAAGTACATTAATCATAGCACCCTGGATATACCAAGCAGTTTGTAATGAGCAGCCTTACGGCTAGATTTAGAGTTTGGCGTTAGCCGTGAAAACCAGCGTTAGAGGCTCCTAACGCTGGTTTTAGGCTACCGCCGGTATTTGGAGTCAGTGATTAAAGGGTCTAACGCTCACTTTTCAGCCGCGACTTTTCCATACTGCAGATCCCCTTACGTCAATTGCGTATCCTATCTTTTCAATGGGATCTTTCTAACGCCGGTATTTAGAGTCGTGTCTGAAGTGAGCGTTAGAGCTCTAACGACAAAACTCCAGCCGCCTGAAAAAAGCAGGAGTTAAGAGCTTTCTGGGCTAACGCCGGTTCATAAAGCTCTTAACTACTGTACCCTAAAGTACACTAACACCCATAAACTACCTATGTACCCCTAAACCGAGGTCCCCCCACATCGCCGCCACTCGATTAAAATTTTTTAACCCCTAATCTGCCGACCGCCAACTACGTTATACTTATGTACCCCTAATCTGCTGCCCCTAACACCGCCGACCCCTATATTATATTTATTAACCCCTAACCTGCCCCCACAACGTCGCCGCCAGCTACTTACAATAATTAACCCCTAATCTGCCGACCGCAAAGCGCCGCCACCTACGTTATCCTTATGTACCCCTAATCTGCTGCCCCTAACACCGCCGACCCCTATATTATATTAATTAACCCCTAATCTGCCCCCCCTCAACGTCGCCGACACCTGCCTACATTTATTAACCCCTAATCTGCCGAGCGGACCGCACCGCTACTATAATAAAGTTATTAACCCCTAACCCGCCTCACTAACCCTATCATAAATAGTATTAACCCCTAATCTGCCCTCCCTAACATCGCCGACACCTAACTTCAATTATTAACCCCTAATCTGACGACCGGAGCTCACCGCTACTATAATAAATGGATTAACCCCTAAAGCTAAGTCTAACCCTAACACTAACACCCCCCTAAGTTAAATATAATTTAAATCTAACGAAATTAATTAACTCTTATTAAATAAATTATTCCTATTTAAAGCTAAATACTTACCTGTAAAATAAACCCTAATATAGCTACAATATAAATTATAATTATATTATAGCTATTTTAGGATTAATATTTATTTTACAGGCAACTTTGTAATTATTTTAACCAGGTACAATAGCTATTAAATAGTTAAGAACTATTTAATAGTTACCTAGTTAAAATAATAACAAAATTACCTGTAAAATAAGTCCTAACCTAAGTTATAATTAAACCTAACACTACCCTATCAATAAATTAATTAAATAAACTACCTACAATTACCTACAATTAACCTAACACTACACTATCAATAAATAAATTAAATACAATTGCTACAAATAACTACAATTACATAAACTAACTAAAGTACAAAAAATAAAAAAGAACTAAGTTACAAAAAATAAAAAAATATTTACCAACATTAGAAAAATATTACAACAATTTTAAACTAATTACACCTACTCTAAGCCCCCTAATAAAATAACAAAGACCCCCAAAATAAAAAATTCCCTACCCTATTCTAAATTAATAAATGTAAAAGCTCTTTTACCTTACCAGCCCTGAACAGGGCCCTTTGCGGGGCATGCCCCAAGAAATACAGCTCTTTTGCCTGTAAAAAAAAACATACAATACCCCCCCCCAACATTACAACCCACCACCCACATACCCCTAATCTAACCCAAACCCCCCTTAAATAAACCTAACACTAAGCCCCTGAAGATCTTCCTACCTTGTCTTCACCATCCAGGTATCACCGATCCGTCCTGGCTCCAAAATCTTCATCCAACCCAAGCGGGGGTTGGCGATCCATCATCCGGTGGCTGAAGAGGTCCAGAAGAGGCTCCAAAGTCTTCTTCCTATCCGGCAAGAAGAGGACATCCGGACCGGCAAACATCTTCTCCAAGCGGCATCTTCGATCTTCTTGCATCCGGTGCGGAGCGGGTCCATCTTGAAGCAGCCGACGCGGATCCATCCTCTTCTTCCGTTGTCTCCCGACGAATGACGGTTCC
Organism: Bombina bombina; assembly: GCF_027579735.1. Lineage (NCBI taxonomy): Eukaryota > Metazoa > Chordata > Amphibia > Anura > Bombinatoridae > Bombina > Bombina bombina. The sequence continues at coordinate 223,069,297 of NC_069506.1, forward strand.
TTTAAGGGACGTCATCCAAGATGGCGTCCCTTGAATTCCGATTGGCTGATAGGATTCTATCAGCCAATCGGAATTAAGGTAGGAAAATTCTGATTGGCTGATGGAATCAGCCAATCAGAATCAAGTTCAATCCTATTGGCTGATCCAATCAGCCAATCAGATTGAGCTTGCATTCTATTGGCTGATCGGAACAGCCAATAGAATGCGAGCTCAATCTGATTGGCTGATTGGATCAGCCAATCGGATTGAACTTGATTCTGATTGGCTGATTCCATCAGCCAATCAGAATATTCCTACCTTAATTCCGATTGGCTGATAGAATCCTATCAGCCAATCGGAATTCAAGGGACGCCATCTTGGATGACGTCCCTTAAAGGAACCGTCATTCGTCGGGAGACAACGGAAGAAGAGGATGGATCTGCGTCGGCTGCTTCAAGATGGACCCGCTCCGCATCGGATGCAAGAAGATCGAAGATGCCGCTTGGAGAAGATGTTTGCCGGTCCGGATGTCCTCTTCTTGCCGGATAGGAGGAAGACTTTGGAGCCTCTTCTGGACCTCTTCAGCCACCGGATGATGGATCGCCAACCCCCGCTTGGGTTGGATGAAGATTTTGGAGCCAGGACGGATCGGTGATACCTGGATGGTGAAGACAAGGTAGGAAGATCTTCAGGGGCTTAGTGTTAGGTTTATTTAAGGGGGGTTTGGGTTAGATTAGGGGTATGTGGGTGGTGGGTTGTAATGTTGGGGGGGGGGTATTGTATGTTTTTTTACAGGCAAAAGAGCTGATTTTCTTGGGGCATGCCCCGCAAAGGGCCCTGTTCAGGGCTGGTAAGGTAAAAGAGCTTTTACATTTATTAATTTAGAATAGGGTAGGGAATTTTTTATTTTGGGGGTCTTTGTTATTTTATTAGGGGGCTTAGAGTAGGTGTAATTAGTTTAAAATTGTTGTAATATTTTTCTAATGTTGGTAAATATTTTTTTATTTTTTGTAACTTAGTTCTTTTTTATTTTTTGCACTTTAGTTAGTTTATGTAATTGTAGTTATTTGTAGCAATTGTATTTAATTTATTTATTGATAGTGTAGTGTTAGGTTAATTGTAGGTAATTGTAGGTAGTTTATTTAATTAATTTATTGATAGGGTAGTGTTAGGTTTAATTATAACTTAGGTTAGGACTTATTTTACAGGTAATTTTGTTATTATTTTAACTAGGTAACTATTAAATAGTTCTTAACTATTTAATAGCTATTGTACCTGGCTAAAATAATTACAAAGTTGCCTGTAAAATAAATATTAATCCTAAAATAGCTACAATATAATTATAATTTATATTGTAGCTATATTAGGATGTATTTTACAGGTAAGTATTTAGCTTTAAATAGGAATAATTTATTTAATAAGAGTTAATTAATTTCGTAAGATTTAAATTATATTTAAGTTAGGGGGGTGTTAGTGTTAGGGTTAGACTTAGCTTTAGGGGTTAATACATTTATTAGAATAGCGATGAGGTCCGGTCGGCAGATTAGGGGTTAATAATTGAAGTTAGGTGTCGGCGATGTTAGGGAGGGCAGATTAGGGGTTAATACTATTTATGATAGGGTTAGTGAGGCGGATTAGGGGTTAATTACTTTATTATAGTAGCGCTCAGGTCCGCTCGGCAGATTAGGGGTTAATTATTGTAAGTAGCTGGCGGCGACGTTGTGGGGGGCAGGTTAGGGGTTAATAAATATAATATAGGGGTCGGCGGTGTTAGGGGCAGCAGATTAGGGGTACATAGGGATAATGTAAGTTGCGGCGGTTTACGGAGCGGAAGATTAGGGGTTAATAATATAATGCAGGGGTCAGCGATAGCGGGGGCGGCAGATTAATGGTTAATAAGTGTAAGGTTAGGGGTGTTTAGACTCGGGGTACATGTTAGAGTGTTAGGTGCAGACGTAGGAAGTGTTTCCCCATAGGAAACAATGGGGCTGCGTTAGAAGCTGAACTCTGCTTTTTTGCAGGTGTTAGGTTTTTTTTCAGCTCAAACAGCCCCATTGTTTCCTATGGGAGAATCGTGCACGAGCACGTTTTTGAGGCTGGCCGCGTCCGTAAGCAACTCTGGTATCGAGAGTTGCATTTGCGGTAAAAATGCTCTACGCTCCTTTTTTGGAGCCTAACGCAGCTTTTGTTTGAACTCTCGATACCAGAGTTAATTTTATGGTGCGGCCAGAAAAAAGCCCGCGGAGCGTTAACAGCCCTTCTACCGCCAAACTCCAAATCTAGGCCTTAGAGACCAGAAGCAAAAAAAGTTAAGCAAACATTTATAGTATAATGCTTTAAATGATCATGAAAATATAATCATCATAGAAAGGCAATAATGAAATATACAGTTAGTAAAACAAATAAGCATAAGAAAATATTATTTCTTCTACTAGATACGACGAGTCCACGGATTCATCCTTACTTGTGGGATATTATCCTCCTGCTAACAGGAAGTGGCAAAGAGCACCACAGCAGCAGAGCTGTCTATATAGCTCCTTCTTGACTCTACCCCCCAGTCATTCTCTTTGCCGTTACTAGTAATAGGAAGAGGTAAAGTGAAAGAGGTGTTAAAATGAAAGTTTTTATTTTCTTCAAGTAAAACTTTTTTATTTTAAATGGTACCGGTGAGTGCTATTTTTCCTCAGGCCGCAGCAGTGGCGGCTTGTGGGTTATTAAAATGGGGGTTCACAATATATATATATATATATATATATATATATATATATATATATATATATATATATATATATATATATATATAGGAAAGAAGAATGTGAGTATGGCGCAAAAAATGGTATCCGAAGGACAAAGCAAAAAGAAAAATATAAATATATAGTAATAGCACAGTGCTGCCTCAAACTACCTATCGAAGAAAGAGGAACCCCAAAACCTCCAGCTTCAATACGAACAATGCAAGAAAAACAAAAGGAAAGTAGAAAGATAAAGGCGCACCATCAACAAAATGATAAAAAATATATATATGTAACTAAATAAAAAGGTATAAATAGCCTTTTTGTTAATATTTTGACCAAAAAGTATTAGGGAATACTACGTAGCAGCCTAATTATAGTACTACAGGATGACAGCTACAAATCAATCCAGGGATACATAAATTACCTCAAGCTAGAAAGTTATAGAAACAGTACATATAGAGGAATAGCTAGTATAGTTCATACAATTAAAATAATAGCTATTTAGCTAGACATAAAACATAAAAACATTGATAAAAACAATAAATATGTGACTTCAGCATGAAAAGCATCAAATATATAGTTGATAAACAATAAAATCAGGTGATAACTATTAGTGGTTCATAGCACATTTAATATTTAATAAAAAGTCCACCAAGTGCTCCAAAAGGAAGTCCATAAACCAAAGGTCCCCAGTGCCCAGAGTACTGCTCTCTGGCTGCATAGTGACTGCTGATGCATGCAGCTAAACTTAGCTAATCTACAAAGAATCCTCTCACTATCACAGCAGACGATAGTCATAAATCACTTCTCTTGCACAGTCTGTAGTTACAGTCACAAAGCAGAAGCCAGGAACAAATGAACCACGGGGCCCCACACCAGCTTTCCAAAGCTTGCAAAGTAACTGCCTAACAAAGTAATTTTTAAAAGCAGCACATGAATCACTTAATTACACACATAGAAGCATGCTTTCTTAACTTTTATTTTCAGCAGCTCCACTCCATTCTCAATTTCTACTCTGGGACTCTGCTATTGCAGTCAGAACAAAGCTCAAAACACTCTGTCCTCCTACCAATTCGGCAGCCGCAGCATACACAGTGCAGACAATAAGGAAAAGCCCTTGAAGCACCATCCCTGCCTGCAAATAATGTATGCAACCCACGGCACACACAGCAGCAGCGTCTGTCATATTGCTGTAATGTTCCTGAGTACTGAGATGCTGCTGTGCGTTGCACACATTATTTGCAGCCAGGGATGTGCTTCAAGGGCTTCGTTTCACTTAAATTATTAAACAATACCGGAGGATAGCATGCAACTTACGTTTGGAGCGGCGAGTGGCCGCTCCCAACCACCTCAGCTGACAGCTGCTCACATACAGTAAAATCCATAGTCATGGTCCCTCCTCCTAATTCCCGCTCTAAACTGGTGCGCACTTTCCCAACTAACTAAATAAAATATGCACACTCTCCCCAGACTGACACTTTTAAAAAAAATAAAGATTTTTCTGGCGTTAATGTGGGGGAGGAGCCATTATGACGTAGCCGGCATCGTGGTGCAGTCTATCAGAGCACAGGCTGAACCTGTCTTGAACATGTCCCTCCCAACTCACACAGTTCAGCCTGTGCGATTAAGCATCAATACGGCATCGCTTGGAGGCTGGCCCAGATGCCTGCAGTGAACATAGACATCACTGACAGGCATGATTTAGGGCTCTACCGCACGTGCAATTTTAAATAAAAATATCAGAATTTTATTTTTTGGGGTTAAAAATAAAATATAATTTTTCCAATGGGGGCTATTGGAAAAACTATATTTTATTCAGTATAAATTTTTTTTTTCTCTCAGCATCTCAGGGGGGCACGTGCAAGAGTGCACAAATGGAGAAGCCTCCACTGGGCAGCCGATGGATGAAGATTTCTGCCTGGAGGCTGATGATCTTAGCAGAGAAGTTCCCACAGAATGCCTGAGGAGTACTTGAGAAGCTTCAGTGTGGGGAACGTTTTTCATGCTACAAGCATTGAGGTATGTTCAGTCATTTTTTTCTGGAGAGACTGCGGTATTTCAGAACTGGCTGACATAGTTCCCATAAGGGAAGGGGTAAGCAATAATCCTATATATAATAGAAGGGGTATTACTGGAACCTGTATATTATGGGCTAAAATTTTGGTTGACACTGGTAACATAATGTTTTGATGGCAAAACGATTTTATGCTTAGGGGCAACACGTTTTTTATATGCAAACGTTTTTATGGCTTATGGCAATGGAGGGTTTCACATGGCTTACAATATAGATGGGGAATATGAGAAACCCACATGGCTAGTTTTCTAGACCGCTTTACAGCGTTTTTTTTACTAGGCAGAGAGACATCGATATAGATGGACGGGGCCTATTTTCGCGCCTCAGATGCGCAGTTGAAATGCTTATGAATGCAGCAAGCTCCAGCTCCGGTGGGCCTAAGCTGAAGATTTAGCCTAAACGAAGGAGATAGTGTGAATTGAAGACCCCTGAGGGCAGGTAGGCGCCACAGCAGAGCTGTGGCGTGGTGCAGGGGGTTGCTATATTATTTTTCATAACGTTTTTGAGTAACGTTTTTTTCCATAAAGGGTTAAGTATACCTTACTTGTGGTGCAATCTTAACTGGCAAGATAAAACACATATATGCTAAAATTGTGATATTTATTACATTTTAAGGCAGTTTTGGAAAAATTGTATGCTTTTTTACTCTTAAAGGCGCAGTACCGTTTTTTCAGATTGTTGTTTTTTTCACTAAATAAAGTGTTTTCAAGACTTTTTGGGGTTATTACTAACCTGTTCAACATGTCTGACATTGAGGAAAGTCAATGCTCTATGTGTTTAGAAGCTATTGTGGAACCCCCACTTAATATGTGTCCCTCATGTACTGAAAGGTCCTTACATTGCAAAGAACATATGTTAGGTGATAAAAGTATGTCTAGGGATGATTATTAGTCTGAAGAGAATCAGGTTATGCCATCCAATTCTCCCCAAGTGTCACAACCTTTAACGCCCTCTCAAGCGACGCCAAGTACTTCTAGTGCGTCTAATTCTTTTACCCCGCAAGATATGGCTGCAGTTATGTCTACTACCCTTACAGAGGTATTATCTAAACTGCCAGGGTTACAGGGTAAGCGCAGTAGGTCTGGTATTAGAGTAAATGCTGAGCCCTCTGATGCTTTATTGGCCATCTCCTATGCACCCTCACAGTGTTCTGAGTTCTGGGTAGGGGAATTGCTGTCTGAGAGGGAAGTTTCAGACTCAGGAAATGTGTTCCCTCAAACAGACTCAGACGTGACAGCCTTTAAATTTAAGCTTGAACACCTCCGCCTGTTACTCCAGGAGGTATTAGCGACTCTGGATGATTGTGACCCTATTGTAATACCACCAGAGAAATTGTGTAAAATGGATAAATATCTAGAGGTCCCTACTTACACTAATGTTTTTCCAGTCCCTAAAAGGATTTCGGACATTGTTACTAAGGAATGGGATAGACCAGGCATTCCGTTCTCTCCCCCTCCTACTTTTAAGAAAATGTTTCCCATATCTGACACCATTCGGGATTCCTGGCAGACGGTCCCTAAGGTGGAGGGTGCTATTTCTACCCTGGCTAAGCGTACAACTATACCTATTGAGGACAGTTGTGCTTTCAAAGATCCTATGGATAAAAAATTAGAGGGTCTTTTAAAGAAATTGTTTAATCATCAGGGTTTTCTTCTACAACCTATAGCGTGTATTGTTCCAGTTACTACTGCAGCAGCTTTTTGGTTTGAGGCTCTAGAGGAGTCTCTTAAAGTTGAGACCCCATTAGATGATATTTTGGATAGAATTAAGGCTTTCAAGCTAGCTAATTCTTTTATTACCGATGCCGCTTTTCAAATGGCTAAATTAGCAGCAAAAAATGCAGGCTTTGCCATTCTAGCGCGTAGAGCGTTATGGCTTAAGTCTTGGTCTGCTGATGTGTCATCAAAATCTAAACTTTTAGCTATTCCTTTTAAAGGTAAGACCCTATTCGGGCCTGAACTAAAAGAAATCATTTCTGACATTACTGGAGGTAAAGGTCATGCCCTTCCTCAGGACAAGGCTGTTAAAATGAGGGCTAAACAAAATAATATTTGTTCCTTTCGAAACTGTAAAGGTGGACCCTCTGCTTCCTCCTCCGCCACAAAGCAGGAGGGGAATTTTGCACAATCCAAGTCAGTCTGGAGACTTAACCAGACCTGGAATAAAGGTAAACAGGCCAAGAAGCCCGCTGCTGCTACCAATACAACATGAAGGGGCAGCCCCCGACCCGGGACCAGATCTAGTAGGGGGCAGACTTTCTCTCTTCGCTCAGGCTTGGGCAAGGGACGTTCAGAATCCCTGGGCATTAGAAATCGTGACCCAGGGGTATCAACTAGAATTCAAGGATTTTCTCCCAAGAGGGAGATTTCATCTTTCACGTTTGTCTGTAGACCAGACAAAAATAGAGGCGTTCTTACACTGTATAGAAGACCTATATACCATGGGTGTAATCTGCCCAGTTCGAAAACTAGAACAGGGGCAGGGGTTTTACTCAAATCTGTTCGTGGTTCCCAAAAAAGAGGGAACCTTCAGACCGATTTTAGATCTCAAATGCCTAAACAAATTTCTCAGAGTCCGATCGTTCAAGATGGAGACTATACAAACAATTTTACCAATGATCCAGGAGGGTCAATATATGACCACCGTGGATTTGAAGGATGCGTATCTTCACATTCCTATCCACAAAGATCATCACCAGTTTCTCAGGTTCGCCTTCCTGGACAAACACTACCAGTTTGTGGCCCTCCCTTTCGGGTTGGCCACAGCTCCCAGAATCTTCACAAAGGTGCTAGGGTCCTTTCTGGCGGTTCTAAGGCCATGGGGAATAGCAGTGGCGCCCTATCTGGACGATATTTTGATTCAGGCATCAACTTACCATCTAGCCAAATCTCACACCGACATCGTGTTGGCTTTTCTAAGAACTCACGGGTGGAAGGTGAACATACAAAAGAGTTCACTAGTTCCACTGACAAAAGTTCCATTTCTAGGAACTCTGATAGACTCAGTAGACATGAACATTTTTCTGACGGAGGTCAGAAAGTCAAAGATCCTAACTACTTGCCGAGCACTTCATTCCATTCCTTGGCCGTCAGTGGCGCAGTGTATGGAGGTCATTGGGTTAATAGTAGCGCAATGGACATCATTCCGTTTGCTCGCTTACATCTCAGACCACTGCAGCTGTGCATGCTCAGACAGTGGAATGGGGATTATGCGGATTTATCTCCTCAGATAAATCTGGATCTAGAGACCAGATACTCTCTTCTTTGGTGGTTGTCACAGGATCATCTGTCCCAGGGAATGTGCTTCCGCAGGCCAGCATGGGTCATAGTGATGACGGACGCCAGCCTCTTGGGCTGTGGTGCAGTCTGGAATTCCCTGAAGGCTCAGGGTGTTTGGACTCAGGAGGAGTCCCTACTACCAATAAATATTTTGGAACTGAGAGCAATATTCAACGAGCGTCAAGCGCGGCCTCAGTTGGCTTTGGCCAAATTCATAAGATTCCAGTCGGACAATATCACGACTGTAGCATATATCAATCATCAAGGAGGAACAAAGAGTTCTCTAGCAATGACAGAAGTTTCCAAGATAATTAGATGGGCAGAGACTCACTCTTGCCATCTATCAGCAATCTATATCCCAGTAGTAGAGAACTGGGAAGGGGATTTTCTAAGTCATCAGACTTTTCATCTGGGGGAGTGGGAGCTCCATCTGGAGGTGTTTGGGGCATTGATCCGTCAATGGGGCACACCGGAATTGGATCTGATGGCATCTCGTCAGAATGCCAAACTTCCTTGTTACGGGTCCAGATCAAGGGATCCCCAAGCAGTACTGATAGATGCTCTAGCAGTACCTTGGTCGTTCAACCTGGCGTATGTGTTTCCTCCTTTTCCTCTCCTACCTCGTCTGATTGCCAGAATCAAACAGGAGAGGGCTTCGGTAATCCTGATAGCGCCTGCTTGGCCACGCAGGACTTGGTATGCAGATCTAGTGGAAATGTCATCTCTGCCACCGTGGAAACTGCCACTGAGACAGGACCTTCTAATCCAAGGTCCGTTCCAACATCCAAATCTAAATTCTCTGCAGCTGACTGCCTGGAGATTGAACGCTTGATTTTATCTAAGCGTGGATTCTCAGAGCCGGTCATTGATACCTTGATTCAGGCTCGCAAGCCTGTCACTAGGAAAATTTACCATAAGATATGGCATAAATATCTTTATTGGTGCGAATCCAAGGGCTACTCATGGAGTAGGGTTAGGATTCCTAGGATTTTGTCCTTTCTCCAAGAAGGATTGGAGAAGGGATTATCAGCTAGTTCCTTAAAGGGACAAATTTTCTGCTTTGTCAATTTTACTACACAGACGTCTGGCGGATGTTCCAGACGTTCAGTCTTTTTGTCAGGCTCAAGCATGTGTTTAAACCTGTTGCTCCGCCATGGAGTTTTAATTTAGTTCTCAATGTTCTTCAAGGGGTTCCGTTTGAACCCATGCATTCCATAGATATTAAGATTTTATCTTGAAATGTTTTTTTTTTTTTTTTTAGTTTTAAATTTTTTATTGAGCTTTTGTAAAAAAGTACAAACTTTTCCATACGGTTACAAAAGGTAAGAAAAACAAAGAAAGGTACAATGCACGGTTTGAAGTGAACAATTTTAACATGAGATACATCCTGAGCGGCAGAATGTAGAAAACTATAATTCCCTGGACTGAATGTCACAGGAGAGTCCAAATGTCAGTCCCAAGAGTAGTAAATGTGTTTTCCTTTGAAGGGATAGGAAAAGTTTGTCCATTGATGTCCTTTCTTTTAACATATTGATTATAAGGAACATGTAGAGTACTCTGTTTTCAGAAAACTTTTTGCAAATTTAACTGTGAAGTCCAATCTTCCTATACATAAAGACGTGTGCTTATCCAACTCCTTACAGCCTTCTCAAGGATTCAGCACACAAATTAGAACATAATGTAACATTGAATCATTAATCTAACATCCTGAAATCTAAAAAGTACCGGGCGGGCCCCGGATAGATCCTCCCCCCCTCCCCTCCCAGGGTACCTGGTCGTTAAGTGTTGTTCAGCTTGTGTTGTCAGCATGTTTTTTCCCCGACCACATTGCCAGCATTGTCTCGTGTACTTCTAGCTGGCCTGTTAAGACATAGTGATATCTCTCTAGTTGTAGTGTAGTGTCTACCCTTGTTTTCCATTCTGTCTTAGAGGGTATATGAGTAGATTTCCAGTTCAAAGGGATTAGGGTTTTAGCACATGTCAAGAGTAGTATGAGTAGGGATTTTTGGGCCTGTGTTTGGAATTTGAATGGGAAGTGAAATAGTAGCGTGTCCGGGGTTTTGGGGATCGTCAGGTCAGTGATTGAGTGTATTTCTTCCCATACTTCGTCCCAGTAGTGGGCAGTCCACCACACATGTACCATATTACCTTCTTTCCCACATCCTCTCCAGCATCTCCCCGTGGTGTTTGGGTAAATTTTTTTTAATCTACTTGGTGTGAGATACCACCTGCTCAGTAGTTTGTAGTGGGATTCCTGTGTTCTTGAGGAAACGGATACCTTCTTCCCGAGTAGGAACATATGGCTCCATTCTTCGGGTGTAAAGGTGTAGCCTAATTCTTTGTGCCATTGTGAAGTGAATTGCGGTAGGGTGTCGTCGGTCGGGGTCAGGATGATTTTATATAAAATCGAGATCACATGTTTAATCTCTACTGGGGACATGCATAGTTGTTCAAATTTTGTCAGGCTCCTTCCAAAGAGGTGCCCGAATTTGTGAGATTTGATGTAATGCTGAACTTGGGAGTATGTAAACCAGGAGTTCGCTATGGCGGGGTGGTCCTCAAGGAGTTCCTGTGAAGTCCTGAGTCTCCCCTGTGATAATAGATTGCCTATGCAATTCAAGGGGAGCGCTGGGTGAGTAGTAGACCCCTTCAAATGCAAGGGCAAGTCATGGTTTCCGTAAATAGGTGTAAGGGGTGCATGTCTGGTAGAAATGTGTGATTCAGTGGATATTATTTTGTCCCATTCGTTGAGCAACTCCTCTAGTAAAGGTAAGCTAGGGATATCAGTCAGTCTGTGTTTCTTATCAGACCAAAACAAGTTTGGTATGTGAATCTTAGGAATAGAATAAGCACATACCTGTTTCCAGGCCTTGTCGTCTGTGGCCCAGCACCAGTCCACTATTCTGTGAAGAAGGGCTGCTCTCCTATAGGATTGAATGTGTGGAATTCCCAGTCCCCCCTGTTCCCTTGGGAGATATAGGGTTTGTTTGTTAATCCTCGGCCTAATGCCTTTCCAGATGTACTCCTCTATGAGAGCTTGTAATGAAGGCAGGAAGGAATGTGGGAGGGATATGGGCACAGTCTGGAGTATGTATAGTACTCTCGGCAGAACATTCATCTTTACGACTCCGACTCTGCCGAGCCAGGAGATGGATTTATTCTTCCATTCGGAAAAATCTCTCGCCAAGTCTTTTTTCAACTGTCCATAATTGGCTTCAAAGACCTCTGAGTTGGAGCCCGATATATGGATTCCCAAATATTTCAATGAGCTGTTTTTTGTATAAAGGGTGAATGGTGTTTGAGCCAGTTCAGTGATTCTGGTGTTAGGGAAATGCCAAGGAGCTCTGATTTTGTGAGGTTAAGAAGGAAGTTGGAGACTGCTCCATATTTTGTGAATTCTGAAAGCACAGCTGGTATGGATGTTTCTATGTCTGTCATGGTTACCATAACGTCATCAGCGTACATAGCTAATTTGTTTTCAATCGGTCCCGTCTGTATGCCTTTTATGTTAGGATTGTGTCTGATATTACTGGCTAATGCTTCTATGGCAATGGCGAATAGGGCTGGTGAAAGTGGGCATCCCTGTCTTGTCCCATTTGTGATAAAAAAGGAGTCAGAAAGGACTCCATTGACCTTTATTTGTGCATTAGGTTGTGAGTAAAGGGCAAAAATTGTCTTCAGTACTTTGTTCCTAAACCCCATTGCTACCATAGTGCTCCGCAGGAAGGCCCAGTCCACCCTGTCGAAGGCTTTCTCTGCGTCCGTGGACAGCAGAGCGAGCGGAATCGACTTTGTTTTAGAGTGGGCTATAAGGTGGAAGATTTTTAGAGTATTATCTCTGGCCTCCCTGCCAGGGATGAATCCTACCTGGTCAGTGGAGACCAGTTTTGGCAGGTATTTATTAATGCGTGTCGCTAAGATCTTTGCTAGTATTTTAATGTCGCTGTTGAGGAGGGAAATGGGTCTATAGCTTTCGGGCTTATCTGGGGCCTTCCCGGGTTTTGGAAGGACTGTGATATATGCTGATAGCATAGATCTGGGAAGAAATCCAGAGTCATTTAGTCCATTGAACAATTTGTGTAAGTGGGGTAATAACAATGGAATAAAAGTCTTGTAATATTTATTACTCAGTCCGTCTGGACCTGGACTTTTCCCGCTTGGGAGATTTTTTATTGTCTCTGCTATTTCTTTTTGAGATAGGGGTGTTTCCAGGTCGTTAGATTCTTCCTCAGCCAGTGTTGGTATTTTTGTGTGGTTTAGGTAATTTTGTATTTCCTGGGTATGGGTGTCCGCTTTCCCCCCTTTGAGATTATATAGTTTGTTATAGTAATTACGGAAGATTTGCGCTATGTTATAACTGTCCTGTCTCGTTCGTCCCAGTTCATCGTTCATAGAGTATATGCATGTTTTTAGTCTCTGGCGTGTGAGGGCTCTCGCTAGTAGTCTACCCGCTTTGTCCCCTCCCTCATAGTATTTTTGTTTAAGTTTCAACGCTGACCGTTGATTTTCTTCCTGCAGTAGGGCCCTAAAGTCGAGTCTGGCTTGTGAAAGGTCGTTTTCTAGTGTGGTATTTGAAGCCTCTTTTTTATGTCTTTCTTCTAAAGTGTGAATAGTGTGTAGTATTGAGTTGTATTTTTCTCTGCGTTGTTTATTCAATTTCGATTTGTGTTTAATTAATATCCCGCGAAGGACACACTTGTGTGCCTCCCAAACTGAGGTGAGGGGTAGATTGTCTTGTGTATTAATATTAAAGTATTCGGTCATAGATGATTCAATGTCCGTTCTAATTTCGGGATTATCTAAAAGGGTGTCCTCCAGTCGCCACAAAAAGGGCATGTCAGGGGAGCCTGGCCATTCTATGTTACAAGAAACTGGGGCATGATCCGACCATGTTATGGCTAAAATGTCACTATGTTTGATGTATGATATTCCCATGGAGTCCGCGAATAGATAGTCTATCCTAGAATATTTCCTGTGGGGGCTGGAGTAAAAGGTGAAGTCCCTGTCGGTTGGGTGTAGGGTTCTCCAGATATCATGCAGAAGGAGATGTTTGAGTTGGGCGTTAATCTGTTTCAGTGCATGGTGTGGGACGCTTGACACTCCATTGGAGGTGTCCCATAGTGGGAGTAGAGGTGCGTTAAAATCCCCTCCCAGGAAAAGAGTACCCCTAGAGACATCCTGTATTTTTTGAGTGACCCTTTTGAAAAATGTATCCTGTTTAGTGTTGGGGGAGTAAATATTTGCCAATGTGATCAATTTACCGTGGAGTTGTCCCACGAGAATTAGGTATCTACCATCTCTGTCTTTTTCCTGTTGTAATAGGTGGAATGGCAATTTTCGGTGTATAAGTATCCCCACTCCGTTCTGTTTGTAGGGGCCTGAAGCTAGGAAAGCGTTTGGGAAAGTATGATTATGCCATTTGGGTTCTTTAGACCTGGCAAAATGTGTCTCTTGGAGAAACACAATATCCCCGCCCATCCTTTGCAAATCCCTCAGTACTATGGAGCGTTTACCTGGGCTGTTGAGGCCCTTGACATTTACTGTTAGCAGTTTGATTGGATGCGTCTTATATGTGAGGTGTGAGCCTGCCTTTCTAGGCCCACTCTGTGGTGGGTGTGGCATGTTCGGTGGTGTAGTATTCATGCAAGACTGGGTGTAGGTGGGTCTAAGGTCTGAGAATAGTGTCCCGGGGCCCGCCCAAAAAGGAGTCTGGGACGTAACCAGACAAATGCACAACAACAATAAACGCATTAAAACAAATCTATATGCGTATTTTGCAAAAAATTAAGTCTAAGTCTAACAGGCTGTGCCCTGCTAGGCCCAATACAATAGTAAAGATAAGAAACATAGTTAAACCGTTCAAATTGCAGTAAAATCAGCGTTAATTTAAAATCTATACAAGGTTAATGAGTGCATCATTCCCTCCCGGAGCACAGCGGGGACCTCTGAGGGTAGGTTTAGAAGTATGGGGGCGGGAGTTTAACAGCTATGAGCAGTATGGCTAGTAGTGCACAATACGTGCAGTCCCGCATTTATGATAGGGTCATCAGTGCGCTCCAAGAGGGTGCACGCGCAGCCAAAACGTCAATCTAAACATAAGTTATGTCTTAACAGTCATCACCAAGTGAGAAAGATGTAGAAAAGGTGTCTATACACATTAATAAACTTTAGTACTGAATTCAATGCCAACAGAGAATACATATTTTTTTTTTTTTTTAAACTAGTCAATTCGACTGGTAAACAAAGCAAACCTGACCAGCAAATGTCCCTCAGTTCTGTAGAGATCTTCATCGCTGCTCCCTGTCGATACCTTGTCTGCTGGGGTTGGTAGATAAGTTAGAGATCCTCTCTTCCTGTGGTGGTCTTGGAATGGGAGGGGGCTCTAGGCCCAATGAGTGAAAGAAGGGGCCAAGATCTTCTGCCTCCCTATAGATGGCTGTGTGATCTCCCTTAGTAGCAATGATACTTGTAGGGAAGCCCCAACAGTAGATGATCTTATTTTCTTGCAGGATGCTTGTTATGAACTTTAGCTCCTTCCTCTTTTGTAGTGTGGTTGGGCTTAAGTCTGCGAAGATCTGTAGAGTAACTCCAGCATGTGTAATTGGATGCTTGTTTCTGCCATGTTTCAAAATTTCCTCTTTATATTTGAAATTTAGAACACGAAGAATAACATCTCGCGGGGTTGCTTTCGCTGGCGGTTTGGGGCATAGTGCCCTATGGGCTCTTTCAATCTCGATAGCCGGAGACATTGGGGTGCCTTTAAGTGTCCTGAATAGGTCCTGGAGGTAACCTTGGAGAGCTGACGGTTGTATAGACTCTGGGATTCCCCTGACCCGTAGGTTATTCCGCCTGCCGCGGTTATCAAGGTCCTCCACTTTATCCATTAAACTATGGATCATGTCAGTGTTGTATTGTGCCCTGGCCGATGTGTCTTTTACCTCTTCAATGATATTTTCGTGGTTTTGTTCTACATTGGTGACTCTGTGGGATAGATCATTGATATCTTTCCTGAGCTCTCCAAAGAGGTTTTTAACTTCTTCCATTACCCCTCTAATATCTTCTTTTGAGGATAAGTTCTTCAGATCATCCTTAGTGACATATGATAGGTGGGTTACATTCGCTTCAGCCGTTTGTGTGGACGTACTTTGTATGGCGCCACAGTGTGGATTCAATGTCTCCAGCGTGGAAGATTCAGTGGGTTTAAGGTAGTGATTCATATTGCGTGATTTAGAGGCTTTTTCCCCCACTGTATTTTTTTTGTGGGGCATTACAGGTTATTGTGTCAACTAGCACGCAGGGTTGCACACTATTGTACTGTGGAATTATCTTATTGCTCCCCCACTATATTTTAAAGGTATGTCTTATGAAAGATAGGGGCAACTCTGGGTTTATGGGTAGGGGTCCCAATATATGAGATATATTCACTCAGAATAAATTATGTATTCTATATAGCCCTCTTTGGCAGAGATATGGTGTCCTTAATGGGTTAAGTGCAGAGGTGAAAAGTTTATTATTTTTATTTTAACCCTCTTTGGTATATATTGTGTGTGCATCCCTCTGTCTGCCTGTGCAATTACCGTGGAGCAGCTCAATATGAACTTAGGGCAGAGTTAGAGGCTTGTTTCAAAAGGTCTTTCTGTACAGTGGAGGTGATGCGTGATACAAGCCCAAGAGGACCTTGTTTCAAGAGGGGGATTTTGTTGCCTGCAGTCCGGTGAGTTGAGCTGGTGTCTGATCTGTCTGTCTCAGCAGGGCTATGACCGGGCAAGCTGTCAGCTCGGTAGACAGGAGGGGCTTAGTTATACGTATTCCCCTTAGAGTGCGAGTGCTTTCTTACCCGGGCATCCCTTTCTTATGGTGCCGTGGAGGGTTATTATCGGGTTTGGTCACTGTGCAGGTAACTTTCCTCAGCGGGATCCGCCGTGACTTCCGATCGTGACCAGGAGCCTCTTGTCTTGCGGTAAGTGGTGTCCGGTGTCCGTTTCGTTTGGGGGCAATCAGCTTTTTGTTTTGTGGGTGCCGGCTTCTATGATCGGGGCTTGTGCTGTTAGTCTCCACTTGGCGCGCTGGGCTTTTTGTTGTTTTCCTGTTACGGCCTGTGTGGTGGGATCTGAGCCATTAGGTTGGGAAGGGAAAGTATCTAATCCCAGCCCCACGCTCTGTTCAGTTTTGGCGAGGGCAATTTCCTACTATGTTTTGGTTATTTTGACGGTTCAGCCAGTTCTTAGAGTACTGATTAAAAGTTATGGGCCTAGACAGTTAGCAGGAGCTCTAAGCTACAGCGGCCATCTCCCAGCGTGGCCAAGCTCCACCCTCTGAAATGTTTTGTTTTTAGTTGCTATCTCTTCTGCTCGAAGAGTTTCTGAGCTTTCTGCGTTACAATGTGACTCACCTTATCTTATATTCCATTCTGATAAGGTGGTTTTGCGTACTAAACCTGGATTCCTTCCTAAGGTTGTTTTAAGTAAGAATATTAATCAGGAAATTGTTGTTCCTTCTTTGTGTCCTAATCCTTCTTCTAAGAAGGAGCATCTTGAAGTTTTACTTACAAGCGACCAAGGATTTCCGTCAAACATCTTCTCTATTTGTTGTTTATTCTGGAAAGCGTAGGGGTCAAAAAACTACGGCTACCTCTCTTTCTTTTTGGCTGAAAAGCATCATCCGTTTGGCATACGAGACTGCTGGACAGCAACCTCCTGAAAAAATTACAGCTCATTCTACTAAAGCGGTGGCTTCCACATGGGATTTTAAAAACGATGCTTCTGTTGAACAGATTTGTAAGGCTGCGACTTGGTCCTCCCTTCATACTTTTTCCAAATTTTCCAAATTTGATACTTTTGCTTCTTCTGAGGCTATTTTTGGGAGAAAAGTTCTTCAAGCAGTGGTGCCCTCTGTCTTGTCCCTCCCGTTCATCAGTGTCCTGTTGCTTTGGTATTGTATCCCACAAGTAAGGATGAATCCGTGGACTCATCGTATCTAGTAGAAGAAAAGTAAATTTATGTTTACCTGATAAATTGATTTCTTCTACGATACGACGAGTCCACGGCCCTCCCTGTCATTTTAGACAGATTATATTTTTGTTTTCAAACTTCAGTCACCTCTGCACCTTTTTTAGTTTCTCCTTTTTCTTCCTATACCTTCGGTCGAATGACTGGGGGGTGGAGTCAAGGGAGGAGCTAAATAGACAGCTCTGCTGTGCTGCTCTTTGCCACTTCCTGTTAGCAGGAGGATAATATCCCACAAGTAAGGATGACTCATCGTATCATAGAAGAAATCAATTTATCAGGTAAGCATAAATTTCCTTTTTTTCTTTTATGATTTAGGTAGACAAGCGCTTGCAATTTTAAGCAACTTTCTAATTTACTCCTATTATCATTTTCTCTTCATTCTCTTGTTATCTTTATTTGAAAAGCAGGAATGTAAGCTTAAGAACCAGCCCATTTCTTGTTCAGTACCTGGGTAGCACTTGCTGATTGGTGGCTAAATGTAGACCCCAATCAGCAAGCACTAACCAGGTTCTGAACCAAAAATGGGCCGGCTTATAACCTTACATATGCATGACCTTCTAAAGCTTCTGACTCATAAGTGGGGTTGGAAAGTACGTGGATGCCGGTGGGACGGACTAGATATGTGTTGCTAATGTATCATAGCCAAAGTGTTGTCTCTAGGTCCATGATGACATCCTTATCTTTCTTTGTTGGATATACCAGAGCTGCCTGACTTCAGACAAAGGTATTTGCTTTTGGGACAAAGAGAACTTGATACGATCACTATATCCAAAAGGGGAAAAAAATACTTTGCTACCCATTTTTATTACCAATCTATACAAATGGGCTGCTATGCTAGGACATTAAGAGCTAGATTACAAGTGGCGTGCATACAAGATAAAACAAATATATATATTAGTATATATTTGTAACACTTTATTAAAAATGAACATTGCAGAAATATTGTTTTTCATGTTTTCATCTACTTAATTGCAAAGGTCTCCACTGCACTTCTACAACCCCAATTTCAAAATAGTTGGGACAGTATGGAAAAAAAAGTAGATTGAAAATTCAATTCACCCTGTAAAATTTAGAAAACACATTATTAACACATTATTTGATGTTTTGCTTTGTGAATTTAATGTATTTTTGAAAATATTACACTAATTTTAATTGGATGACTGCAACATGATCCCAAAAAGTTGGGACAGGGGCAATGTAGGACTAATAGTGATGTGACAAGTTGAAATAAGAAAGTGATGTGAAACAGGCGAGGCAATCATGTAATCATAGTATATAAGAAGCCTCCGAAAAAGGCCTAGACCTTCAAGAGCAAGAATGGGTCAAGGCTCGCCAATCTGCCAATAGATGCGTCAGCAAATAATCCAACACTTTGAGAACAACATTACCTAAAGACAAATAGGTAGGATTTTTTTGGGCATTTTACCTTTTACAGTGCACAATATAATTAAAAGATTCAAAGAATCCAGTCAAATCTTGGTGTGTAAAGGGCATAGCCGAAAACCATTTCTGAATGCATGTGATCCCTCAGATATTGCTCTCTTAAAAACGTCATGAGTCTGTAATGGATATCCTGACATGGGCTCGGGAATACTTTGTCAGTCAACACCATTCTCTGCTGCATCTACAGATGCAAATTAAAGATTTACTATGCAAAGCAGAAGACATACATCAACACTGTCCAGAAGTACTGCCGACTTTTTTAGGCTCGGCTTCATCTGAAATGATCAGTAGCACAGTGGAATAGTGTTTTTTTGGTCCGACGAGTCAACATTTCAAATAGTTTTTGGACAAAACAGCCATCGTGTTTTCCAGGCTAAAGAGGAAAAGGACGATCCAACTTCAGGTCCTAAAGCCAGTGTATGTCATGGTATGGGGTGTGCCAGTGCCCATGGTATGGTAACTTGCACATCTGTGATGGCACCATTAATGCAGAAAGATATGTATACATTTTGAAGCAACATATGCTGCCATCCAGACGTCTTCTTTTCCAGGGACCTCACTGCATTTTCCAGCAGGACAACGCCAAACCACATTCTGCCCGGATTACAAGCACATGGTTGTGTAAGCGTAAGCAGAGAGTGCGGGTGCTAGCATTGCCTGCCTGCAGTCCGGACCTGTCTCTGATTGAAAATGTGTAGCACATTATGAAGTGCAAAATAAGGCAACGAAGGCCCCATACAGTTGCACAGCTGAATACATGCATAATTGATGAATGGGGGAAAATTCTGCTTGCTAAACTTAATCAACTTCAGTTTTCAGTGTCCAAATGCTTAATAAGTGTTATTAAAAAAAGTGATGTTACACAGTGGTAAACAGTCGACTGTCCCAACTTTTTTGGAGTGTGTTGCAATCATTCAAATTTGAAATGAGTGTATATTTACAAAAATATATTAAATTCACAAAGTAAAACATCAAATAATGTGTTAATGTGTTTTCAATAAAGTACAGGATGAATCGATTTTTCAAATGACTCTTTTTGTTTCTTTTTTTGCATTTTCCATACTGTCCCAACTTTTTTGGAATTGGTTTGTACCTTCCATCAGCTTACTCGCCAGGTACAATCCTAAATCCCTCTCACCCTTTTAGGGAGGTACCAATTATGCCACCATCTAAAAGTAACTTAACATGCACCCCGCCACAGCTCAACCTACAGACGAGCAAGCCCCAAACAGGCTAAGGCCTTTAACACTCCTTCTCTAATGTTGAAATTAAAAAAGTGAAGACAAACCTCATCTAGGTGAACACCATCTTTCTAAAAGATACATCGGCCCATTTCCCCTTCAAATTCAAAATGCCTAATGCCAATCCCCCTTTCGTAGTTACAAACCCACTGATATTCTGTTTACTTTCTTTCTGGAGGCCTCCAGCTTCCGAAAATCTCAAGTTTCTCTCCACATTGAACAAGGCTCAATGTCAGACCATACTATAAGTAAACTAGGGAACAACACATTCAATCTGCCCAGATCCCTCTTTATGATATCCATAAAGTCATTCTGAGACATAAAACTCAAGTAATTTCTCCCGGCATGAAACATGAGGAGAACGGGAGGCTGAAACAGCTTCTGAATAACCTGGTCCCATCTTAAACCCTGGACCCCAAACCATCTCAGAACCACCCCCTCTTCAGAAAAGTTCAACTAGACTTTTTGAGGCTTAACTGCAGCTGTCTTACGTGACCAATAAATATAGTAATGGCCCACAATCCAACAATGAATGAGATCTGTCAAAACAAAATTAAAACACTAAACTTTTAACTCAGGTCTAACATACAATCTAAAGCACCCAGACTTCAATCTTCCAATTCTTCTAACCACACTCTCACCCAAACCCAGTTTTGCTGCTTCTGTGGCTGCCCCAATGTGAAAGTACCAAAATCACTAGCTACATAGCCCAGCTTAGACAACACCAGACAGAAAATTCCCCTTCCAGCCGTCCAGCCACATCCCCGCACATCAACTCCCTTGAAAGTAGGCCCCAAATCCATGTGCCCCCATAGGGTCCATGAACAAATGCAGCTCCTCATAGGATAAAGCCAACTCCTGTACCAAAATCCTGCCATTAAACTCAGCCAGAAATGTCAACAATGTCAAGTTCAGCCGACATACGTATCCTGTGTTGAGGTTCCTTGACCCCCTGCAGTTGCTAGAGAAATGTTCCTGCAAAATACCCAATGGTATTACCCTGTTTGCAAAATTCAGTTTGCCCAACAATGATTAAACTTCTCGGAGCGTCAACTTCTTTTTTCTTATTGCACTTTCAATCAAGCCCACCAAGTCCTTCAATTTATCGTCAGGTAACTGACATTCCAGACGATCTGAAACATTTTGAATACCCAAAAACTCAATAAAGTTGTGGGGCCTTCTATCTTCTAATGCACCACTGGAATTCAAAAGTCATCTGCTACCTCCAAAAACTGCTCCATCAGGGTCCTATAGTCCCTGGAATTAGATAACCCTACAAATAAGAAGTCATCTAAATAATGAACAACTGATGACAAACTGGGAAGAACCACCTATTAATCAAAGGAACTGAACTTCTCAAAATAAGCACATGATATTTAATGACATCGGCAAACCCAAATCAACGTAAAAAGGCACCCAGAAAGAAACACCCCAGCAAATGATGACTTACCAAATGCACTAGTAGCAGCCAGAAGGCAGCCTCGGCGTCCACTTTAGCCATATGTGCTCGTTTCCCAGCCTTTCATACTAAGTCAACCACTTAATCAAAGGAAGGATACCTCCCTATCGTCAATGCAGGATCAATACCATAATTAACTGTAGCATCTTTTGAGTAAGAAAGATGATGGATCCTACGGAACTTGCCCTCTACCTTTTTGGGCACTACTCCCAGTGGAGAGACCCTCAAATTCTCAAAAGGGGACTGAACAAAAGGGCCCACTATTCTCCGTAATGCGACCTCCTTATCCAGCTTCCCCTTGACCACTTCAGGCAATTCTTTAGCAAACAAAGATTACCCGAAATTCACAATTGCCCCCCCATCGACGAATCTGAAAACCAGAACTGAAACCAGTAAGCAGCAGTTCTGTATCCTGAGACTTACCTCTGACCCTAGCATATCTTTTGAGCCACAGCACCATCCTCTCACTGGTGTCCATGCTCTTAACAGTAGTCTCTCCGGCCTTCCCACTCCCGATCCATGTTTGCTTTACTGTTTAGCCAATTCCTTATGTAACCTGAAGCTCTGTAAATCTGGAATGCCAGGGTGTATAAATCTGTGTGCTGCTTTCAAATAAAGTGTTCATTTTTGTGTTCAGAGAACTGAGTGTTGCCTCAGATCTGTTCTCCTCCATAACTTTAGACTGCGGTCAAAGGGGGTTACCAGGAGCTATTGCTCTGGATAAAAGGATGTCCAGGACAAGGGAAGTGTTCTGACGGAGGTACTCATTTGGGGTACCAGGCAGTCCATCACATCTGGTGGCAAGCACTGGGATTGATTTCTTGTCCTGCTGACAGAGGAGCAGCGGCATTGTCACCCGCAGCTATGGAAACTGAGCTCCTATGGCAAATGCAGCAAGTGCTGACCCACCTTGATGAACCTGCTTCTGCACAGGACAAGCTGGGTTGGAGGGATGTGCCGTCTAGCTATCAGTCCCTAAGCAGCACTACAAAGATGCACCAATGGCAGCCAGTGAAGGATTGCATCCAGACGATTATAGATGATGCAGAGGAAAAATTCCATAGCAGAGTGCGAAGAAGGTTGTCAATCTATGGAGCCAACCCATCCGAAGCAGCAGTCCGGGTAACGAACGCCGAGGTGGTGAAGCAGATCACCAGGTATTGGAATATTCAGACAGCTGAGATGCTGGGATCAGATACCTCTAAATGGGAAGTTTTAATATGGGACTTCGAGCGGCAAGTAAAAGTCGCCCTTGCTGTTTTAGGAGGGCTAGTTCCAGAGGAGATGTGCCTGGAATGGAAAGCCCTGATTCGGCTAGAGATGTGGGAAGATGCACTGGAGAATTGGTATGGCTGCAGAGGCAAAGTCCTGCTCTCCCCAGAACAACGCTTCAGGGACCAGGTACTGAGAGGACAACATACAGGTGAGGGGATAGCCGAACCAAAGTGTCTGGTGCAAAGAGAGGTCGAGCTCGAGGATTGGTAAAGAGCGTTATATTGGCTTGCAGACAGGTGGCAGTTGAGGGCAGAAATGCACTATTACCTGGAACGTGATGACTTTGGTGGCCCCAGCTTATTATGGGAAGCATTTGAGGAGAAAGATGACTTTGGCAGTCCTGAGGGATATCGATTCTGGGACATTCAAAGCAAGAGGCAGGAGCTTTTATAGCCATCGGAAGCACTTGCCTTAGAGCCTGACCTGACATGGCTTATCTATCAGGAATGGTACCTTGAGGTGGATTACCTAGAACTGCTGGAAAGTGGTCCTTTACTTACTTCAGAGGCAGCGGATCTAGTGGACTTCATATCAACGGATGTTGGTCCTGGAGGTGTGAATGAGACAGTGGTCTCCACACGTGGAGTGCAGAGATACGGGGAAGTCGGCCCAGACCCCCAACCCCCTGGCATGGGGACCCTAGTCACCCTGTTATCTCCCCAGCTGGACCCAGAGATTGTGGATCTAATTGACTTTTCCTCTGAGGTGTCAGATGCGGATTACCCAACAGAAGAGCAGGCAACAGGGCAGAGTGTTGTTGGCCTCTGCCCACCCCTAACCGGCACCCCAGAAAACAGGAATGACAGCCTCACACTGTCAGAGGGACCAGAGGAGCATGCAGCAATCCCAGCGGAGGAGCTGGCATTGGGACCAAGAGATGTCGGTCTCTCTCTCTCCAAGCAATGGCAGATTCCTATCCAGTACAAATGGATGGGACCACGGTCTCCACCTGTATTCTCCAGGGATGCTGAGCATATGGCCCAGATCTGCAACAGCATGTTGGAGTGAGCCCAGCCACCCTGTCTTCTCTCCAGCAACTGAAAGGACTCCATGGAGAAGGGACAGTCGGCACTTCTTCCCAGCAGCGGGTATGTTCTATGAGAGAGGCAGAGGTCGGCCAGGTGAGTGATGCTCTGTTTGGGACAATTTGTTTGGGGTACTGTGTGGATACAGGCTTTGGGGAATGGATCTACGGACTAACTTCGAAGTCAACCCGTCTGGGGTCTCCTCCTATGTTAGTCTCCTTCTGAAGGGGGAGATATGTGACGTGAGTGACCAAGATCTGAGGGCCTGTTATGGAACATTCTTTGGGCTGGAGGTACATGGGCTTAAGGATACCCAGAGACTGCATGGAAATGTGGAATTGTATATGCTGGACACCCCATGTACTTTCATAACTCTGTCTTATGTCCATGTCACCCTGTATCCATAAATACAGGATGGGTACAGGGTGTGAGTGCCCCTTGTGGGAGCAATTGTGACTCTATAATCCAAGTGGGCAAAAGGACTTAATAGTTAATAAGAGCTGTTCTTATATTCTGTAATAAGATGTATTTTATTTATGTTTCTAATCTGATTGTGTCTCAGGAGTCTGTCTGGGTAAACTGATTGTGTTCCTGTGTGATTATGTTAACTAGACTGCCCAACATCAGATTGAGTAAACTTTCTTCCCCAGTTAATTAACTTGATATGTTAATCTGTTTTACATGTGAATAGACAATTGTTAGAGGTTTGATGTAATGTTCATATTTTTGCTTTACTGTTTAACCAATTCCCTATGTAACCTGAAGCTCTGTAAATCTGGAATGCCAGGGTGTATAAATCTGTGTGCTGCTTTCAAATAAAGTGTTCATTTTTGTGTTCAGAGTGTTGCCTCAGATCTGTTCTCCTCCATAACTTTAGATTGAGGTCAAAGGGGGGTACCAGGAGCTATTGCTCTGGATAAAAGGATGTCCAGGACAAGGGAAGTATTCTGACAGAGGTGCTTATTCGGGGTCCATCACAATAAGCCTTTTCATATGGCAACTGCTGCACCTCCATTAGCAATGTTTCCACCAACACCTCCAGCAGAGCCTCAAAAGGATTGTCCTCAGGGCCGGACTGGGACCAAAAATAGGCCCGGGCATTTTAAGGCAAAACAGCCCACTCCTCCCCCATGTTTAATTTAAACGCCCACATACACACTCATTTGCACGCACACCACACATATAAACACGTACATGCATGCACATTACACATATACAAACACACCACGCATACATATACTCATAGACAAGCACACCACACATACTTACACTCATATGCGCATACATCACACATACACACACTCATATGCACCCACACCACACATACACACTCATATGCATGCACACCACACATTCACACTCATATGCATGCACAACGCACATACACACACTCAAATGCACGCACACCACACATACACACTCATATGCATGCACACCACACATACACACTCATATGCATGCACACCACACATACACACTCATATGCATGCACACCACACATACACACACTCAAATGCACGCACGCATACAACACATACACACTCATATGCATGCAAACCACACATACACCCAGATACGCACACAACACACACACACACACTCATATGCATTAATACCATATATATATATATATACACAAGTCACATCAGATATACATAAACAGAGGACCCAGAGGTCACTGGAAACATGGTTGTAAGTATATATTTTAATATATTTTAAAACCTGTGTCCCAAAACTATTACAGCTAAAAATCAACAGCTGCTTTCTACAGTATACATTTAACATTTTGCTCTCAGCTTTTTTAAAGTTTATATAGTAGATTTAATTTTTTTCCAGGGGTACAAATTCATTACCTTCAATGCATTTTTTTAATTTAAAAAAAAAAAAAGACCTATTTGAAATATTAATAATTATTCCTACAGCAACATAATAAAATAAAACCTGTAGGCAAATAGCCTCACTGTACTTTACACTTACACTTTTGAAACCAAGGGGTTTAAAAAAAAAAACAAAAAACAATTGTATAAAATGTCTGCCCTCTGTTATCAGGGGTCACAGCATGCATAGATCACACACAGGGAAGCTGTAAAAAGCAAACATCTGACCTGACAAGCTGCACTTATTTTAAGGGATTAAATGCCCTACATCTCCTGAGTGTCTGCTTATAACTTAACTTAACTTAACTTAACACTTAATATAACTTAACAACTAATAAATAACAACACAACACAGTTCTGTGGGTGAATGACCTGTGGGTCGCATTTATTGGTACCAGCCGTGGAACTGGCAGTTAACTTATCCACGGGTGGCGGCAATCGGGGCCTACATCTAACTATGAATAACCCCTTCTAGAAAATGGCCAAGGGACACCGCTGCAGACCACAAGGCGGAGATACTCACGCAGCTTTCATAATTAGGGGTTTTCCGGCCTAACAATAATCAGCCCGAGCACGCCCAAGCATACCAAGCCTGTGACGTCACCCTGACCGCAATGGCCATTACTCAAACCTCCTTCCAATCTGCAGCCGTGATCCTGACCACCCGCCAGAGTAGGGTGCAAGCATTATTAACTCCAAACCTGTAGGTCCAGCCTTGACTTGACGAACAGCATGTCAATAACTGGGGAGTTCAAAATTACCGTCCTTGGTCTTAGGGAAGTAGTTCGAGTAACCCTCTTCCTGCCTCGGACACCTAGTCTCAATTAGAGACCTAATGACAGACCGATTGCCGCCTATTATTTCTTTGACTGAATCAATAGAGCATTACCAGTGCCAATCAGTAATGCCTATCATCGAATCAATAATGCATTACAAGTGCCAATCCGTAATGCATAACAAATCCATCCGGGTGGATGACAAGACAAAACAACAGTGCATAACAAATTCAAAAACAGTGCATAACAGGGCTGGGAGGGTGGGGAAAATTCTTCTGGGAGTCCACAGGAACAAAGAGGAAGTAGAATCCCTGTACATCCTTCTTATTAGGTTAGTAAACCCCTCCCAACATAATGCAACATTGTAACTAATACACACACACAGCAGCACTCACTCCTCCAGGCCTTAACCCTTAGCTACGCTCCGGGCTATTTTGCCCTGCACTTTCTTAAGGGATTAAATGCCCTACATCTCCTGAGTGTCTGCTTATAACTTAACTTAACTTAACTTAACTTAACACTTAATATAACTTAACAACTAATAAATAACAACACAACACAGTTCTGTGGGTGAAAGACCCGTGGGTCGCATTTATTGGTACCAGCCGTGGAACTGGCAGTTAACTTATCCACGGGTGGCGGCAATCGGGGCCTACATCTAACTATGAATAACCCCTTCTAGAAAATGGCCAAGGGACACCGCTGCAGACCACAAGGCGGAGATACTCACGCAGCTTTCATAATTAGGGGTTTTCCGGCCTAACAATAATCAGCCCGAGCACGCCCAAGCATACCAAGCCTGTGACGTCACCCTGACCGCAATGGCCATTACTCAAACCTCCTTCCAATCTGCAGCCGTGATCCTGACCACCCGCCACAAGAGACTGACCTGCATATAATGGTCCTGACTCTTGCCGCCACCCTATACTCTTAGGAGTAACTCCTGCATGATGTTCTGCAAGAACAAATCTACTCCTGCCGGTTCTAAATGAACCCCATCCTGCCTATACAAACCCTTATGGGCTGCCGAGATGTTCCCGTGCTCTACCACAAAACCCTCGAGTTCGACTACCTGCTTCCTCAGGTCCCTATTGATCTTTTTCCTGACCTGGAAAGCTGCCTTATGACACACCATGTGCCTCCATCTCAATCTAGGGATCACATTCGACCACCCGATTCTCACACCTGGAAACCAGAGTTTGAACTGCCTCAGGTCTGACTGCATTGCCCGGATTAGATCCAATGTGGGAATGGCCCCCACATCATTGCAGCCAGCATGAATTATCAAAATGTGAGGTTTCTCCCACCTTTTTGCTGCGGTCTGGAGCAATGCAGGCAGATCTGACCAAGACAAGCCTCTGTGCCCTAGCCAACGTAACACAGCCCTGGACGATTCAATTCCTAGCTGCTGTCCTCCTGGCATGGCTGCAGCTCTAATTGCGGCCCAGTGCACATATGAATGGCCGACGATCCACACCCGTACAGGACCTGGACGTGTTTCTGAAACAAAGGAAACAAGAGTTAGCCCGCTTGCAGTAGACCAGGTCCACAACCTTGGCCCATAACCTTCTGGTATCACCCCCGCAAGCCCCCCAACTCTTGCATGCATGACCCTTGATCCCCGATCTCAAACATACAGCGGCCTAACGTAAGATTTATACCGCTGCGACCTCCACCGCCCCAATGAGCGGATCCGATCCGAGGACCAACCCAGCTCTGCTGCTGTCGTCGCTGCCCCCACCCTAAAGGAGTGTGGGGCAATCCGAGACCCGTCTAGGCCAGCCTTTTGCGCTGCCTTATCCAATACCTTCCCAAACTGGTATCTGGTCAGCGGGTCTCCATTAGCATGTATCAAAAACCTGGAGGAGCCTCCTGGCCGTACTCCCAGGTAAGATGACACTAGCCGCACAGAGCAACAGGCAACACCCCGCTGCCCCGGCAGTGAAAGCCAAGCTCCCCGGCCCTCCTGGTCCGTCTTGGACCTGGGAATGAACAATAGCATGGAGTCCTCCACCAACCGAACATGGCTGTGCATGACCCCCCCTGTGGCCGCCATTCTGGCTCGTGGTACCAACTCACCCACCCTTAATGCGCCGTGAAACGCCAAGCCAAAGGCCGCCCCGAAGAGGCGAGCCTCAAAAGGTGAGGAACATATCTCTGGCAGCACGTCCAGTAATTTTACTAGCCGTTCTGCAGTAATGGGCTCCCTTGCGTCTCGTCGTGGAACTTCCAGACGGCCCCAGCCCCTCAACAGCTGCTTAACGAGAAAGGATCGCGACTCGTCTTTAAAGGCGTATAGCCTGCAGAAAAAAGCCACAGCGGATAGTCTTGCTACCACCGCCCCCTTTGTTGCTCGCTTACCTCTCAGCTCCGCCAGCCAGCGCAACAAAAACCCTTGTTCACCCTCGCAAGAGGGGAACTCACGAAGGTCGCAAAAACCTACCCATTCACTCCAGTACCTCACGTATGCTGACCATGTGCTGGGTGCCAACGAAGCCCGCAACACTGGGATCAGTTGCTGTAGTCCTTCGCCATCTGCCACAAAAAGAGAGGGCAAGAAAGACCATTAGGAGCCGCGGCTGGTGCCGCAGCCCTAAATGCCCCCCACTGGAAGCGCGACAATGCATCCGCAACTATATTCTGCACCCCTGGCACATGCCGTGCCCTAAAGTCAATGTTCAGTTGCAAACATCTCAACACCAGGTGTCGCAAATAATGTACGACCACAGGCGATGAAGCAGAAAGCCTGTTAACCGCAAACACCACGCTGAGATTATCCGTCCAGAAAATCACAGCCCTGTTACTAAACAGGTGACCCCACAATTCCACCGCAACCAGGATAGGAAACAATTCCAGAAGACAACGATTGCGTGTAAGCCCTCCGGTCGCCCATTCGGTCGGCCAGGGCTCCGCACTCCAAGCCCCTTCAAAGTAAGCCCCATACCCGGATGCTCCTGCAGCGTCTGTGAACAGATGTAGCGCTTGGTTAGATATCGGCTCCCTCCGCCACATGCAGACGCCGTTAAAGTCCTGGAGAAACCTCTCCCAGACCTGCAAATCTGCCACGAAGTCCCTCGTGATGCGAATACGCGATGCCGGAGCCCTACCTCCGCCCAAACACCGCTCTAGTCGCTTGCTAAACACCTTCCCCCACGGGATCACTCTCCCCGCAAAGTTAAGGAGGCCAAGGAGCGATTGCAGTTCCCGCAGCGAACATGTCTGCGTTGCAACCATGGCCCGTACAGCCGCCAACATCTTGGCAACCTTTTCCTTGGGCAGCCTACATTCACCCGCCACTGAATCGATCTCGATGCCATGGAACGTCAAGCACGTGCACGGCCCCTCCGTCTTATCCTCTGCCAGAGGAACCCCAAACCTGGCCATCATGAACCTCATGACTTTCATTAAGGAGGCACATTCTTGCGAGTTGGCCGCCCCTACCAGGAGAAAGTCATCCAAGTACTGCGCCACTCTATCACTCCCCGCCACTGAGACCACCGCCCAGTGCAGGAAAGTGCTGAATGCCTCAAAGTATGCGCAGGATATCGAACAGCCCATGGGCAGACAACGGTCGACATAATAACCCCCTTCAAACCAACACCCCATCAGCCCAAAGGATGATGGGTGAATCGGGAGTAGCCTAAACGCGGACTCCACGTCTAGTTTCGCCATCAATGCTCCCGGGCCCCGTTCCTTAACCAGAGCCAGCGCGTCGTCAAACGACTGGTAACGGACCGAGCTCAATTCCTCCGGAATAGCGTCGTTTACCGACCGCCCTTTCGGATAAGAGAAATGTTGTATGAGCCTGAACTTACCTGTCTCCTTCTTGGGTACCACCCCTAGCGGGGAGACAACTAAATCCGGTAGCGGCCGGTCCTTAAAAGGGCCTACGACCCTACCCAAGGCCACTTCTTTGCCCAGTTTTTCCCTGACTGCCTCAGGGTATTGGGAAGCCGATTTCAGGTTTTTCCTGTCACGTGCTCCCCCTACACGGCCTACTACCGGTATCACAAAGCCCTCACGCAACCCGCTATCCAGAAGCTGAGCAGCCGCCCTATCTGGGTACCTACGCAGCCATTTACAAATGACCTGGACTCTAAGTGGTGAATCCGCCCTTAGCACCAGCGCCTCCTTTGCCCCCAAACCGATCAGTTTGGGTGTCTCGCTTTTTGGAGCAATCAGCACCAGGGTGCTGCCCGCTGCAAAACTTGCAGACGTGCTTGAACGTGCACGAAGTGCCCCACTCGCACGCCTTGTCCTGATATCGCCAGCATACACCCCCTTGTCGCCGTCGAAAGCGCAAAGTCTGCCAACCCCCGGGCGAAGCTATGGCGCCTCCTTGCGCCCTCCTTTCCGCATCAAGATGTGCCCAGAGGTGCAAATCCATCATACCAAAATCAAGCAGTGGGTTGCCCACTTTCTTTTTCTGGTATAACATATCATACTCCCTCCAAGCACCATCGGCAAACTTTCTGTGTATTGCGTCGATGGTGTCAACGTACTTAAAGAGGGCAGTCCCCTGATCGGGAAACCTCTCTAAGTAGCAAGTGGCGTAGACCCGGAAACACCGATGCCACTCCTCAAGGGTATCAGGCCGCCTAAATTTCTTAGGGCCCGTACCATCCTCCGCCATCTCCTTAAACTTAAAGGCCTCTGCAGACAGCTCAAACATGTTAACATACTTACCGTCCTGGATACGTTTCACAGTTTTAGTTTTAAGGTGTGCATGCAAACTGTGTACCTGGCACGAATAAGTATCCCCGTGTACCGCTGCCTTTCTGTTCACCGCCTGTGGTGACCCCCCAGCAACCCCTAAGAGTTGAGATGACTGCGCCCCACTACTGGCAATGTCATCCCTGTGATTGCCCTTACTCATCTTCCTCAACATTCTATACATCCTCCTATGCCCTTTCGTGTGCAAACCCAGGGACCCATCTATCTCAGATCCCGACCCTGACCCACTAGAGCTGGAAGAATTACACCACCCCCTAGGTAAACCAAGTTGCATCTCACCAGAGGAAGCGCCCGATGCGGCTTGGCCTTGTCCAGAAGCACTGCTGACTCCTCTAGGCACGAGAGCTCCGGAACTCTGAGTCGCCATATCCCTGCTGGATGAGGAAGTCCTGGGTACCTGCAAAATAGAAGCCAAGAGGGGAGTACCTCGGGAAGGGCCAGCCATCTCTTCCCTATCCCCCCTTTCCTCAAATTCTAGATAACCCTCCCGGTCACTGTCACTCACACCGCATGCCACACTCACATCATCATCCGTACTGGTGGCTAACCCGCTAGTCGAATCCTCCTGAAATCTCACGGTCCTACTCCGACCCTGAGACTTCGATCCCCTAGCCTGTCTCGCCTGTCCCCTCCCGGGGCTCTCTAAGCCTTCCCCAGTGCCAACGCTAATGCTAGCATGCCCCCTTTTGACAGCCCCCCTTGTGGCTATTTGCTCAGATCGTGCTGGTGAAGTCCTGCTGGGCGTCATGATACCCTGCAGGCCTTGCCCCTGGGGCTCCGCTATTGCGGCATCGCCCCTTGAGCTGTGTGCCAGGATGGCCCCCTTATTCGCGGTCTTAGCCGCGGGGGCCTTTCCTTTACTTTGGGCCGCGGCGCGTGCGGGGGCCGCCTTAGCTTTTCCCCCTCCTAACGTAGGCCGGGAGCGCGAGGCGGGTGCCCTGTCGGCATCCCCCCCCTTATTACTGGGTCCAGCTGCGGCTCTCGTGCGCACACCCTGTTGCGACGCCCCCGGAGTGCCCTCCGGAGGCCCCTGCTGCCCCGCTGCCACACTCACAGTTGCCCCATGATTCAGCATCTCTGCCCCTCTATCCGGCCTAACATGCGCCCCCCCGGCCTCCTGGGCCTCATCGTTCTTGCCCCCAAGAGCGGGTGTCCCCCCCCGAGGTGCTCCCTTCTTACCTTCGGAGCCCGGGGGGAACGATCCGCTCTGCTCGCTGTCCAGATTGCGACTGCCGCGAGCGGAAATGACGTCACCGGAAGTGACGCGGGAGCGCGCAACGCCGCCGGAAATCGACGCGGCGGCCATTTTAGATGCCACGAGGGACGACGGACCGGAGGCCTGTACATCACCGTAGGCCAAAGCCGGGGCCTGAAGTACCGCCGAACCCGCCGACGTACCCGCGAGGACCGACGCCAAGGACTGGAGGAGAGCCACCGCCACCGCCAACGATTCCCCGGAGAGGACCACTGCCGCAGGTGAGGCCGCACTGCTCCCACTACCCGCGCCAACGACGCTCACCCCCGAGGTGCCCGCACTTCCTAAGGCCTCGCTGGGCCCTGCCACTACAGGCCCCTGCCTAAGGCCGACACCGGAACCCCTGGCTACAGAGCCGGGACCCCCGGAGCCGAACCCGGAGCTCCCCTGGGACCCCCTAGGCCCTAAAACCGACCCGCCGGGCGCTCCTACTCGCCCCTCAGGCCCAATCTCCCCTGAGGGCCTACAGTCTGTCTCACACGACGGATAGGCTATACCGGGGCCACCATCCCCCCTAAAGTCTCCCGTGCAGGAGAAGAGAACAACAGTGGGCTACCCCCCCCCTGAGGGAGAAACAGGCAGACACAGCCCAGACCCATGGCCCAGACCCACCGTGACAGTTCCGGATGGGGATGGTGCGACCCACTCCACGTCCTCTAACTCCATTTCTTCCCATTCTCCAGATTCGCCTTCCATTGGAAAATGCTGCAAACTGCTAAGCTGAAAATTCTTCTGGGAGTCCACAGGAACAAAGAGGAAGTAGAATCCCTGTACATCCTTCTTATAAGGTTAGTAAACCCCTCCCAACATAATGCAACATTGTAACTAATACACACACACAGCAGCACTCACTCCTCCAGGCCTTAACCCTTAGCTACGCTCCGGGCTATTTTGCCCTGCACTTTCTATTTGTACACAAAAAGTGAACAGTGCTCAAGATTGTCTCTTACCTATGTAGAGGGGTCAATTTAAATTGTATTAAATCACAAGTGACAGCTCTTCTATTGCCGGCATCTGCTACACTGCTCTGCTCAGCCCACCTTCTTCTCCTTGTCTCCACAGAAGCCCGTGCATCGGCATGGAGGTAATAAACTCTACTATGACATTTTTAGCTGTTCTCCTCGGCATGCCATCAATTAACCAACTTGCAAAGTAACTTTAGCTATGTAATGTCTGTGAGTGTGCACCTCTCTGCTTTACGCGTCTGGAGGCTTTGATTTTCTGCAGATGCCATTAGGTGTAAATGCTGAAAAACAGCTTGCCAGCTAACGTGATTCTTGCTCCTAGGGTACTGTTCCCATGCTACATACAGACACTCCTCTCTAGTAGTTTTAAAAATATATATTAACGTGGTAGTAGGCTGGCCCTCAATGTGTGCTGCCTAAGCTGAGCTCAGCAAGGTAAACAGATACCCCTTAGCGCCGCGCACCGGCCCTCTCTCTGGCTACACAGTCACGCTGTTCCATCAATTATGCGTGAGAAAACATGCTTTATTCCATTTGCATAAAGC
The DNA here is from genome assembly GCF_027579735.1 of Bombina bombina. NCBI lineage: Eukaryota > Metazoa > Chordata > Amphibia > Anura > Bombinatoridae > Bombina > Bombina bombina. The sequence goes on from NC_069506.1 coordinate 223,102,966, forward strand.
ATGTTTTCTCACGCATAATTAATGGAACAGGGTGACTGTGCAGCCAGAGAGAGGGCCGGTAGTACGGTACGCTGCGCTAAGGGGTTAGCTTGCTGTACTGACTGAGAGCTTAGGCAGCACACAGATTGGGGGCCAGCCTACTAGTATAAAAAAAGCCCTTTGACTCTCTCTCTGACTCAGACTTACCTGAAACCTGGCCTGGCCAGGCCACCTGCTGAGTCTGATCAGTTCTCGCAGCCTCTGTGCAAATTTCCTCACTGCACAGTGCACTGCTCACCAGATATCCCGGATGAATCTAGGAGGTCAGGACTCGGCAGCATCTCTCAACTTCAATCAAGGAAAGCCCTCAGCAGTCACCAGTCAGCACTGACATGACACTCTGACACAGCCTCTGTGTCACACATGGTTGCGGCATCAGGGTAGTGCAGCCGCGTGTCTGCCACTCAGCCTCAGTGAGTCATTAACCGCCGTCCACCGTGGACACAGTGCGCCTGTGTGGTGGCGGCCAAATGAAGGTTGAACATAAACTTTAGATCAAGTAAATAATCATATAGGAGGATACTATAGATATTGGAATAATGTAATTCAGTGTAGATGATGTGTTTCAACTTTCACAATTGCATTACAAATGTTTATTAAATATATTTAAAAAAAAATTCAGTTCTCAAAAAAAAAATTTGTATATCGGGACTTGCAGTGGGCGGGGCTTAACTTCCTTGCGGCCTACCGGGCAATTGCCCGGTATGCCCTATGGCCAGTCCGGGCCTGATTGTCCTGATCTCAGTGGTGTCATCAGCTCTAGCCAAAACCTCATGTCCCTATCATCCCATCGTATCTATGGCCACACCGCCAACCTCTGCCGAAACTGCTCGTCATATCGCCACCACTTCATCAGTTAGTAAATTTCTTAGACAGCTTACGATATCTTTTCTTCTTCTTCCTTATTTTCTTTGTCTTCCTTGGCGTCCTCCTTAATCTCCATTACCTGATCCAGAATCCTCTCTTTCCCATATTACGATAAGCGTAAATCCAAGGGGCCCACTGTACAAAGGCAAGGGCATCTCATGGCGTGGTCAGCCACCCTTAGTGTACTTCCCGCACTACAGCCTACCCGCCTACCCACTGACTCCCCTCCTGCTACCGCTCCCATTCCCACAGTCGCAGAACCCCTATTTGCCACATTTCCCCCACTCTCAGCCTTCTTTCCTGCCAGGTGCATTTTGAATTGCACCAACAACTCTCACAAACCACTCAAAAACATGCTCTGAGACGCACTCACTGGCTCCTGCATCCAGACTATGCATACTTACCGCACCCTCACCTGCTGCATAGGGTGCCTTTGCTGCTCCATAACTACTGGCTCCATTAGCCTCCGTCCAAACCGACACAGAAAGAGTAACTGCAGCCACAAATTCCTGTAAGCCAGACTCCCTCTCAACGGGCCATGTGACAACTCTTCTGTGAGCCGGCGACCGTGATGGCCTCCTCCTGTCACTCCCGACACTTGCACACTCCAGCCTACCTGTAACATATGCCTGCCTAATATCACTGTCCTTTTAAGACTGCCTTCCCTGCTACTGACAATCATACTGTTTGGGCAATATCTGCATTCAACTTATTCCTCTACCATCACCTCCTCTCATGCTAGACTACAGGACTTCTCTCGTGTGGCACCAACCCTCTGGAACGCACTTCCTCGAGCTGTCAGACTTTCCCCTAACCTCTCCTCCTAAATGTTCCCTAAAGACCTTTTTGTTCAGGGAAGCTTATCACCCGACTCATTAACAAACTAACTTCACTTACCCAACAAGTTACCCTCATCTATCTCCTCACTAATATCATTCTCGCCTTTGCAGTCCCCACCTCCTGTTTCCCATCCTCCCACCCATCTAGATTGTAAGTTCCCATGGCAATAGGTCCCTCAATTCCCCCTGTATTTGTCTGTAAAATGTCTTTTATTGTATTGTTTCTCCATTGTACTTTTATCCTTGTACCCATGGGCAGCGCTGCGGAATCTGTTGGCGCTTTATAAATAAAGAATAATAATAATAATACCTGCCTAATTAATTAATCATTCATGCACCTGATTTCCTCAGCCTCTTTTTAAACCATTGCATTAGCTTTAAAGTTTTGTTCCAGAACAACAGAGGTCTGTGACTGTTCCAGCATGGATTTTAACAGCATATTTAAACTACAGCCTTTCCTTTTAGCTATGCTTAAAATCATCTAATCACAAGTATCCATATAAATCCATTTTGTTTCCTGGACACTGCTACTTAAGCGCTGAACTTATTCTAAATTACAAGTATGCATTTGGTTATAATCACTCTCTAATTACTACAACAGCATCTAACTCAGAACTTTCTAACTATTCTCTGCTACAAGTTGTCATAGCTGAAATATTCTCCTTCATATATCTTAATATATTCAGAACTCTGCATCTATGTGTTCAGTTAAAAAGCTTTCATGTGATTCTCCAATATATGCACAAACAGTATTTAATGCTTTAAACTTGCAGCTTGTCTATCACCTGCGCTGCTCTGCTTATTACTGACATACAGCTCTATATAATATTATGTACTGTAATCCTGCAACAAACCTTAGTTTGCATCTATGAGTCAATCTTCTACCAGTTTACACTGAATCCTGAACATCTTACATTGCTATATTTTTCCACTCATCAATCCTGCAGCTACTCCTATTAACTATGTCACAGTATCAATTTATGTTTTCATTGAAGCCAGAATATATTGTATACATATGTTTCACTCTTCATGAACTCTACAAAAACTTCTTGCAACTATGAATCACAGAATATCACCTATCTACATCAAGGATACTCTTCCCTGGGTCAGGGGTCGGTGTCTCCAATTCCTTAACACTGCCCAGAGGGTCTGTGTCCTGAGCGCATATACACTGGAACATGATACTACCCCACTTGGGGGACTGTCTCTCCTCCCACAATCGTCTCCTATCCCTCATTGAACAAGACCTCTCCCCACGCTGTACCACTCCAGTCGTCTGGGACCATGGCGCAGCAGGGCGTCCTGCTCCTGCAGCCGTCTTTGCAGAGAGGAGGCAATCAGGTCCCTATCCCGTATGCCTGCTACCCTAGCCTCCCTTATATTCCCAGATCCTGACCTATCCCCTGTGCTCGCCTCCTCACTACTCCTACCACTGTCCTGCACCCTCTGTCCTGGTGCTAAGGAATGGAGAGCTGCTCCAATGCAGCCAGGTCCTCCCTCCAACACCTCCTGAATAATTTGCCGGTCTTCCTTCCTGGCAGTGGAAAGGATTTCCCCTGCTGTCACTGAAAGCCCCACTCCTGCTGATCTCCAGGCCTTTCCCATCTGTGCAGGCCTGGAGTCCCAAGCTCCCTGATCAAGGCCCACCCGCTCCCTCCCATGCCCTCACCTGCTTGTCACATGTCTGGACCTGTCCTTCCACTGCACTGGAAGCTGCTGTGCAGTCCACACCCTTCTTCTGTTCCTCTGCCACACATCTTTTCCTCCCACTCCTGTGAGCACCGCTGACAGGCCTCACCTTTGGTCCATTCCCATCCTAACTCCTTCTCCTTTCAACACCATATGGGGACATGCACTCTGGAGGTCTCCACCGTCTCTGCAGCCTCATGCGCTACTCCATGCCACCCGTACCTCCTCCAGTCTCTATTCGTTGCTTCCTGGTCCAGAGACCGCCTCCAGGTGAGTCCTCAGACAGGCCATTCATTTGGCCTCAGCCAGCTGCTGCACTGCCTTCAACAGCTCCTTCAATTCTGCCATCTGGTACACACATGGTCTGCAACTGCAAGAAGGTCACGCAGCTTAACTTCATCTTGCAGTTGCAGAGCTGCAAGAGGGGAGAGGAACTTCCAATCACCCCTTATATACCGTTCACCCAGCCCACTCCTTGGCCATAACCCACCCAATCCTTAGACTTAATGGGGTCAAAACCCCTCCTTTCAATTATTTATCTGGGGTTGAATTTTCATGAAGCTCCTGACACACAGTACTTGTGTTGATGTTGCTTCCAGAGTGGCAATTTGGAACTCTGTTGTGAGTGAAGCAACAGTTTATAGACAATCTTTACACATTATTCCCTTCAGCACTTGGACCCTGCTCTGTGAGTTTGCATAATCTATCACTTCATAGATGGGCAGCTGTTGCTCCTAGACACTTCTACTTTACAATAATTGCACTTATATTTGACCAGGACAGATCTAGTAGGGCAGAAATTTCATGAATTGGCTTGAAAAATTGATTACACACACAGTCAATGACTATTTGCTTATAATTTGTTATGCGCTTCCATGTCTGAAGGTACACTTTATCACTGCATTGATCAATTGTAATGAAGTATGTGTTTTTCCTTTCCTGACTATTTTTTTAATTTGTTTTAGGGTAATAGTAACAATGATTCGTTGATATTTTCTTTGGCTGTACTTCTGAGCAGCATCTTTGTGTACAACAGTCTGGGAACTATTGACCAAGACAGTTTGGAGAAGCTGCAGTATCCTTTGAGTTTTTATTTATTTATGTATTTATTTTACGACTTCAAGGTTTTAAAAATGATGAACTTTAGCAATGAGGATGAGTGTGCTGTTTAAAATGCAACAATAGAAGTAGAGCTGAGGTTTATCATCCACAAATCCTTTACTACATATTACAATATAGGGTCAGATTGTGAAGCTCAAAGTAAACTTTTAATGTTGATGGGTTAGCGCACGTATTACCAGATGAAAGTAAATATATTTGTGAGTGAGCGAAACCTGACATGCGCAAACTTTAGGACCTCGGATACAGCAACATTGTTAACTTTTCTCCCCAGAGACTTGCATAAGACCTACAGGACTATACCAGAAGTAAGTTGTTAATTTTTACATTCCAATGTTCTTTATATAGAAAAAAATGTTCTTTCTATTTTTAAATATATATATATATAAATAACACAGGAATGGACCACACTCATACACTGGACTGGGTACACCTCCTAAGCGACAGCAAACTCCCCAGCCCTGAACACTGACAGACAGCTGCAACGTTCCCAGCAACCCAGGCAGTTAACCTCAGAGCAGCCTGGGTGACAGGCCTGCAGGGAAGCATTACAAACATTATCAACACACAGAAAACCTGGCCCTCGCCAGCAGATTCACAGTAATGTTTAAAAGCAAAATTGGGGGAAGTCAGTTACATTTGGCACCAAAGGATCAAGCCCAGGACCATGACAAGGTCTCCCCCTTCCTGGGACCCTAAACCAGCACCCACACAATGCATACTTTCAAACAAACCAACTGAGAAACTCCTATGGTGACACAGGATTTTGTAACCTCCCCTATGTAAATACAAAACACAGGAATAGACCGCAATCACAGACTGGACTGGGTACACATCCTAAGCCACAGCAAACTCCACAGCCCTGAACACTTACAGACAGCTGCAAAGTTCCCAGCATCCCAGGCAGTTAACCCCAGAGCAGCCTGGGTGACAGGCCTGCAGGGAAGCATTACAAACATTATCAACACAACACACAGAAAACCTGGCACTCGCCAGCAGATTCACAGTAATGTTTAAAAGCAGTGCCAGGTTTTCTGTGTGTTGTGTTGATAATGTTTGTAATTATTCCCTGCGGACCTGTCACCCAGGCTGCTCTGGGGTTAACTGCCTGTGTTGCTGGGAACTTTGCAGCTGTCTGTCAGTGTTCAGGGCTGTGGAGTTTGCTGTGGCTTAGGATGTGCACCCAGTCCAGTCTGTGAATGCGGTTCATTCCTGTGTTTTGTATTTACATAGGGGAGGTTGCAAAAGCCTGTGTCACCCTGGGGGGGTTCTCAGTTGGTTTGTTTGAAAGTATGCATTATGTGGGTGCTGGTTTATGGTCCCAGGAAGGTTAATTTATAGTTTTTTTTATTTTTAAACAATTATATTTTTATTGCGGTCATTATTAATAAGGTACAACAGTAAGACATAATTAGGTGTTTCTTTCCATTTTACATAGTAATCAGACAACAAGATACAAGACATCTTACTAAATAAATCATACCAATTCCCCATTGAGGATCAGCTATTTACCCATAACCTCACATTTTATACAAATAAATTAGTGAAAAACAATTAAGAGTGAGTGCACCTATTGGATTGAGACAGCTCAACCTCACACTTGTTTTTTACCCCATACAAATAAATTAGATAGCCGGTCATCCAATAACATAGGCTATACTCTCTGTAACACAATGAGTAAAGAGTAATGGCATGTCCGAAGTAAACTCATGAGAGCTTTAGGAAATAGCTCCATGAATGAAATAACATTTATGAACAGTGAAATGTAACATATATATAAAACAATACTTACAAATATCAGTGCAAGTGAGCTAGTGCAGTCTCAGCAAGTAAAAGTATAATAGAAAAAGAGGGAAGAAAATAAAAGAAAGAAGAGAAGGAAGGTGGGAGACAGGGGCGGGGGGGGGGGGGTAGCAGGAAGGTTTTTTTTCTATTATTATTTTTTTTATGCTGTCAATCTCTAGGGATTATGTTCTGTGGAAGCAAGTCCCAAAGGGACCAAGTGTCAGAGTATATATCTATGGTGCCTCTATTAAGATATTCTGCTTCTTCCATGACCCTAATATAAGAGAGGATCGCAATAACTTTACCTATTGTGGGGGCGCTCTGCTGCTTCCAGTGTATTGCGATGGCAAGCTTAGTAGACATTAGGATGTAGATAAGGAGGTGTTTTGTGGTTTAGCTAGCTTTGGCAAATCCAAATGTAACAAATAGGTTTCAGGACCCTTGTCTGTCGGGAGGGCTAGGAGTCTGCAGAGGACAAGAACTTTAGTCCACAACCTGTGAACTTCCAGGCAGCTCCACCAAATGTGGATATCGTCCCCTCTTTTGCCACAACCTCTCCAACACCTATCTGGGGTGGTAGGCGAGATACGGTGAAGTCTATTAGGGACCCAGTGCCACCTCGTGAGTAGTTTATAGTATAGTTCAAAGAAGGTTATGCAATGGATTACCAGTCTTGTATCAGCAATGGCTCTTGTCCACAACTTAAAATCTAGTACTCTATCTAGGTCCCGTTCCCATGCCATGATGTTAAGTGTATTTTGTAATACGTGGCAGTGCAGGAGACACTGATAGTGTGTTGTAAGTGGCTTATGTCCCTGCAGTCCTAGTTTCCAGTGGGATTCCCATAGGGTGTTGGGACGTGGGGCGTATTTAAAGAAGTTCCAACTGCTTAATAAGGATCTAAACCTCATCACTTCAAAATGCATTTTCTGTGGAATTGCACAATGCGAGATTAGCTCAGAGCAAGAGGCCCAGGTGTTTCCAATATGTAAATCCTGAATAGTCGCAAGATTTAGGTTAGTCCAAGCCGTGGAATTTGAATCTGGTAATCCCTGTATACTATGGATTGGGGAAGGATGTGGAGCTACCATTGGAGAGTGACGTAATTTGTACCACACAGAGAGGCAGTGTTTGATTACTGCGTTGGATGGGGAAACAGGGGATTTACAGTGTTGAGGGATCCAAAGTAGGTTTTAAAGGAGGGTACCATGGGGTAGCGAGGCCTGTTCAATTTCATACCATCTAGGGGGTTCTTTGGAAATGCCCCATCCTTATATATGGGTAAGCATCGCCGCCTCATAGTACAGCTTGAGGTTGGGAAGACCTAGGCCCCCTCTATCTATTAGAGCCGGCAAAATTCTTCTCGCTATACGGGGACGTGAGTCCACCGAAACATATTTATTTAACAGTGATTGGTAAGTATCTAGGTATGTAGTTGGGATCTTGAGTGGGAGACATCTAGATAGGTAGGTGAGTTTTGGCAGAATAATTATTTTAAATGCAGAGATTCTACCCATCCAAGAAATTTCCTTATATCTGGGGAGCATCAGCATCTGTTTGAGAGTTAGTAAGAAGTGGTCATAATTTGTCTCGATTACTGTCTTAAAGTAATGTGATAGGAAGACTCCTAGGTGTCTGATCCCTCTGCGGTTTCATTTAAATTTGTATTTTCTTTGCAGAATGTGGAGTTGGGCATCTGGGAGATGCAATGGGTAAGCCTCAGTCTTAGTCACATTAAGCTTATAAAAGGAGAGTCTACCGAAAAGGGTCAAAAAGTTCAAGGAGATTTGGGAGGGAGCGGTCTGGGTCCGTAAGGAAAACCGCTAAGTCATCTGCAAAGAGTCTTAGCTTCTGATAAGTCCCATGTACATATATACCTCTGATATTATTGTGTGCTCGAATGGCTGTTGCCAGTAGTTCAATGGCCAGAATGAAAAGGAGAGGGGACAGTGGGCACCCCTGTCGAGTGCCGTTCCTAAAAGCAAAGGGTCGGGAACAAAATCCCAATCCCCTCACCCTAGTCGTTGGGTTAAACTTAGTTTTTTTTTATTTCACAGGTAAGTTTTATTTATTAAAGATAGTTATATTGTAATTTTAATTTAAGGTTAGGGGGGTGTTAGGTTTAGGGGTTAATAGTTTAATTTAGTGTTTTGCGATGTGGGGGGCCGGCGGTTTAGGGATTAATAAGTTTAGTTTAGTTGTTACGATGTGGGAATCTGGAGGTTTAGGGGTTAATACTTTATTATAGTGTTGGCGATGTGGGGGGCCGGCAGTTTAGGGGTTAATTGGTTTATTTAGGTGTCAGCGATGTCGGGGGTGGCGGAATAGGGGTTAATAATTTATTAGTAACTGTGATGTCGGGAAGTGGCAGATTAGGGGTTAAAGGGACTCTGAACCTAATTTTTTTCTTTGATGATTCAGATAGAGAATGACATTTTAAGCAGCTTTCTAATTTACTCCTATTATCTAATTTTCTTCATTCTCTTGCTATCTTTATTTTAAAAGCAGGAATGTAGATCTTAGCAGCCAGCCCATTTTAGGTTCAGCACCATGGATAGCGCTTGCTTATTGGAGGATTACATTTACCCACCAATAAGCAAGCATAACTCAGATTCTCATCAAAAAATGAGCCGCCTCCTATGCTTCACATTTCTGCTTTTAATAAAGATAGCAAGAGAACAAAGAAACATTGATAATAGGAGTAAATTAACAAGTTGCTTAAAAGTGTGTGCTCTATCTGAATCTATCTGAATCTATCTGAATCGCAATGTGAGTGGGCAGCATATTAGGGGTTAATAGGTTTATTTAATAGTCGCAATGTGAGTGGGCAGCAGATTAGGGGTTAAAAAGTTTAATATAGTGTTTGCGATGCGGGAGGGCGGCAGTTTAGGGGTTAATAGGTAGTTTATGGGTGTTAGTGTACTTTGTAACATTTTAGTTATGAGTTTTGAGAAACATTTTTGTTACACAAAATCCATAACTACTGCTCTCAGGTGGCGGTATAGATTGTGCCAATATAGGCTGTAACGCAAGCATTTTAGCCGGACCGCACAACCTGTAATACAAGCGTTATGAAAATCCCACACTCAAACATCATTTTTTTGAGTGCAGAATGGACGTTGCGTTACAAGCTAAAATTATATAGCTATACCGCCGCCACTCATAATATGCTTTCCTGGCCATTCCACATGCAATTACCAATTTTTCAGCGGTATAGCCTTTTCCTGCAAAACTCGTAATCTAGACAATTATTAATTATTAAAATTGATTAAATAGGTTTTTTTCATGTTTTAATTTATTTGAATGGAATAGGCTCAAATGTTTGTGTATGTCTATACATGTGTTTATATATGTATTTATATTGTGTTTGGGGCTTTCATTTTACTCTTTACACTAGGTCTTAATTTGCGCTAATGGGACACATGTAAATTTAGTTTGCACTCGAACAAATGCATTTACTTTCATTTTATAGTAAAGGAGCTATAGCCAATCTTATTGGGCCATTTTAGCATCCAGCAAGTTAATAATAAAGCCCCTGATTTTGTCACCAAAGGGGGCACGTTATAACTGGCTACATTATAGCTTGATGCAGGCAGCGGAACAGCAGAATGTATCACAAAATTAAAGGTTAATAATTTATACTGTATATTTAAATGTCTACAATGATTTTTATCAATTAAAGTGCCCAACATTTACTTTTTTATTACAAATATTGTTGAGAGAACAGTTTAGGTTTACAATCACTTTAACCCTTTAAGGACACAGCTTTCAGTTTGCTCAATTGTTTTATGACGGAAAAATTCCGTCACATGTCCTTAAGAGGTTAAAGCATCAACGTCATTAATCATATGTTATCTTGTTTTGTTTGTGTACATGGCATAGTTTAAAAGTGTAGTTTGAGCCACATTGTTAACTTTTTTATTAAACTAAAAAAGAAAGATTTTAAAAAGCCAGGATATGTTGAATAAAACATAATAAAATGGGTTTTATGGTCTCTGTCTTACACATTTCAAGTTCATCCTTAGCTTCTTTCAGTTATGTGACAAAGCTGTCTGATCTGATAAAGCTGAAATCATCACCATCAAATGAGGAGGATGAAGATGAGTCTGCTGAATACAAGAGGACCTTTCCATCTTTTGTATGGTGCATCCGGGATTTCTCTTTAAAGCTGGAGCAGGATAAGAGGCCAATTACTGAGGACGAGTATCTTCAGAATTCTCTAAAGCTGAAGAAAGGTGACAGACAATGCTTTGTGAAAAACCATCCCACACAGCGAAATAATTACTTTAGATAGCTAGAAACACTTGCCTAGATTCGGTTAGATTTCAAATAACTTGTGATCTCTTCTAGGGAACTGATTCACCAGAGTGAGATGGTCCATTGTGATTTAACTACATAGAATAATATAGCAATTAAATATTTTTCCCTGAAATATTCTTTGAATTCTTACAGAATTTTGACCAGTATTAAATGCTTTTCTTCCAGACAAACTACATATTATGCTATATCCTTCCTAACTCATGTCGCTAACTGCCGTTCTGATATTTCATCACTACCATAGTTTAAATCTTTATAAAACTGAGCTTCTTATTTTTCCCCCCTTCTTCCAAAATATCTACCCCCCCCAACTTTCTATAACTGTTGTTAATAATATCATTACCCCAACCCCACATGCCCAATGTCTTTGGGGTCACACTTGACTCTTTATTTCACTCCTCACACCCAGCGGCATATTTATGATTGTGCAAGCGTACATGATCCAATATAGCGGATCACGTCTGCTGCACATCGATAAATGCCGACAGCATACGCTCTCTGCATTTATCATTGCACCAGCAGTTCTTGTGAACTGCTGGTGCAATGCCACCCCCTGCAGATTCGCGGCCAATCGGCCGCCAGCATGGGGTGTCAATCAACCCGATCGTATTTGATTGGGTTGATTTCTGGTGATTTCTGTCCTCGGCCTCAGAGCAGGCAGATAGGTTATGGAGCAGCGATCCGTACGGAGCTTGATAAATATGCCCCCATGTCTCCTGCCATTTCCACCTTAAAAACATCCCTAGCTGCTATCTATCTCCTTTACAATACATATTGAATGCCTCTGCCAGGTTGATCTTCATTATATGTCCCTATTCATCTGCTGCACCTCCCTGGCAATCCCTTCACTGGCTTCTGACATTCAAGGCCCTAAATAACACTGCTCCCCCTATATATCAGACCTCGTCTCCAGATACTCTCACTCCCTTCCCCTTCTCTCTGCTCATGATGACCTACTTCCCTCCACCTCTCTTGTTACTTCCACACATTCCCATCTACAGTAGTTCCCCTATTTTGTGGAACTCTCTACCTTGCTCCACAAGAACTTCCCTAGTTTTCAAATTCAAACAGTCCTGAAAGACTACTGTTCAGGGATGCATACAATTTACTCTCTTACCTCAGTTCCTATCCTCTTTTTATCATCCCCTTGAACCCCCTTAGCATGTAATCCTACAAGCCCAGCTATTTTGCAGATCACCTACATGAGAACTGAATTACAACAGTGCAACTCTTGGCAGGGTCTGCTACCCTTTTGTCTCCATTAAATGCTGCCTTTGCATATTATAACTATGTTTCTAGCACTGCAAATAACTGATGATAATAACAATAGTAATACTAATAATATTAATATTAATAATATTATGTTGTATTATCTAAAAACATAAAATCATTGTAAGCATGGTCATCTTGCAGCATTTGTTTGGGAGGAGGTGGCAAAAAAATTAAAATGGTCCAAGCATAATTATATTAATGGCATTATGTAGAGCAGGATTTGCTTACTTTGGGCAGTGGTATATTGCGTTTTTGCAATCGCAAAAACTTTGCTAGAGTTAAGATTTTTGCGCTAGTATTACAAGTTATTTTGCGCAAGCAGTAACCTGACTAGCGCAAAAATCTGAACATCCAATATCGCATATTCCTCCATAGAAGTCAATGGAGGGAAAAAAAGTGGGGGGGAAAACTAACACCCAACTATCGCGCAAACACGATCGCATTTTAGCAATTGCGCTAACCCAACATGAAAATATGAATATTTCATATTCCAATGATCTTAACATAATGGAATATGTTCTATTTATTCATAAATAAATATTTCTAGATATATCTGATTTTTTAAAAACAAATATACATTTATATATATATATATATATATATATATATATATATATATATATATATATATATATATTTATATATATATATATATATATATATATATATATACACATGTGATTATATATAGGTATAGATAATATATACTAATATATATAGGAATATGTACTTACAAATACTTAGAACATATTCTTTTGTTTAACTTGTAATATAAGCGCAATTGAAATGGATTGTGAAAACACGATATCGCTTGCGCAAAAACGTTTGCACCTCACTTGTAATCTAGCACTTTGTATTTCATTTTAAAAATGGAGGCTTATTGGCCTCAAAAGAGACACATTTGTTACTTATGCTTAGTTAAAAAGAGTAAAGTTTCAGGGGCAGGCATTTATTCCTCTCTCTTGCACCTACTGAACACCCATGAATATAAGGATGCATTGCTGCAGAACATTCTTAAAGGATCATGAAACCCAAAATGTTACTATTGTGAGTCAGACAGAGCATACCGTTTAACCCCTTAGTGACCAGAGCACTTTTCCATTTTCTGTCCGTTTGGGACCAAGGCTATTTTTACATTTCTGCAGTGTTTGTGTTTAGCTGAAATTTTCCTCTTACTCATTTACTGTACCCACACATATTATATACCGTTTTTCTCGCCATTAAATGGACTTTCTAAAAATACCATTATTTTCATCATATCTTATCATTTACTATAAAAAAAATTATAAAATATGAGGAAAAATGGAAAAAAACACACTTTTTCTAACTTTGAACCCCAAAATCTGTTACATATCTACAACCACCAAAAAACACCCATGCTAAATAGTTTCTAAATTTTGTCCTGAGTTTAGAAATACCCAATGTTTACATCTTCTTTGCTTTTTTTGTAACTTATAGGGCCATAAATACAAGTAGCACTTTGCTATTTTCAAAACATATTTTTTTCAAAATTAGCGCTAGTTACATTGGGACACTGATATCTTTCAGGAATCCCTGAATATCCATTGACATATATATATTTTTTTTTAGAAGACATCCCAAAGTATTGATCTAGGCCCATTTTGGTATATTTCATGCCACCATTTCACCGCCAAATGCGATCAAATACAAAAAATTGTTCACTTTTTCACAAATTTTTTCACAAACTTTCAGTTTCTCACTGAAATTATTTACAAACTGCTTGTGCAATTATGGCATAAATGGTTGTAAATTCTTCTCTGGGATCCCCTTTGTTCAGAAATAGCAGACATATATGGCTTTGGCATTGCTTTTTGGTAATTAGAAGGCCGCTAAATGCCACTGCGCACCACACGTGTATTATGCCCAGCAGTGAAGGGGTTAATTAGGGAGCATGTAAGGAGCTTTTTGGGGTATTTTTAGCTTTAGTGTAGTGTAGTAGACAACCCCAAGTATTGATCTAGGCCCATTTTGGTATATTTCATGCCACCATTTCACCGCCAAATGCGATCAAATTAAAAAAAACATTACATTTTTCACAATTTTAGGTTTGTCACTGAAATCATTTACAAACAGCTTGTGCAATTATGGCACAAATGGTTGTAAATGCTTCTCTGGGATCCCCTTTGTTCAGAAATAGCAGACATATATGACTTTGGCGTTGCTTTTTGGTAATTAGAATGCTGCTAAATGGCGCTGCGCATCACACGTGTATTATGGCTAGCAGTGAAGGGGTTAATTAGGTAGCTTGTAGGGAGCTTGCAGGGTTAATTTTAGCTTTAGTGTAGAGATCAGCCTCCCACCTGAAACATCAGACCCCCTGATCCCTCCCAAACATCTCTCTTCCCTCCCCTACCCCACAAATGTCCCCGCCATCTTAAGTACTGGCAGAAACTCTGCCAGTACTAAAATAAAAGGAAAATTTGTGCATTTTTGTGCATTTTGTTTTAGCATATTTACATATGCTTCTGTGTAGGATCCCCCTTAGCCCCCAACCTCACTGATCCCCCACCCAACAGCTCTCTAACCCTCCCCCTCTGACTTAATGTGCGCCATCTTGGGTACTGGCAGCTGTCTGCCAGTACCCATTTTAGTGAAAATATGTGTTTTTATTAAAAAAAAAATCCTTTTTCTGTAGTGTAGCTTCCCCCCCCCCCCCAATACCAACCCCCCACCCCTTCCAGATCGCTTAAATGCTTTTTTTTTAAATGTTTATTTCATTTTTTAATACCCTTTACTCTTTACTTTTTTTCTGTAGTGTAGCGGTTCCCACCCGCTCCCGCCCCGTGCACGCGCCCGCCCGCCACCCACCGTGCACGCGCGCGCGCCCGTGCGCGCCCCCGAAGGCTCCGCCCCCGATCCCGCCCCCCTCCACCTTCCAGATCACACCGATGGCCGCCCACCCGCCTCCCAAGTCGGCTCCCACCCACCAACGATACCGGCCATCGATGTCCGGTGCAGAGAGGGCCACAGAGTGGCTCTCTCTGCATCGGATGGCCAGAAAGTGTTATTGCAGGATGCCTCGATGTCGAGGCATCACTGCAATAACCGGAAAGCAGCTGGAAGCGAGCAGGATCGCTTCCAGCTGCTTTCCAGACTGAGGACGTGCAGGGTACGTCCTCAGGCGTTAACTGCCTTTTTTTAGAGGACGTACCCTGCACGTCCTCGGTCATTAAGGGGTTAAATAAAGTTTCTGAATAACTTCTATTATTATATTTTCTTGTTCCTATGTTATTCTTTTTTGAAGAGATATCTAGATAGGTAGTTTGCACATATCTGGAACGCTACATGACAGGAAAAAGTGCTGCAATCTAGTGCTCTTGCAAATGTATAAAACTCTTGCAAAATTTATTCCATATAGGACTGCAGACACGAGCATGCTTCTGAGTTTACCTCCCTGTTCTTCAACAATGGATACCAAAGAGAATGAGAAAAATGGTATAATCTAAGTGAAATGGAAAGTTGCTTAAAAGGATCTGAATAATGAAATAATTTTTTGGGTCTCATCTTCCTTTAATTAATGCCTTATGTAAAGATCTCTTACTGCAAATTATATTCATGGGCATTAACAGAAATAGAAACCGGGCAGTGGTTTTACCACTGAGTAGTACATTTACCGTACTTTGCTACCAGTATCATACAAAGCTGTGATTTTATTTTACCTACAAACCAGTAAGACCTATAGACAATTGATACTTAAAGTATTGCTCGAAGTACATTAAACGTTTGGCCATAAATAAATTAACAGATGTACTAGTACCCCCGTATTTTAACTATGTGAGTATGCCTACCACAATAATAAAAATAATGGTAATACATGCACCCACAACTTACACTCAGAAGCATATTTATCAAAGTGCGAGCAGATATGATACGATGTAGAGTATCATGTCTGCTGCTAATCTCCTGGAAATTGAATTTCATGTTCTGTTCTCTGTCCACCTCTGATGTGCATGTGCGGAAGTTGCAGGTGATAATTAATCTTGTAGTGGTAAAAGTTATTTTTTTAAATGCATGTGTAATACCAAGGCTTTTTATTGCATTGAGAACTGAATGTGCCCGTTATTGGGAGGTAAAAGTGGTTTCCTATAAACAAATGTTGAAGCACTTAAAGAGATAGGAAACCCAGATTTTTTTTAATTTCATGATTCAGATAGAGCATGTAATTTTAAGCAACGTTCTTGTTTGGTCCTATTATTAGTTTTTCTTCATTCTCTTGGTATCTTTATTTGAAAGGCAGCAATGTAAGCTTAGGAGATTGCCCATTTTTGGTTCAGCACCAGGGTAGCGTTTGCTGATTGGTGGCTAAATGTACATTCCTGCTTTTTCAAATAAAGATACCAAGAAAACAAAGAAAATTTGATAATAGGAGTACATTAGAAAGTTGCTTAAATTGCATGCTCTATCTGAATCACTGAAGAAAAAAAAATTGGGTTTACTATCCCTTTAATGCCACTATTCTTGTAGACATCTTTAGTTGTAAATAAGGAAATTAGACCCATTGCCTGGTGACATTTTCTTTTTTAATTTATTTGTAGGAGTTGGAAAAACAGTTTCAGATTTCAACTTACCCAGAGAATGTATCAAACACTTCTTTCATACACACAAATGTTTTGTGTTTGAGCAACCGGTGCACGGATCGCAACTTCACAATTTGGAAAATCTGCCACAAAATCAGTTGGAAAAACAATTTGTGCAACAAATGCAACGATTCACTAGCTATGTATATCAGAATAGCCAGCCAAAGACCTTGGCCGGTGGATGTGTTGTGACTGGAAGAAGTAAGTGACATTCATACATAATTAATTTTCTTGCTAAAATTATTTAGAGAACTGAATATTTTTTAAAGCATCTATATACGGTTGGCTCTGTACAACCAATACTGTTTCTAGAGGCTGTTGGCAGGTGCGAAGCAGACCTATTTTCTACTTTAAAGTCCGCAGACTAGGGATTGGCGAATGTTTACATTTTTTTTAATTTAAAATGAATTTTGTTCATTCAAATCGAATTTCGAATGTTTATATAACATTCAAACATTCTATTTTTGAATTTTTGTTCTAATTTTTCAATAACATTTGAAAATATATTCGTTCGAATAATAAAATGTTTAGCTATGTATTTTATATCACATTCAATTTCGAAATGTAATATTCAAATTCAAATGTGACATTCAAATTCGAATGTAACATTCAAATTCAAAATAGTATTTCTAGTCTACAACTGTGTTTTATAAATGTAACATTCAAATTCGAAATAGTATTTCTAGTCTACAACTGTGTTTTTTAAATGTAATATTCGAATGCTACATTCGAATGTCACATTCGAAATATTATTTCTAGTCTACAACTGTGTTGTATAAATGTAATATTTGAATTTGAATGTCACATTTGAATTTGAAATAGTATTTCTAGTCTACAACTGTGTTTTATAAACGTAACATTCAAATTCGAAAGTAACTTTCGAAAACTGTAAATAACATTCGATAATAGAATTTTTAAGAATATTCGTTATTATCAATATTCGATTATGCAAATTGAATTTCTACAATAACATTCATTCTAACATTCGAATTCAAATATTAACACATTCACCTATCCCAACCGCAGACCACACATGTCTCAGCTTCCTTGAATTTGCAAAAAACTCACTTTCTTCTACAAGATACGACGAGTCCACGGATTCATCCTTATTTGTGGGATATTATCCTTCTGCTAACAGGAAGTGGCAAAGAGCACCACAGCAGAGCTGTATATATAGCTCCTCCCTTCTCTCCACCCCCAGTCATTCTCTTTGCCTATGCTAGTAATAGGAAGGGTAAAGTGAAAGAGGTGTTAAAATGATAGTTTTTAGTTTCTTCAATCAAGAAGTTTTTTATTTTAAATGGTACCGGTGAGTACTATTTTCCTCAGGCAGCATATGGAAGAAGATTCTGCCCTGAGGTTGATGATCTTAGCAGATGTCACTAAGATCCATGTTGGTTCCCACAGTGTGGCTGAGGAGTACTAGAGAAATCTTCAGTGTGGGGAACGTTTTCATTCTACAAGCAGCATTGAGGTATGTTCAGTCATTTATTTCTGAAGAGACTGTGATATATCAGAACTGGCTGACATAGTTCCCAAAGAGGGAAGGGAAAGTAATCCTATAGAAAAAATAAGAAGGGGTATTACTGAAATCCTGTGTATTATTTTTTATCAGGGCTAAATGCAGCAATAGAAATTATGGCAGCATGGTTAAGACACTGGGGCAGCCTAACGTTTTTTATTGACATAAAGGTTATATGGCTGGTTGTTGTACATTGTGCTGGGGGTTCACATGGCTAGAATCATACATTTTATGGATGCTTATCCACATGACTAGTTTTAAACTGCTTTACATGCCATTGTTGAGGCTGAGAATACATCGTATATGATGGGCGGGGCCTAATTTTCGCGCCTCAGATGCGCAGTTAATTTTGTCAAGAAGGCAGCAGACTTCAGCTCTGGTTGGGCCCAAACTGAGTAATTGTCTACCGGAGTGATATTGAAGTGTTTCTCATATCCCTGGGGGCAGGTAGGCACCACAGCAGAGCTGTGGCAAGGTGCAGGGGTTGTCTAAGTTTTTGTCATTAACGGTTTCTGTGTTAATTTACTAGTTTAAGAGGGTTAATTTGCCCCTTGCTTGTGGTGCAATATCCGACTGCTATATAGGACAGGAATACCTTAAAATTGAGGTTTGTTAGCTTTTTAAGCAGATTTGGAAAATTTGTGCGCTTTTTTATTTCTTAAAGGTGCAGTACTCGTTTAAAAAAAAAAAAAAAAAAAATTACATCAATAAATAAAGTGTTTAACGACTTTTGTGGTTATTACTAGCCTGTTCAACATGTCTGACATTGAGGAAAGTCAATGCTCTATGTGTTTAGAAGCCATTGTGGAACCCCCTCTTACATTGTGTCCTTCTTGTACTGAAAGGGCCTTACACTGTAAAGAACATATTTTAGGTAATGAAAGTGTGTCTAAGGATGATTCTCAGTCTGAAGAGAATCAGGATATGCCATCCAATTCTCCCCAAGTGTCACAACCTTTAACGCCCACTCAAGCGACGCCAAGTACTTCTAGTGCGTCTAATTCTTTTACTCTGCAAGATATGGCTGCAGTTATGTCTACTACCCTTACAGAGGTATTATCTAAACTGCCAGTTTTACAGGGTAAACACAGTAGGCCAGGTATTAATGTAAATACTGAACCCTCTGATGCCTTATTGGCCATTTCCGATGTACCTTCACAGTGCTCTGATTTGGGGGTCAGGGAATTGCTGTCTGAGGGAGAACTTTCAGAATCAGGAAATGTGTTGCCTCAGACAGATTCGGACGTCACGTCATTTAAATTTAAACTTGAACATCTCCGTCTGTTGCTCAGGGAGGTTTTAGCGACTCTGGATGATTGCGACCCTATTACAATTCCTCCAGAAAAATTGTGTAAGATGGACAAATATCTAGAGGTGCCTACTTACACTGACGTTTTTCCGGTTCCTAAAAGAATTTCGGAAATTGTTAAAAAGGAATGGGATAGACCAGGTATACCGTTTTCTCCCCCTCCTAACTTAAGAAAATGTTTCCTATATCAGACACCGTTCGGGACTCTTGGCAAATGGTCCCTAAGGTGGAGGGAGCAATATCTACTCTAGCTAAGCGTACAACTATACCTATTGAGGACAGTTGTGTTTTCAAAGACCCTATGGATAAAATATTAGAGGGCCTTCTAAAGAAGTTATTTGTTCACCAGGGTTTTCTTTTACAACCTACAGCCTGCATTGTTCCTGTAACTACTGCAGCTGCTTTCTGGTTTGACGCCCTGGAAGAGTCCCTGAAGGTTGAGACACCTTTAGAGGACATTTTAGATAGAATTAAGGCTCTTAAGCTAGCCAATTCATTTATCACAGATGCTGCTTTTCAAATTGCTAAATTAGCAGTAAAAAACGCAGGCTTTGCCATTCTGGCGCGCAGAGCGTTATGGCTAAAATCGTGGTCTGCTGATGTGTCATCGAAATCTAAGCTTTTAGCTATTCCTTTCAAGGGTAAGACCCTTTTTGGACCTGAATTGAAGGAAATCATTTCTGACATTACTGGAGGTAAGGGTCACACCCTACCCCAGGTCAAGTCTCTTAAGATGAGGGGTAAACAAAATAATTTTCGTTCCTTTCGAAATTTTTAAGGAGTACCCTCTGCTTCCTCTTCCTCCACTAAGCAGGAAGGGAATTTTTCTCAATCCAAGTCTATCTGGAGACCTTACTAGACCTGGAATAAAGGTAAACAAGCCAAGAAGCCAGCTGCTGCTACCAAGACAGCATGAAGGGGCAGCCCCCGATCCGGGACCGGATTTAGTAGGGGGCAGACTTTCTCTCTTTGCTCAGGCTTGGGCAAGGGATGTTCAGGATCCCTGGGCATTGGAAATTGTAACCCAGGGGTATCAGCTGGAATTCAAGGATTTTCTCCCAAGAGGGAGATTTCATATTTCACGTTTGTCTGTAGACCAGACAAAAAGAGAGGCGTTCTTACACTGTGTAAAAGACCTCTATACCATGGGAGTAATTTGCCCAGTTCCAATACTGGAACAGGGACAGGGGTTTTACTCAAATCTGTTCGTGATTCCTAGGATTTTGTCCTTTTTCCAAGAAGGATTGGAGAAGGGATTATCAGCTAGTTCCTTAAAGGGACAAATTTTACTACACAAGCGTCTGGCGGATGTCCCAGACGTTCAGTCTTTTTGTCAGGCTTTAATAAGAATCAAGCCTGTGTTTAAACCTATTGCTCCGCCATGGAGTTTGAATTTAGTTCTCAATGTTCTTCAAGGGGTTCCGTTTGAACCCATGCATTCCATAGATATTAAGCTGTTATCTTGGAAAGTTTTGTTTTTAATTGCTATCTTTTCTGCTCGAAGATTTTCTGAGCTTTCTGCATTACAATGTGATTCGCCTTATCTTATATTCCATTCTGATAAGGTGGTTTTGCGTACTAAACTGGATTCCTTCCTAAGGTTGTTTCTAATAAGAATATTAATCAGGAAATTGTTGTTCCTTCTTGTGTCCTAATCCTTCTTCTAAGAAGGAATGTCTGTTACATAACTTGGACGTGGTTCATGCCTTGAAGCGACCAAGGATTTCCGTCAATCATCTTCTCTATTTTTTGTTTCTTCTGGAAAGCGTACGGGTCAAAAAGCTATGGCTACATCTCGTTCTTTTTGGCTGAAAAGCATCATCCGCCTGGCATACGAGACTGCTGGACAGCAGCCTCCTGAGAAAATTACGGCTCATTCTAATAGAGCTGTGGCTTCCGCATGGGCTTTTATAAACAATGCTTCTGTTGAACAGATTTGTAAGGCTGCGACTTGGTCCTCCCTTCATACTTTTTCCAAATTTTCCAAATTTGATACTTTTGCTTCTTATGAGGCTATTTTTGGGAGAAAGGTTCTTCAAGCAGTGGTGCCTTCCGTTTAGGTATCTGTCTTGTCCCACTCGTTCATCCGTGTCCTGTTGCTTTGGTATTGTATCCCACAAGTAAGGATGAATCCGTGGACTCGTCGTATCTTGTAGAAGAAAAGGAAATTTATGCTTACCTGATAAATTGATTTCTTCTACAATACGACGAGTCCACGGCCCGCCCTGTCCTTTTCAGACAGAATTTATTTTATTTTTCAAAAACTTCAGTAACCTCTGCACCTTTTAGCGTTTCCTTTCTCTTCCTATACCTTCGGTCGAATGACTGGGGGTGGAGAGAATGGAGGAGCTATATATACAGCTCTGCTGTGGTGTTCTTTGCCACTTCCTGTTAGCAGGAGGATAATATCCCACAAGTAAGGATGAATCCGTGGACTCGTCGTATCGTAGAAGAAATCAATTTATCAGGTAAGCATAAATTTCCTTTTTTTACATGTCCAAAAATGTACCAAGTACATCAACATAGCAAAACAAGTATATAATACTTTGAATTTGGATGGTGGTCTGTAATGTCTCAGGAATAACTTGTATGATTATTCACAACAGTAAATTAATCCAGTGTCTGTTCAATATATTCTTTGTTGGTTAATTCCCTGTAGCTGGTGCTATCCTTCCAGGTACAATGTGCATTAATTATTAAAAAATCCAGCATAGAAATCTGGGGTTAGGATCCAAGCTTTTTCTGTAAAATATATTTTTCTGTACTGAGATTTTTTGTTTTGTTTTTATGGTTGTGAGCAGTGACATTTGGTGAAGTTTTGCCTTAGTGGGGCGCCTAGTCTTCTCCCCAACTTAATCCCTGGTGTGATGTTTTGTTTCCCCCAGTGCCTCCAACATGCACCAAAAACATTTCAATACACATACTATTGTACATGCACACACACACAGGCACAAACGTAAAAATATATGGACATACACACACTCTAACATACCTGCTCATGCACAAAAATATAAATGCTCACACACATACACACATTTTCACACAAATATATAAACACTCACACATAAATGCTCATGCACAAAAATATATATACTCACACACATACACACATGTTCACATAAATACATGAACACTCTCACATGGTCCGTAATGATCGAAAGTAACACAAGGTGGTGAAATATTCAAAAGGGATCTGTTATGATGTTGAAAAAGGTGGCAAAATATTCAAAAGGACCGACAGTACTGTTTAAAGGCAGCATCAACATATCAATAACACATCTATAGGAGCTGGGGGATTGTGGGTATATGATATATGTTTTCATTATTCAATGTACAATGACTTGCTCTCAAACACACATATGCTCAAACACAAAACAGAGGTTATAGAGAGCTTAGGTGATTTGGCCACTATACATACTTTATTGTATTTAACCATGCAATGTAGTACACCAGCTTTCAACGCATTTCTTGTATCAGTACAGAACAAACTGGGTACCTACTAAATTAAATTCATCCCTTAGAATATCGCTGTGGAATCTGTTGGTACAAATAACTTCTAATAATAATGGGATCTGCTTGTTACTTTCTCCTTGCAGTCGCAGTCGATAACACAAAGTGCAAAAAAAATACTTTATTTGAAAAACTGACAGTCTGTACCTTCTAAAGCGTCAATTTATGAAGCAGCAGATGCTGTTTCCGACCCACTCCGCTTCAGATCCGCCTGAAGCAGAATTTAAGAAGCAGCAGTCATAAGACTCTGAGGTGGCGAACAGCAATCAGCCCGATCGGATATGATCAGGATGATTGACACCCCCTACTAGCAACCGATTGGCCACAAATGTGCAAGGAGCGGCATTGTACAAGCATTTAACTAGAAATGCTTGTGCAATGATAATTTCTGACAGCGTATGCTGTCTGCATTTATCGATGTCCACCCGCACAATGATAATTCGGCCCCTATGTGTCAGTTTTTCAAGCAAGGTTCTATTTGTACTATGCCTTATTAATAGCTTTACACAGAGAACAGGAACCCAAGTATATAACAGTAATTGAAAAGGGTGTTGCTGGAAGATACTCTCATTTCCAAAAGGTTGATATGTTATGCCTGTATGGAATAGAATATAGTAAACAGATGCTAGACATAATGATGTATTCTTAGCCTTAGAATAATATGTAGATGTATTTTTTTTTCACAATTATATTTGTTGTTTAAGGGCTCGATTTATCAAGCAAAGGTGGACAGGGGCGTACATATTCTCCCCTGTCCACCCCAGCTCGCCTCAGCACTCCAGCCGCAGAAAAAAAACAGGAGTTAAGAGCTTTCTGGGCTAACGCCGGTTCATGAAGCTCTTAACTACTGTGCTCTAAAGTACACTAACACCCATAAACTACCTATGTACCCCTAATCCGAGGTCCCCCCACATCGCCGCCACTCTATTAAATTTTTTTAACCCCTAATCTGCTGCTCCGTACACCGCTGCCAGCTACATTATCCCTATGTACCCCTAATCTGCTGCCCCTAACATCGTCAACACCTACATAATATTTATTAACCTCTAATCTGCCCCCCCAACGTCGCCGCTACCTTACCTACACTTATTAACCCCTAATCTGCCGACCGAACCACACCGCTACTATAATAAATGTATTAACCCCTAATCCGCCTCACTCCCGCCTCAATAACCCTATAATAAATAGTATTAACCCCTAATCTGCCCTCCCTAACATCGCCGACACCTAACTTCAAACATTAACCCCTAATCTGCCAACCGGAGCTCACCGCTATTCTAATATATTTTTTAACCCCTAAAGCTAAGTCTAACCCTAACACTAACACCCCCCTAAGTTAAATATAATTTTTATCTAACGAAATAAATTAACTCTTATTAAATAAATTATTCCTATTTAAAGCTAAATACTTACCTGTAAAATAAACCCTAATATAGCTACAATATAAATTATAATTATATTGTAGCTATTTTAGGATTAATATTTATTTTACAGGCAACTTTGTAATTATTTTAACCAGGTACAATAGCTATTAAATAGTTCATAACTATTTAATAGTTACCTAGTTAAAATAATTACAAAATTACCTGTAAAATAAATCCTAACCTAAGTTACAATTAAACCTAACACTACACTAGCAATAAATTAATTAAATAAAATACCTACAATTATCTACAATTAAACCTAACACTACACTATAAATAAATTAATTAAATAAAATACCTACAATTATCTACAATTAAACCTAACACTACACTATCAATAAATTAATTAAATACAATACCTACAAATAAATACAATTAAATAAACTAACTAAAGTACAAAAAATAAAAAAGAACTAAGTTACAAAAAATAAAAAAATATTTATAAACATTAGAAAAATATTACAACAATGTTAAACTAATTACACCTACTCTAAGCACCCTAATAAAATAACAAAGCCCCCCCAAAATAAAAAAATGCCCTACCCTATTCTAAATTAAAAAAGTTCAAAGCTCTTTTACCTTACCGGCCCTTAAAAGGGCCCTTTGCGGGGCATGCCCCAAAGAATTCAGCTCTTTTGCCTGTAAAAAAAAACATACAATACCCCCCCCAACATTACAACCCACATACCCCTAATCTAACCCAAACCCCCCTTAAATAAACCTAACACTAAGCCCCTGAAGATCTCCCTACCTTGTGTTCACCTCACCGGGTTCAGCGAACAGTCCAGAAGAGGGTCCGAAGTCTTGATCCAAGCGGCGGCTGAAGAACTCCATCATCGGGCTGAAGTCGGAAGTCCATCATCGGGATGAAGTCTTCTATCAAGCCGCATCTTCAATCTTCTTTCTTACGGAGCGGAGCAGAGCCATCTTCTTCCCAGCCGACGTGGATCCAACCTCTTCAAGCGACGCCTACTCGCCGAATGACGGTTCCTTTAAATGACGTCATCCAAGATGGCGTCCCTCGAATTCCGATTGGCTGATAGGATTCTATCAGCCAATCGGAATTAAGGTAGGGATATTCTGATTGGCTGATGGAATCAGCCAATCAGATTCAAGTTCAATCCGATTGGCTGATCCGATCAGCCAATCAGATTGAGCTCGCATTCTATTGGCTGTTCCGATCAGCCAATAGAATGCGAGCTCAATCTGATTGGCTGATTCCATCAGCCAATCAGAATTTTCCTACCTTAATTCCGATTGGCTGATAGAATCCTATCAGCCAATCGGAATTCGACGGAGGCCATCTTGGATAACGTCATTTAAAGGAACCGTCATTTGGCGAGTAGGCGTCGGTAGAAGAGGATGTTCCGCGTCGGCTGGAAGATGATAGCTCCGGAAGAAAGAAGATTGAAGATGCTGCTTCATAGAAGACTTCATCCCGATTATGGACTTCTTCAGCGCCCGCTTGGATCCAGACTTCAGCCCGAGGATGGACGTCACTCTTCAGCCCCCCGCTTGGGCTTGGATCAAGACATCGGAGACTCTTCTGGACAGATCGGGACCCGGTGTGATGAAGACAAGGTAGGGAGATCTTCAGGGGCTTAGTGTTAGGTTTATTTAAGGGGGGTTTGGGTTAGATTATGGGTATGTGGGTGGTGGGTTGTAATGTTGGGGGGGGGGTATTGTATGTTTTTTTTTTACAGGCAAAAGAGCTGAATTCTTTGGGGCATGCCCCGCAAAGGGCCCTTTTCAGGGCTGGTAAGGTAAAAGAGCTTTTCTATTTTAATTTTAGAATAGGGTAGGGCATTTTTTTATTTTGGGGTCTTTGTTATTTTATTAGGGGGCTTAGAGTAGGTGTAATTAGTTTAAAATTGTTGTAATATTTTTCTAATGTTTTTAAATATTTTTTTATTTTTTGTAACTTAGTTCTTTTTTATTTTTTCTACTTTAGTTAGTTTATTTAATTGTATTTATTTGTAGGTATTGTATTTAATTAATTTATTTATAGTGTAGTGTTAGGTTTAATTGTAGATAATTGTAGGTATTTTATTTAATTAATTTATTGATAGTGTAGTGTTAGGTTTAATTGTAGATAATTGTAGGTAGTTTATTTAATTTATTTATTGATAGTGTAGTGTTAGGTTTAATTGTAGATAATTGTAGGTAGTTTATTTAATTTATTTATTGATAGTGTAGTGTTAGGTTTAATTGTAACTTAGGTTAGGATTTATTTTACAGGTAATTTTGTAATTATTTTAACTAGGTAACTATTAAATAGTTCTTAACTATTTAATAGCTATTGTACCTGGTTAAAATAAATACAAAGTTGCCTGTAAAATAAATATTAATCCTAAAATAGCTACAATATAATTATAATGTATATTGTCGCTATATTAGGGTTTATTTTACAGGTAAGTATTTAGATTTAAATAGGAATAATTTATTTAATAAGAGTTAATTTATTTCGTTAGAATAAAATTATATTTAACTTAGGGGGGTGTTAGGGTTAGGGTTAGAATTAGCTTTAGGGGTTAAAAATTTTATTAGAGTAGCGGTGAGCTCCGATCGGCAGATTAGGGGTTAATACTTGAAGTTAGGTGTCGGCGATGTTAGGGAGGGCAGATTAGGGGTTAATACTATTTATTATAGGGTTAGTGAGGCGGGAGTCAGGCGGATTAGGGGTTAATAACTTTATTATAGTAGCGGTGCGGTCCGCTCGGCAGATTAGGGGTTAATAAGTGTAGGCAGGTGGAGGCGACGTTGAGGGGGGCAGATTAGGGGTTAATAAATATAATATAGGGGTCGGCGGTGTTAGGGGCAGCAGATTAAGGGTACATAGCTATAATGTAGCTTGCCGTGGTGTACGGAGCGGCAGATTAGAATTAATAATAATATGCAGGGGTCAGCGATAGCGGGGGCGGCAGATTAGGGGTTAATAAGTGTAAGGTTAGGGGTGTTTAGACTCGGGATTCATGTTAGGGTGTTAGGTGCAGACTTAGGAAGTGTTTCCGCATAGCAAACAATGGGGCTGCATTAGGAACTGAACGCTGCTTTTTTGCAGGTGTTAGGTTTTTTTTCAGCTCAAACTGCCCCATTGTTTCCTATGGGGAAATCGTGCACGAGCACGTTTTTGAAGCTGGCCGCGTTCGTAAGCACCGCTGGTATCGAGAGTTGCAGTGGCGTTAAATTATGCTCTACGCTCCTTTTTTGGAGCCTAACGCAGCCATTCTGTGAACTCTAAATACCAGCGGTATTTAAAAGGTGCGGGAGAAAAAAAGCACGCGTAGCTAACGCACCCCTTTGGCCGCAGAACTCTAAATCTAGCCGTTAGTTTCTATAAAGTAATTTTAGTTTCTCTAAAGTAGTGGGCAATAAAACAGACTGTGCAAACAAAGGCTGTGTGGAAACTCTGTTAGATAATTACGTTACAATAATTATGTTCCACATAGCCTTAATTGCATAGTTTATTTTATTGCCTGTTTGATATCTGCTGTAATTGTCCCCAGCAGGAGAAATAAGGGAAAACAACTTCAAACATGGCATGGGATATTTATCTTTGTTGAGTCTCCACCAATGCAAAGGGTTTTTGTCCTTGGCAAAGGACCTTTCAACAAAGTAGGCGTGGATTTCATTTCTAACTTAAATATCTATATGCAGTGGTAAATAACCAGACAACCATATCACTGCTTCCACTAATATCAAAACTCCTTGAAAAACTAGTTTACAATCGCCTAACCCACTTCCTGTCCACCAACTCCTTGCTTGACCCCCTGCAATCTGGATTCCACCCCAAACACTCAACTGAGACTGCCCTTTCCAAGGTTACTAACGATCTTCTCTCTGCTAAAAATATTGGCCACTACTCCATACTCATCTTACTTGACCTCTCAGCTGCCTTCGACACAGTTGACCACCCCCTCCTCCTACAGACCCGTAGCTCTTTTGGCCTCTGTGACACTGCTCTTTCCTGGATTTACTCTTTTCTTTCTCACAGGTCTTTTTATGTGTCATTTGCCGGCGACTCCTTCTCTCCAATGCCTCTGTCTGTTGGAGTACCTCAAGGATCTGTTCTGGGTCCTCTACTCTTCTCCATTTATACTTCTTCACTGGGTAAACTTATCAACAGTTATGGCTTCAAATATCACCTCAATGCTGATCTACCTCTCCACCCCTGCTCTCTCTCCCTCTGTCCTTTCTCATGTCAGCGACTGCTTATTTGGCATTTCTTCCTGGTTGGCTTCTCACCACCTAAAGATTAACATGTCCAAGACTGAGCTCCTTCTTATCCCCCCTCAAGCTCTACGCCGACTTGTGACTTCTCTATCCCTGTTGACGGCATCACTATTTCCCCATCGCCCCAAGTCCGCTGCCTCAGAGTTACACTTGACTCAAAGCCATCCTTCACCCCCCATATCCAATCGCTTTCTACATCCTGCCGCAAACATCTACACAACATTTCCAAGATTCAACCTTTTCTGTGCGCTAACACCACAAAGCAAATAATCCACTCCCTTGTTATTTCCCGACTTAACTACTGCAATAACCTACTCACTGGCCTTCCTCTTTCCCACCTCTCCCCCCTTCAATCCATCCTAAATGCCTCTGCCAGGCTGATCCACATTTTTCCGTCGCTCTGTATCTGCTGCACCTCTCTGCGTGTCCATTCATTGGCTCCCCATACACAGCAGAATAAAATTCTAAATTCTCACCCTTGCATACAAAGCGCTCACCAACACCACTCTCCCCTCGTCCTATCTTCTCTAATCAACAAGTATACTCCCGCCCACCCACTATGATCCAACAATGACCTGCTCCTTGCATCTGCGACTATCACCTCCTCTCATGCTAGACTACAAGACTTCTGTCATGCAGCACCCTCTGGAATACTCTCCCTTGTGCTGTCAGGCTTTGCCCTTATCTTTCTTCCTTTAAATTCTCTCTGAAGACTTTTCTGTTCAGAGAAGCCTACCACCCAACTCAATAATATTTCTCTTACCTAACATGTCCCTCATCTATCTCTGCATTAACATCTTTCTCAATCTAGCAGTCCTCACCTCCTGTTTCTCAAACTCCTTCCCTTCTAGATTGTAAGTTCCCACGGGAATAGGGCCCTCGATTCCTCCTGTATGTGTTTGTAAATTCTGTCCTGTCTCTTAGTCTTAGAAGTTTTATATTATTGTTTTATTTAAATGAACTATATCCATGGACAGAGCTGCGGAATATGATGGCGCTCAATAAATAAAGTATAATAATAATAATAAGGTTGGTAAACAATATCTAATCTGCTCTTCAAATAGTTACTTAGAGTTTGAATCTGGTACATATCACAATTTATTAAAAATATAAAATAACAATTAAAAAAGGTCCAGAGCGCTAAGTACTATATATCAATAGCCTTACACAATTAGCTATGATGGTGATCAGGGACATTACACAGTATTAGATCCCAAAGTAGTTTTATTCAAGAGAGGAGCATCCATTTAATACAGTTCTAATGATTTTTGCCAGAGAAAGAAGGCTCCCAGTTTATTCTAATAAAGTGATTATTTTACTCACACGCCAGCGATAAGGGGTATAACACGAGTGTTTGTGCATCAGATTTTATACTCGTATTATAAGTTGAAAGTAAACAAGATCACTTGAGCACATTTTAAGTTAATGTTCATCTGATTAATGCGTCCTCAGACCTCTGGTTAACTGTTTTGCAAAACAAAAAAGTGTCACAAACCACATAAAAATTACATTACAAAGTACATTTACACTCATAATAAAACCATCTAATAAAATTATTAAAAAAATATTGCACAAACAGTTATAAGGGATCAAAGATATGAGCAACAACAAAAAAAACAAAGGAAGCAGAGCCCGGGTAAGTCAAAGCAAAAAGACGTTTTAAAAACACATGGATCTGGATACAAAACAAAACAATAAAACTACATGCAGGGAAAAAAGGTCAGACGCGTTTCGGCTTACGCCTTCATCTGTGACCTATCAAAGGCAGGCAAAGGGCTTTAACATAGAGATACATACATATACATGTCTAAAGATGCAAATGTATATATTTCCAGACATATATACACATATAAACACATAAATATATTTGTACACACATATATATATGAAAACATGAAAAAACATATTTATGCTATATTCATTTTAAATAAAGGTTTTAACTATGTATTTTCTGTAAATATTTTACATTCCTATGTTCTACACTTAGCAGAATATGTTGTATTTATAAACATATATTCCTACTTTTCTATGTGAAGAGCATTGTAATGGGAAATATTCATATTTTCATGTTAGCACACATGAGAATATGGGACCGGGTTTTTGTGCGAGTTGGGTGTTAGGTTTTTTTCAACTTATTTTGCTCCATTTACTTTTATAGGGGGGGGGGGGGGGGGGGTTAGGTTATCCCGCATACAATAATCTAATTTTGGCATTTTGCGCTTGTCGGGTTAGCGATCAAGCAAAAAGTTTAATTTCAAATCATAATACGAGCGCAAACCCGAGGCACGTAAATAGCTTACTTCTAGAGCAGTTAACGCTCGAGCTGGAGTGTTAAAGGGACAGTCTACTCCAGAATTTGTATTGTTTAAAAATATAGATAATCCCTTTACTACCCATTCCCCAGTTTTGCATAACTCTGTGATTACCTGGTTTCTAAGCTGCTAAGGACTGCCCCCTTATCTCAGTTCTTTTGACAGACATGCATTTTAGCCAATCAGTGCTGACTCTTGAATAACTCCAAGGGAGTGAGCACAATGTTATCTATATGATGCACATGAACTAGAAGTGTCTGTCAAAAACTGTCAAAATGCACTGAGATAAGAGGCAGTTGAATGGCTTAAAATTTAGCATATGAGCCTTCCTAGCTTTAGCTTTCTAAAAAGAATACCAAGAAAGCAAAGCAAATTTGATGATAAAAGTAAATTGAAAAGTTGTTTAAAATCGCATGCCCTAATGAAATCATGAAAGTTTAATTTTGACTAGACTGTCCCTTTAACACTTTAATGACCAGACCATTTTTCAATTTTTTATATTTTTACATTTCTGTGGTGTTTGTGTTTAGCTGTAATTTTCCTCTTACTCATTTACTGTACCCACACATATTATATATACGTTTTTTTTCTCGCCATTAAATAGACTTTCTAAAGATACCATTATTTTCATCATATCTTATAATTTACTATAAAAAAATATATCAAATATGATGGAAAAATGGAAAAAAACCCACACTTTTACTAACTTTGACCCCCAAAATCTGTTACACATCTACAACTACAAAAAAACACCCATACTAAATAGTTTCTAAATTTTCTCCTGAGTTTAGAAGTACCCAATGTTTACATGTTCTTTGCTTTTTTGCAAGTTATAGGGCAATAAGTACAAGTAGCACTTTGCTATTTCCAAACCATTTTTTTCAAAATTAGTGATAGTTACATTTTAATACTGATATCTGTCAGGAGTCCATGAAAAACCCTTTACATGTATATATTTTTAAAAAAAAGACAACCTAAGGTATTAAACTTGGGGTATTTTGACTCTTTTCATGCAACCATTTTACCACCAATCTATGCCAAACATAAAGGCTTACATTAAGGCTTACTGCCAAATAACACCCCAATATGTGGTTAGCAACATCTCCTGAGTACAGTGATATCACCCATGTATAGGTGTGTTGGGTTCCCTGGCAGCTAAAAGGCCTTATTTTTAGGTGGTGCATTCCAGTTTTCCAACTTGGAATTTTCACAGCTGTCATCATGCACCCATGTCCTATTTGCGACATTTCTGAAGCCGGCCAATGTAAGGCCTAGATTTAGAGTTGGGCGGTAGCCGTCAAAACCAG
Source organism: Bombina bombina (assembly GCF_027579735.1). Taxonomy (NCBI): domain Eukaryota; kingdom Metazoa; phylum Chordata; class Amphibia; order Anura; family Bombinatoridae; genus Bombina; species Bombina bombina. The sequence goes on from NC_069506.1 coordinate 223,135,108, forward strand.
CGTTAGAGGGTCCTAACGCCGGTTTTTACCGCCCGCTGGTATTTGGAGTCAGTCAGGAAAGGGTCTAACGCTCACTTTCCAGCCGCAACTTTTCCATACCGCAGATCCCCCTACGCCATTTGCGCATCCAATCTTTTCAATGGGATCTTTCTAACGCCGGTATTTAGAGTCTTGGCTGAAGTGAGCGTTAGAAATCTAACGGCAAAACTCCAGCCGCAGAAAAAAGTCAGTAGTTAAGAGCTTTCTGGGCTAACGCCGGTTTATAAAGCTCTTAACTACTGTGCTCTAAAGTACACTAACACCCATAAACTACCTATACACCCCTAAACCGAGGTCCCCCCACATCGCCGCCACTCTATTAAAAATTTGTAACCCCTAATCTGCCGCTCCGTACACCGCCGCCAGCTACGTTATCCCTATGTACCCCTAATCTGCTGCCCCTAACATCGCCGACCACTATGTTATATTTATTAACCCCTAATCTGCCGCCCCCGCTATCGCTGACACCTGCATATTATTATTAACCCCTAATCTGCCGCTCCGTACACCGACACAACCTACATTATCCCTATGTACCCCTAATCTGCTGCCCCTAACACCGCCGACCCCTATATTATATTTATTAACCCCTAATCTGCCGCCCCCAACGTCGCCTCCACCTACCTACAATTATTAACCCCTAATCTGCCGACCGGATCTCACCGCTACTCTAATAAATGTATTAACCCCTAAAGCTAAGTCTAACCCTAACATAACATATTATTATTAACCCCTATTTTACAGGCAACTTTGTAATTATATTAACCAGGTACAATAGCTATTAAATAGTTAATAACTATTTAATAGTTACCTAGTTAAAATAATTACAAAATTACCTGTAAAATAAATTCTAACCTAAGTTACAATTAAACCTAACACTACACTATCAATAAATTAATTAAATACAATACCTACAATTATCTACAATTAAACCTAACACTAAACTATCAATAAATTAATTAAATACAATACCTACAATTATCTACAATTAAACCTAACACTACACTATCAATAAATAAATTAAATAAAATACCTACAAATAAATACAATTAAATAAACTAACTAAGTTACAAAAAATAAAAAAATATTTACAAACATTAGAAAAATATTACAACAATTTTAAACTAATTACACCTACTCTAAGCCCCCTAATAAAATAACAAAGCCCCCCAAAATAAAAAAATGCCCTACCCTATTCTAAATTAAAAAAGTTCAAAGCTCTTTTACCTTACCTGAAAAGTGCCCTTTGCAGGGCATGCCCCAAAGAATTCAGCTCTTTTGCCTGTAAAAAAAACACATACAATACCCCCCCCAACATTTACAACCCACCACCCACATACCCCTAATCTAACACAAACCCCCCTTAAATAAACCTAACACTAAGCCCCTGAAGATCTTCCTACCTTATCTTCACCTCGCCGGATATCACACCGATCCGTCCTGGCTCCATGATCCGGCTGAAGTCTTCATCCAAGCGGGAGCTGAAGAGGTCCATGATCCAACTGAAGTCTTCTATCAATGGCATCTTTAATCTTCTTTCTTCCGGATCCATGTTCATCCCGCCGACGCGGAACATCCATCTTCACCGACGACTTCCCGACGAATGACGGTTCCTTTAAGGGACGTCATCCAAGATGGCGTCCCTCGAATTCCGATTGGCTGATAGGATTCTATCAGCCAATCGGAATTAAGGTAGGAAAATTCTGATTGGCTGATGGAATCAGCCAATCAGAATCAAGTTCAATCCGATTGGCTGATCCGATCAGCCAATCAGATTGAGCTTGCATTCTATTGGCTGTTCCGATCAGCCAATAGAATGCGAGCTCAATCTGATTGGCTGATCGGATCAGCCAATCGGATTGAACTTGATTCTGATTGGCTGATTCCATCAGCCAATCAGAATTTTCCTACCTTCATTCCGATTGGCTGATAGAATCCTATCAGCCAATCAGAATTCGAGGGACGCCATCTTGGATGACATCCCTTAAAGGAACCGTAATTCGTCGGGAAGTTGTCGGTGACGATGGATGGATCCGCGCTGGAGGTCTTGAAGATCAGCCGGTCATCATCGGATTAAAGAACATAGAAGATGCGGCTTGGATGAAGATGTTTGCCGGTCCAGATGTCCTCTTCTGCCCGCTTGGATCAAGACTTCAGCCGGAGGATGGACGTCACTCTTTAGCCTCCGCTTGGGCTTGGATCAAGATTTCGGAGGCTTGAATCAAGACTTCGGTGGACGGATCGGTGAACCTGGCATGGTGAAGATAAGGTAGGAAGATCTTCAGGGGCTCAGTGTTAGGTTTATTTAAGGCGGGTTTGGGTTAGATTAGGGGTATGTGGGTGGTGGGTTGTAATGTTGGGGGGGGTATTGTATGTTTTTTTTTACAGGCAAAAGAGCTGAATTATTTGGGGCATGCCCCGCAAATGGCCCTTTTCAGGGCTGGTAAGGTAAAACTTTTTTAATTTAGAATAGGGTAGGGCATTTTTTTATTTTGGGGGCCTTTGTTATTTTATTAGGGGGCTTAGAGTAGGTGTAATTAGTTTAAAATTGTTGTAATATTTTTCTAATGTTTGTAAATATTTTTTTATTTTTTGTAACTTAGTTCTTTTTTATTTTTTGTACTTTAGTTAGTTTATTTAATTGTAGTTATTTGTAGGTATTGTATTTAATTAATTTATTGATAGTGTAGTGTTAGGTTTAATTGTAGATAATTGTAGGTAGTTTATTTAATTTATTTATTGATAGTGTAGTGTTAGGTTTAATTGTAACTTAGGTTAGGATTTATTTTACAGGTAATTTTGTAATTATTTTAACTAGGTAACTATTAAATAGTTATTAACTATTTAATAGCTATTGTACCTGGTTAAAATAAATACAAAGTTGCCTGTAAAATAAATATTAATCCTAAAATAGCTACAATATAATTATAATTTATATTGTAGCTATATTAGGATTTATTTTACAGGTAAGTATTTAGCTTTAAATAGGAATAATTTATTTAATAAGAGTTAATTTATTTAGTTAGATTTAAATTATATTTAACTTAGGGGGGTGTTAGGGTTAGGGTTAGACTTAGCTTTAGGGGTTAATACATTTATTATAGTAGCGGTGAGCTCCGGTCGGCAGATTAGGGGTTAATTATTGTAGGTAGCTGGCGGCGACGTTGTGGGGGGCAGATTAGGGGTTAATAAATATAATATAGGGGTCGGCGGTGTTAGGGGCAGCAGATTAGGGGTACATAACTATAATGTATGTTGCGGCGGTGTACGGAGCGGCAGATTAGGGGTTAATAATAATATGCAGGTGTCAGCGATAGCGGGGGCGGCAGATTAGGGGTTAATAAATATAACATAGTGGTCGGCGATGTTATGGGCAGCAGATTAGGGGTACATAGGGATAACGTAGCTGGCGTCGGTGTACGGAGCGGCAGATTAGGGGTTAATAATAATATGCAGGGGTCAGCGATAGTGGGGGCGGCAGATTAGGGGTTAATAAGTGTAAGGTTAGGGGTGTTTAGACTCGGGGTTCATGTTAGGGTGTTAGGTGCAGACTTAGAAACTGTTTTCCCATATGAAACAATGGGGCTGCGTTAGGAGCTGAACGCTGCTTTTTTGCAGGTGTTAGTTTTTTTTCCAGCTCAAACAGCCCCATTGTTTCCTATGGGGGAATCGTGCACGAGCACGTTTTTGAAGCTGGCCGCGTCCGTAAGCACCGCTGGTGCAGAGAGTTGCAGTGGCGGTAAATATGCTCTACGCTCCCTTTTTGGAGCCTAACGCAGCCATTCTGTGAACTCTAAATTCCAGCGGTATTTAAAAGGTGCGGGAGAAAAAAAGCCAGCGTAGCTAACGCACCCCTTTGGCCGCAGAACTCTAAATCTAGCCATAAGTTACCCCCATCAAACCATATATTTTTGAAAAGTAGACACCCTAGGTCTTCCTGATATTTTAACACTTTCCATGCTCTAATTCAACCACTAGTCTTTGTCAAACCTTTGGGTAGTCATATTTTTGTGTTATTTTTCATACACATTGTACTTTAGGCATGGATTCTCAATTCCTGTTATGTGTTACTGTGATAAAACACCTCAAAATGTGTTCAAAAACATCTCTTGAGTACAGTGATAACACCCATGAATCGGTTTGTCAGGTTTTCAGGGGGCTAAAATGCCTTATTTTTAGGGGGTGCATTTCAGTTTTCCAACTTGGAATTTTCACATCTGTCATCATGTACCCATGTCCTATTTGCAACATTTCTGAAGCCGTGCAATGTAATTTACCCCCATCAAACCATATATTTTTGAAATGTAGACACCCTAGGCTATTTGACATGCTGGTATTTTAACACTTTCCATGCACTAATTCAACCACCAGTCTTTGTCAAACTTTTGGGTATTTTACATACACATTGTAGTTTAGGCATGAATTATCAACTCCTGTTATATGATACTGGCAAAAAACATCTCAATATGTATTCAACAACATCTTCTGAGTACAGTGATACCACCTATGCATAGGTTTGTTAGGTAGTTTGGGGTTTGCAATGCCAAACTTCTGACATATGTTAAATTTGAAAAAATCACACACATCTTCTTTGCCTATCTTCTTTTGGGGTGCCTTTTTACATACCCCAATTTATTTGTTCACCATGAACGTGCATATATTTCAGAAGTTGAGACCCCAAGGTATTGCATATGGGCTGTTTTGATGCCTTTGATGCAACTGTTTTAGTAAAAAAAAAAGTGGAGAAAGTGAGTGGTGGTATTTTTTTTATTTTTACACACACATTGCTTTTTGGCTGTGATTTAGGAGAGCCTGTTGTAAGTTATTGCAAGAAAACACTCCAGGTTGTTTTCTGCAAGACCTCCTGAGTACACCTATGACCCCCTATGCATAGGTTTACCAGGATTTTGGGAAGGTTCTGTTACAGTTTTATGACTTGTAATTTGAGTTAAAAGTGAGAGTATTTCTTCTGATAGGCCTATCTTTAGTTTGGGGCCTATCGCATACCCCAGTTTTATTTTATTTATTGCCATTAAAGTGTATATATTTGAAATGTTGACACCCCAAGGTATTGTATATGGTGTGCTTTGATTCAACCGTTTTAGCCAAAAAAAAAACTGGAGAAAGTGTATGGTGGTAATTTTTACATTTTCATTTTTACACACAAATTGCTTTTGACTATGATTTAGGAGTGTCTGTTGTAAGTTATTGCAAAAAAACACTCCAGGTTGTTTTCTGCAAGACTTTCTGAGTACACCTATGCCCCCCATGCATAGGTTTGACAGGATTTTGGGAAGGTTCTGTTAAAATTTTATGATTTGTAATTTTAGTTAAAAGTGAGAGTATTTCTTCTGATTGGCTTATCTTTAGTTTGGGGCCTATCGCATACCCCAGTTTTATTTATTGCTGTGAAAGCATATATATTTGAAATGTTGACCCCCCCAAGGTATTGTATATGGTGTCCTTTGATATAACTATTATAGCCCAAAAATTGGAGAAAGTGTATGGTGGCAATTTTAAGTTTTACACACACTTTGCTTTTTGACTATGATTTAGGAGAGCATGTTGTAAGTTATTACAAAAAAACGCTCCAGGTTGTTTTCAGCAAGGCCCCCTGAGTATACCAATGACCCCCATGCATAGGTTTGACAGGGGTTTTGGTAAAATACAGCACCAATTTTAGAACTTCTAAAAAATAGTGTAGTGAAATGTAAAAATCTGGCACAGTAAAAGTAAAAAAAAAAAAAAAAGACTCTAACAGTGAGCATAACAAAAAAAAAAAAAAACTGAACGGCAAATAATAAAAAAAAAAAAATGCAGAGTCCATGCTGTCCAGGGCAATCAGGACAGTAATATGTGGTGTCCTTTCTCTGCCCCCTCTTGGTACAGACTCTTTTTTTTGAGGTTTCTGCTTTGCCACAGTAGGGGGGATTTTAAAAATAAAATGGGTAGCCCAACTCTGCTCTCTCCCATCACCGCCCCGGGAGCAGGTGCATCTTGGTACAAAATCCCCAAAATGATCTGGAGCTGAAACTGTAAAAAAGTCAGTTTAATTGCGGGGTTTGCTTTTTTGAACAACAAAAAAATGTTGTGGGTTGCAAATTGCATCCTTTTTGTACCAGGCCTTTGACTTCCGCATAATTAGGTAGGGCTTCAGCAGCTGATCTGCCAAATCAACCCCACCCACATACCGGTAATAAGCCTTGATGCACACTGGCTTCATTGTGCTCTCAGCCTTGCCACGTACAGAGTCCTCTACAGTCCTCTCTGTGTGGATGGTGGTAAGAAGGTATATATCCTTCTTATCTCTGTACTTAACTGCCAACAGCTCCTCTTGGTGCAGAGCTGATGTCTCCCCCCTTCGTAGCCGGGTGCGTGCAAGTTGTCCTGGGAAACCAGTGCAGTTCTTTTTAATTGTACCGCAAGCTACTGTATCAAAGCAATACAGTAGCTTGAACAAAAGGATACTTGTATAGAAATGATCTAAATACAAGTGGTACCCTTTGTTCATCAGGGGTAATATCAGGTCCCAGACAATCTTGCCACTGGTTCCCATATGTTCTGGGCAACCTGGAGAGTCAAGGTGGCTATCCTTTCCCTCGTACACCCGGAAGGTCTGAGTATACCCAGTCTCGCTCTCACAGAGCTTATACATCTTTACCCCATACCTGGAGCGTTTGGAAGGAATATACTACTTGAATCCCAGTCTTCCCTTATACTTTATCAGGGATTCATCCACGCATATATTCCTTCCAAGTGTATAAGCCTCTGCAAATCTGGCAGCAAAGTGGGTAATCAGGGGGCGGATTTTATACAGCCTGTCAAATTGGGGATGCTTCCTAGGGGGGCACAGGCTGTTGTCGCTGAAGTGCATGAAATGTAGAATCATTTCATACCTTTTCCATGACATACTCTGGGAGAAAATGGGGGTAGAGCAGATGGGGCTACTGCTCCAGTAGGAGCGAATGGAGGGTTTCTTTTAATTCTGGCACATTGATGGGGGCCCATTGCTGCTTTGCCAAATATGAGTCAGGCTTTGCAGCACGGAACTGATGGGCATATTAATTAGTTTGGGCGACAATGTTCCCCAATACATCATCACCCAGAAACACCTCCATAAACTGTTGGGGGCTAAACGCTGCGACATCCATATTGATGCCAGGATTGGCAGTGAAGGGTGGGATTTCTGGCCTTTGGTGATGAGGCACTACCCACTCCTCAGCAGCAATGCCAGCTGGAGCAACACGTCTCCTTCTGGAAAAAGGGCTAGCAGCCACAGATACATCACTATCAGTTGAGACTGTGGTATGGATTTATCATAGTGCGAGCGGACATGATACAATTTAGCATATCAAGTCCGCTGCACATCAATAAATGCTGACAGTATACGCTGTTGGCATTTATTATTGCACCAGCAGTTATTGTGAACTGCTTGTGCAATGCTACCCCCTGCAGATTTGTGGCCAATCGGGGGAGTGTCAATCAACCAGATTGTATTCAATTGGGTTGATTTCTGTCCGCAGCCTCAGAGCAGGCGGACAAGTTATGGAGCAGCAGTCTTAAGACCGCTGCTTCATAACTTCTGTTTCCGGCGAGCCTGAAGGCTCGTGCGGAAATAAGGGCATCAAGCTCCATACAGAGCTTGATAAATCGCCCACTGTATCTAATGATGTATCTGAGCATATGGCAGGGTCAAAATTGGGGTCAGACACAAGGATGGCATACGCCTCCTCAGCACTATATATTCTCCGTGTCTCACAAAAAAAGCTAGGGGTTAATGGCTCTGAAAAGAACCTTTGGGTCTCACAATTCTTAACAGATATATTAGATAAATCTCTCTCTCCTAAACACAGATCTCTCTCTCTCTCCCACAAAAACACAAGTGAGGAGTAAGATCCACACTGATCAGAGTCAATATGTACTAATATTAACATGATCAGACAAATGGGATTTTTTATTATTAAAAATTAAATTATAGAGCAAGCTCTGATTGGATGACACTACCCTGCCCCTATGATGAGGCAGGCTAGGGACACCCCCAGAAGCCCCATGATGCACTGGGCATTGCCATCTTTGAAGCCACATGGGGTGGGGGAGGGGGGCTATGTGGTGCTTTTATTAAAGTTATTTTTACAACTTACTGAGTGCCTTGACCCACCGAGGCACTCAGCACACAAGCAGAGTATCTGAAGCATGTCTGATCACTTCCGATGCACTGCTAGACTGTCAGGCTCCACGTGGAGCGAAACCAGAAATGATCACTCATGGGGAGTGATCAATCCGGGGCCCTGCAGTCAGGAACAGTATTGCAGGATGCCTCGACTTTGAGGCATCGCTGCAATACTGTTAGAGTGGCTGGAAGCGATCTCGATCACTTCCAGAGCTCAGATTACCTGAGGACATACAGGGTACGTCCTCGTCGTTAAGAGGTTAAATAACTCTTCACTTGTAATCTGGCCCATAATCTGCAAAAGCAAGAAATCAGCTAATAACTGTGCAAATAGATAAATAATAAGCTCGGCACAAGATCATGCAAAGTATAGTACCAAATCACTGGATTTAATATAAACAATCTAAATCATGATTTATTATTTCTGGGTTGCACAGGTGATCTAATCCACATAAGTAAGTTTAAAAAGAAAAGTATACAGTCCTGAAAAAGTTAAAACTAAATGTCTGTTGACACCCTTTAGGCTAAGGACATAACCCTAAAAAACAATACCATGTGCAGGAGTTGATCGGCGTGAAGCAGCTGGTGCCATGCGCAGACCAACTAATCACAGACCAGCTAATCGATAATAAGAATCGTTGACAACTATTTTCATTATCGATTACATTGATTAGTTGTTGCAGCTCTAATTTCAACCACTGCTTTGTATCACAACCGCATATGCTAGTTGATTGACTTTGAAAGCTTCATCCAGTATATAGCAGAGCTTTTAAAAAGCATAGTAGTTGATGTAGACTGACTACGTCATAGTCATGCTTAGATTACATTTAGGTTGTTCTGATTTATTTTAAAGAAAAACTAAAATTGAATCCTTTCTGTGTTCCAGTGCTGGGCACTCTCACAGTCACATATGTAGAAGCGATAAGGAGTGGCTCAGTTCCCTGCATGGAGAATGCAGTGACAGCTCTTGCAGAGATAGAGAATACAGCAGCCATACAGGATGCTTTGTCTTCATATGAGGTTGACATGAACGAGCTGGCAAGCAAGTTTCCAACAGAAACGCAAGAGGAGTTCTTAAATCATCATAGTGCGTGTGAAAAGAAGGCAATAAAAGTATTTTTGAACAGATCGTTTAAGGATGACAAACGAGAATATCAGGTCCAACTAACAGTAAGTTACTGGAATATTTACATCATTTATGCTAAAGGGGATTTTTTGGAACACTTACCGCTAACTCTTAGGTTATTCCTGCTTGTCATAATGTACAAAGACCATCTACAGTCAACGATTCACCACCATACATTAATATTATTATATTTCCTTTAGTAAAAACAAATATGTTAAATCAAAGTAAACATAAAAAACAGCAAATAACTTACTTAAAATTAGCACTTAAAATGTCTCACTGTAGACCCTACCCTCAGTGTGATAGGAGTGGAGACTTAAAGGTTTAGGAAAACCAACAAAAACTTGCATGATTCAGATCATGTAATTTTAAGACATTTTTGAATTCACTTCTATTTTCAAATGTACTTTATTCTCTTGGTATCCGTTGTTGCAAAAAAAAAAAGTATGTATCCAACACTAGTGGGAGCTAGCTGGTTATTGTTGCCTGCGCACATTTGTCTCTTGCGATTGGCTGACTAGATGTGTTGAGCTGCTCTTTCAACAAAGAATACCAAGTTAATGAAACAAATTTGATAATAGAAGTAAATTAGAAAGTTGTTAAAAATGGCATGCTCTACATGAACAAGACAGAAACATTTTGGGTTTCATGTCCCTTAAGTTTAATTCTGCCCGTTTGGAGCATGAACAAATCTGACTCCCTGTTTATATAATTTATTCACTTAATACTAAACCAACTCTAGAAGTTTTATCAGGCTAGACAAACCTTCCTGCAGAGACCACAGCTTTCTTTTAGGGCTGTTACAATAAGTAATGGACACTGCACAAAGTGTCCATTGGAGCATGAACAAATCTGACTCCCTGTTTATATAATTTATTCACTTTATACTAAACCAACTCTAGAAGTTTTATCAGGCTAGACAAACCTTCCTGCAGAGACCACAGCTTTCTTGTAGGGCTGTTACAATAAGTAATGGACACTGCACAAAGGAAGTTTAAAAACATAAATAAAAGGTAAAATCCATATAAATAGATGAATAATAGATATTGCAATGATTTCTATTACATATAGGCCACTGCTTAGTGTTTTTTTTTATTACAACAATAAAACAGGCTGTTTAATATACCTTTAATGATTATGCTTTATGTTTTATTTATTTTTTCTATTTAGAGTTTTTTGCAAAAGAAATTTGAGGAGTTTTCAAGATGCAACCAAGAAAAATCTATCACAAAATGTAGAAACCTAATTAAGCAACTAAATGCTAATATGGAAGAAAAGATGAAACGTGGAGATTTCTGCAAGGCCGGAGGACACAAAATATTTGCAAAAGAAAAAGAGACTCTGATAAATGCTTATAATAATACCCCTGGCAAAGGAATAAAGGTACAGTGACATCTAAAAAGAGTAAAGATTATAGTAACCTTGTTGCACACAGTTATGAATGTATTATAAAGGTATTTACAAAACCTTCGTATCAACAGGAATGCTGTCTGTTGTTTTGAATAGGAATTATAAGAAGTTGTCCTTACAGCAGGTAAAGGGTTAATAAACACGGTGACACAAATGATTTGCTGCGTTGAGTTTATACTGGTATCTCTATATGATATACGTAACAGTTCTTAAACAGCCACCTTAAAGGGATAGTAAAGTCCAAATTAAACTTTCATGAGTCAGATAGGGCATGTAATTTTAAACAACTTTCTATTTCACTTTTATCATCGATTCTGCTTTGTTCTCTTGGTATTCTTAATTAAAAGCTGAACCTAGGTAGGCTCATATGCTAATTTAGAGACAAACAAAACAGATGTACAAAATATGTTAGAATGTTGACAAACAATATCTATGTACACAGGTTAAAATACTCCCCTCTGTATATACCGCTGCCGTCTATCAGTCTCTCCCAAAATGAGACAGTGGTAATTGTAGTGGTGTGTGGTATAGAGGCGCAGGTGTTTTCTTGTTCTGTGCTCCAAAATTGCTCTGAAAAAGTTCAGAGTCCAGCTTCCTCTCAAAGATCTGAATGATATTTTGTAATTAAGTATTAGGTATTCTCCCAATCCACTGTAGCTGTGAATACAGGATAACGTACTTTAAATGCAGTATACAACTGGTGCACCAGTCATAAGCTAATTTCTAAGCCATTAAAGGCCGCCTCTTATCTGAAAGCATTTGACAGTTTTTCACAGCTAGAGGGCGTTAGTTCATATGTTTCACTTAAATAACATTGTGCTCATGCACGTGGAGTTGTTTTAAAGTCAGCACTAATTGCCTAAAATGCAAGTCTGTCAAAAGATCTGAGATAAGGGGGCAGTCTGCAGAAGCTTAGATACAAGGTAATTACAGAGGTAAAAAGTATATTTCTATAAGAGTGTTGGTTATGCAAAACTGGGGAATGGTAAATAAAGGGATTGGTTATCTTTTTAAACAATAACATTTTTGGTGTTTACTATCCCTTTAATCCCTTTAAAGGGATATGGAACCCAAACATATTTATTTTGTGATTCAGACAGAACATACCCTTTTTAAAAAGTTTCCAATGTACTTCTATTATCAATTATGCTTCGTTCCCATAATATTCTGCATTGAAGAGATACCTAGGTAGGTGTCTGGAGCACTAGATGGCAGAAAATAGTGCTGCTATCTAGTGCGCTTGCAAATGGATAACATTCTTGCAAAACTAGAAGTTGTGTAAAATCGCATGCTCTACCGGAATCATGAAAGAACAATTTTGGGTTCACCTTCATCTGCACTTGGAAGTTACATTTATGCAGTTGTTATAACTAAAAGAGGGAAAAAAGTTCAAGAACTAAAGCCTGAGCGTATGCAATATGCTTTCAGCCTATTAAATACAGTAGGATTGTAAAGTCTATGCAATAACTTTTACTTTGAATGTCAAATTAACAGTAGAATTGTTTCTGACAAATTTCCTTTAATTTCTTTGTCCCCTGTATCTTGTGACAGACTTCAGCCAATCACAGACTTGTATATGTATATAAGCTGTGAACGCTTGTTGCACATGCTCAGTAGGAGCTGGTTCCTCACAAACACCTAGATTAGAGTTTTACACTAAACAGTGTGCGAAAATAATGCCCAAAAAATTGCGTTATTTCACTCTCCTTCCTTAGTGCTGCCATTTCGAGTTACTGAAAAGCCTCCTTCTGCTGTGCGTTATTGTGCATTAAGCTCTATACCGCACAAATGCCGAGGGCTGATTTGACGTGCTTGTGCACGCTTTTCCCCATAAACATCAATGAGGAGAAAGTGTTAGAAAAAAATCTAACACCAGAAGTGCAGAATGGCGATCATTTTAACGCAACCCCATTGATGTCTATGGGGGGGAAAGAAAGTTATGTTTAAACCAAACACACTAACATAAACCCCTAGTCTAAACACCCCTAATCCGCCGCCCCTGACAACACCAACACTAAATAAAGTCATTAACCCCTAATCCGCCGCTCCCTGACATCGGCAACACTATAATAAAGTTAATAACCCCTAATTTGCCGCTCCTTGACATCGCAGAGACTATAATAAAGTTATTAACCCCTAAACCGCTGGTCCCCGACATCGCCACCACTAAATAAAATGATTAACCCCTAAACCTCTGGCCTCCAACATCGCAAATCACTAGATAAACCTATTAGCCCCTAAACCTAACACTCCCCTAACTTTAAATTAAAATTACAATATAACTATATTTAAATACTGTGAATAAAAACTTACCTGTGAAATAAAAATAAACCTAACATTAAACTATAAATTAACCTAACCTTACTATTCTAATAAAATAAAAAAAACTACCAATTAAAAATCCTAAATTAAAAATGAAAAAAAAAAATAATCCTACGAAAATTTTTAAAAAATCATGTAAAAACATTACAAAAAATAATAAATTAAATTTTCAATAAACTACCAATAGCCCTTAAAAGGGCCTTTTGTAGGACATTGCCCTAAGTTAAACATCTCTTTTACCTGGAAAAATATACAAAGTCCACCCAACACTAAAACCCACCACCAAACCAACCCCCCAAAATAAAAAACCTAACTAGCATTTGTATGGGCATTTGCCCAAAGCCCTAATTAAAAAAAACTCCACCCCCCCAAAAAAAAAAACCACTAACCAGAATACCTAATCACGGTTCCTGAAGTCCGGACATCCATCTCCATCCAGTTGGCGAGAAGTCTTCATCCATTCGGCGAGAAGTCTTCATCCAGGCGGTGATATCTTCATCCATCCTGGGGGCGTGTCTTCTATCTTCATCCCGGTAGTGGGGAGCCATCCTGGAAGCCGATGCCATCCTGCGCGGAGTGTCCTCTTCATACGGTCACCACCATACACTGAGGCTCCAATGCAAGGTACCCATTTCAAAATGGCGTACCTTGCATTCCTATTGGCTGATTTGATTCTTAAAATTCAAATCAGCCAATACGATGAGAGCTACTGAAATCCTATTGGCTGTTCAAATCAGCCGATAGGAATGCAAGGTACGCCATTTTGAAACAGGTAACTTGCATTGAAGCTTCAGTGCGGTGATCGTATGAAGAGAAGATGCTCTGCGCAGGATTTTACTGTTGGGGGACTTTGTATTTTTATCCAGGTAAAAGAGTTGTTTAACATAGGGCAATGCCCTACAAAAGGCCCTTTTAAGGGCTATTGGTAGTTTATTGTAGACTAGGGGTGTTTTTATTTTGGGGGGCTTTTTATTTTTTTAGGGCTATTAGATTAGGTGTAATTGTTGTTATTTTTGATAATTTCGTTTATTTTTTGTAATCTTAGTACTTTTTTATTTTTCATAACTTAAGTGTTTATTTTTTTGTAATGTTAGATTTTTAATTTTTTTTCGTTGGATTAGTTTTTTTAAATTTGTAATTTAGGATTTTTAATTGGTAGTTTTTTTTATTTTATTAGAATAGTAAGGATAGGTTAATTTATAGTTTAATGTTAGGTTTATTTTTATTTCACAGGTAAGTTTTTATTTATTGAAATATAGTTATATTGAAAATTTGTATTTAAAGTTAGGGGGTGTTAGGTTTAGGGGTTAATAGTTTAATTTAGTGTTTTGTGATGTGGGGGGCCTGAGGTTTAGGGGTTAATAGGTTTATTTACTGGCGTCGATGTGGGAGGCCGGAGGTTTAGGTTTATTTAGTGGCAGCAATCTCGGGGAGTGGCAGTTTAGGGGTTAATAACTTTATTATAGTGTTGGCGATGTCGGGGAGCAGTGCTTTAGGGGTTACTAGAGAAGATGCTCTGCGCAGGATTTTACTGTTGGGGGACTTTGTATTTTTATCCAGGTAAAAGAGTTGTTTAACATAGGGCAATGCCCTACAAAAGGCCCTTTTAAGGGCTATTGGTAGTTTATTGTAGACTAGGGGTGTTTTTATTTTGGGGGGCTTTTTATTTTTTTAGGGCTATTAGATTAGGTGTAATTGTTGTTATTTTTGATAATTTCGTTTATTTTTTGTAATCTTAGTACTTTTTTATTTTTCATAACTTAAGTGTTTATTTTTTTGTAATGTTAGATTTTTAATTTTTTTTCGTTGGATTAGTTTTTTTAAATTTGTAATTTAGGATTTTTAATTGGTAGTTTTTTTTATTTTATTAGAATAGTAAGGATAGGTTAATTTATAGTTTAATGTTAGGTTTATTTTTATTTCACAGGTAAGTTTTTATTTATTGAAATATAGTTATATTGAAAATTTGTATTTAAAGTTAGGGGGTGTTAGGTTTAGGGGTTAATAGTTTAATTTAGTGTTTTGTGATGTGGGGGGCCTGAGGTTTAGGGGTTAATAGGTTTATTTACTGGCGTCGATGTGGGAGGCCGGAGGTTTAGGTTTATTTAGTGGCAGCAATCTCGGGGAGTGGCAGTTTAGGGGTTAATAACTTTATTATAGTGTTGGCGATGTCGGGGAGCAGTGCTTTAGGGGTTACTATATTTAAATAGTGTTGGCGATGTGGGTGGGCGGCAGATTAGGGATTAATAAATGTATTTAATAGTCGCGATGTGGGTGGGCAGCAGATTAGAGGTTAAGAAGTTTTAAATAGTGTTTGCAATGCGGGAGGGCTCTCAGATGGCGGTATGGATCGTGTCGGTATAGGCTGTAACGCAAGCATTTTAGCTAGACCGCACAACCTGTAATTCTGGCGCTATAAAAATCCCATACAAAAAACGTCATTTTATTGAGTGCGGAATGGACGTTGCGTTACAGGCTAAAATGCTTGCGTTACTGCTATACCGACACGTAATATGTGTTCCTGGCCATTAGGCTGGAATGGCCATTTTTTCAGCGGTATTGCTGAACCGCAAAACTCGTAATTTAGCCGAAAGTTTGCACCTAACTCTGGGCACATCCTCCAGGAATGGGCAGCTTACCATTTACAATGTTTTACTCTATCTCTCTTACAGACAAAGGCGTCTGCCAGACTCCAGCAACTAAAAACAAAAACTTTCTCCAAGGGCCAGATCTAAACTTGCAATTTCAGGCAAGGTTTTTCTCGCCTACCCTCGCAGGGGCTGCCTTGGTGGAATTATCACAAAAAAGGGGCAGTCCCTGCAAGTGGCGAGATGTCTCCAAATGAAAGTAATGGAGCTTGCTGGAAAAAGACACTTCACACCGTGGAGTGAAGTTAGTAGTGAGCAGGAGGCGCACTTTAAAAATTAAATCCTGCAGCCAATATAAATCACATTACACTGCTTTCTGCATCCAGCATCTTACAGTTGCCTATATTTTCGTATACATGTGTTGTGTCTATTAGGGTTTTAAAGGGACATGAAACCCAAATTTTTTCTTTCATGATTTAGAAAGAGCATACAATTATAAACAACTTTCTAATTTACTTCTATTATCTATTTTGCTTCATTCTCTTGATATTCTTTTCTGAAAAGCATATCCAGATATGCTTAGTAGCTGCTGATTGGTAGTGGCACATAGATGCCTCCTGTGATTAGTTCACTGTGTGCATTGCTATTTCTTCATTAAAGTATATCTAAATAATAAAGCAAATTAGGTAATAGAAGTAAATTGGAATGTTGTTTAAAATTATATTCTCTACCTTAATCATGAAAGAAAATGTTTGGGTATAGTGTTCCTTTAAGTATTTTGAGAAAGCTCCCCAACTTTTAGTGTGCGAGAAAAAACTGTGAGGTCTGCAGACAATTTCATATATGCATAATTTCTTGCTTTTGTTGCACATCCATCGTACTTAAATTACGATTAACACTGTGCATAGTTTATACAATGTATTCCTGTGTTATTTGCAAAAAAAGTTTAAATTTTTTATAAAATACGATTTTTGGTGAACAATTTTGTTACGATTTTTGATGCACCTTAACAATACAATTTTTTCCTGATTATTTTTGTGTGAATGGTTCAATTATTCATATTGCATGATGTTTAAATATGAATTTTATTGTGCACATTTCATACGAAAATGCAGTATACGCCTCTTAAGGAGAATCGCTATTTTCAGGGTAAAAAGTGCCTTTAGATTATTCCACAAGTGAATAGAAGAACTGGTGAGCTTTTGTTAATAATCTCGCCAGACCGGAGAGCTTCAGATCATTGGCCCCACATGTATGAGGTGTGATAAATAAAATGTTACATATTGCCACAAGGACTGCACCATATTGTGCTCAAGACACATGCACACTCCTGAACACATCTAGATACATTCTTTAACAAAAGGTTAGCAAAAGAACCAAGCAACTTTGGCAACATAAAAAAACATTTTTTTTTAAATTGAATGCTCTGTTTGTCTATCTGAATCAAGAAAGTAAAATACATATAGGGCCAGATTACAAGTGGCACGCTAAATTTCTTTCCTATGGCATGGAGAGTCCACGAAACATTCTAATTACTAGTGGGATATTCACTCCTGGCCAGCAGGAGGAGGCAAAGAGCACCCCAGCAGAGCTGTTAAGTGTCACTTCCCTTACCCAAGGAATTATTTGCCTTGATCACGGGAGGATGGCGAAGATGGTGTCTGAAGATTTTAATCCTTTTAATGGGTACTTTTCCCTGCAAGCAAGGATTGGGTCTATGATATGTCCATGTCAATCTCTTTAGTAAGAGTAATGGTGGCTATTAGCAGTTAGAAGACCGAGAGGTAGTCTTTGCTTAAACTTCTAACATTATTGCTACCCCTATTATAGAAAGTCAGTTGGTTACTCTGTTCTTTCTTTTCTATAGGTCCCTGGTAGATATGGGGAGCTGCCACACCTCAGAAAACAGCTCCTGCCTGACAGAGCAGGATCCACAGGTAAGTGCTTTCCCTTCTAGGTTTAAAGATACCGGCACTATAGGGGTTAAATCCTTATGGAAAGTATTTAAATCTGTTTTAGGGGCACTGCTTTTATGTGAAAAGAGGCATCATTTTTTATTGGGGGTTTAGAGATGGAAGAGTGTATGAAGTATTTGACAGGTGTTTGTTTTACTTCCTACTTGTTGCAATCACTTTTCAGTTCATCTTATTGGCCTAATCCCTTTTGCTGTGCTGCTGTTGGTTTTTGCGCCGTTTTTGTTTGGCGCAATTTAAAAAAAAAGTTTTTCTTTATTGCGTTCACGTGACTGCTCCTTGGCACTTCCGGTTTTTGGCTTCTCTGTTCAGATCGGAATTTTCTGCAGCGAGTGTGGAGGCTATATTTTCTTGTATCTACAGTGGCAAGTGGATTTGGCCTGTTCCGGTAACAAGGAGGTGTTTTTTGCTACCGGGTGTGTCTGTTTTTCTGTGCTATTGGGATAGCAACTTCTGGAGGGGTAAAACCTTTGCAGACCTGAGGGTTTTACATACTTATTTATGTTTTATTGCTTCATATAAATAAACTTAATTTGACATTTAAATGTTTTTGTTAATTGTGAACTGATACCCAATTATGGACACTAATACTGAAGTTGATAATTGGCTAAGATAATTCCTCCTGTACAGTTTTGCTCTTCATGTTTAAATAAAACTTTAAAGTTTAAAGATAAGATGTCTCTCCCTGAGCCTCCTGTCTCTCAGGATAGTGTTATCCTAGCTACACCTCAGCTTTCCCCCCAAGCTTCACATACAGTGCCCTGCGGTTCCTCTCAACCTCCTGGTGGTGTTTTTTATTTACCTGGGGATTTCACTGTGCAGATAACTTCTGCTGTTTCTGCAGCTTTATCAGCTTTTCCAAAGGTTTCTAGCAAACAAAAGAGGAAATCTAAACATATTGATGTTAGTAACACTGACTATGCTAAAGCTGCATTAGTCAGTTTGTCTCAATTATCTGATGAGGATGATTTTTTAGTGGATTCTGAGGGGGAAATGTCAGATTCTGATACTGTAGTGACAATTTCTGCAGATTCAGAGGAGATTAATTTCATATTTAAGTTAGAACACCTTCGAGTTCTTTTGAAGAGGTTCTTGCTACTTTTGAAGAATCCGAATCTGTTCCGGAGAATCCAAAGAGGTCTAGTAAGCTTAATAGGGTATATGATGTACCCTCATCTGTGGAAGTATATTCAGTTCCAGACCGTATGGCAGATATTATAACTCAGGAATGGGATAAACAAGGGATTCCCCAGGGATTCCTTTTTCCCCGTCCCTGTTTTTAAAAAAATGTTTCCTGTTGCTGACTCTATTCATGATTTGTAGCGCACGGTACCCAAGGTAGAGGGACCTATCTTTACTCTGGCTAAGAGAACTACTATTCCTATGGAAGATAGTTGTTCTTTCAAGGATCTCATGGATAAGAAGCTTGAGGCTTTTTTGAAGAAGATGTACATCCATCATGGATTACTGGGACAGCATCTTATTGGTGCGATACTTTATCCAATCTTATCCTAGAAGAGACTACTATAGAGGAGTACACGACAGGATCAGGGCTCTCAAGCTAGCCAACACATTTATTTGTGATGCCAACATGCTAGTTCTTAGGTTGGGTGCTAAGATATCAGGTTTTATTGTTTCAGCTTGCAGAGCTGTCTGGTTAAAATCTTGGTCTACAGGGGGGGGCGGAGCTAACCGCCATACTGAATGGATGCAAGCTAGAGGAGCTCTCCCAAAACTTCTGGTACTAAAAGGGTTTAAAGACACCTACCTACTTGTAACTAGACCTACCAACCTCTGCAGTGCATCAGAGACCTAGCGAGGCCCTGAGAGCAAGTGTTTCAACAATGCAAGTACCGGCTTTGGAACAGAGGCACATGGCAATGATAGGGGCCTACCATAAAGATATACAGCCTAGCTGCGTCATCTCCTAAAGAAAGGGGCACCCAAGATATTGAGATTTGCTGTTATGTGAGTCCCTGATGTCACAGCGAGGGAAATCAGATCCTATACCCTTCAAGCTACCATTTCAATTAAAAGCGAGGAAACAGGCTTTTATAATATGCATAACAGTGTCCGCATGGATATGGCAACCTCCCTTTTTGCAGCATTATGTGACCGGCTTGACAAACACCATGCTGCGCTTGTGGACACTTTGAAAAACGCAACTAGCGCTCCTTACATTACAGATCTAATTGAAGACTCATACAATGTCACGACAGGGGATCTCTTTAACCCACATAGTATAGCTAGCCAGCAGCACCTGCACAACGGAAAGCTTGAGCCTGCTGAAAAGCCGGAATTGAAAGAGCTGGATTTCGCAAAGACCCCAGAATTTACTCGAGTCACGGATCTGGTTTCAGAGCCTGTCTTGGGTCTGCAGACCGTAAGCCTTACCTCCACAGAAGAGGGATCTACCAGCGTCTCTCCCCAGGGACCCACAACTTATCTACCGCAGCTACCTGAGGTGCCCCAGTGTTGGCTTCCTTTGGCTTGGCTTCCTTTTGCTGAGTGGCCTGACAGCTGCACACCGCTTGAGCCAGCGCGCCCTCTCTTCACATTTGGGACTGTTTACATTTTTATCTCAACAAGAACTGGCATCGGGTAATATGGAGAGGACTCCGGAGCATTCACAGGGTGTTAGCATTCAGCATAGCCGACTACTCCACACTGCCCAGCTCCTGGTGTCTTTGTTTTTGTTATAAAGTTTAATATATAAGCTGTTATATATTCTTCCCCCACCAATATGCCTTGTACAGGTTACCCTACTCTAATTGGAGACTTGATTTACTTATGTTTGAACATGCTATATCTTTGTTTATCGCTAATTAACAAATAAGAGACCCGCTGTAGTTTTACAGTATGACCACTACTATCTGTCCTAAGAATTACAACGGCTATGTTTTAATGTAGCGTACACTGAGCATTTTTGCATCCCTGCATGTTATAGCAGCTCTAGCAGTTAACTTTAAGACCTACATTTATTAGGTATATACAGGTGCTAACCTATGTCACATCATTACGTGCTGAGGGAGCCCTAACTAGCTAGTGTTAGGCTATATAATGCTCAAAGTAATTTTAGTGGCTCACTTAGTTTATATTCAGTTCCTATAGTTCATCAGAGTTCCTGGACCTCTTAAAAATCCTTACAGTAATTCTTGGTTATCTATTTAACACTTACACATTCTTGACCCCAAATGTTCATGTGCCCTTAAGCTAGCTAAGATATACAAACTTTATTAGATATATGGTGCAACTATATTGGTCTATTTGCTGCCTTTAACATATGTTACCCAGCCCTTTAACACATCATTGCAATGCAGGCATTTAATGCTACTTAACCCTATTTTTCTACTTACTGTACTAAACTAGCATAGGTTAAAATGTGTATTATGTTGTTCAAAATATTTATCTCTCTCCTACTTGCTAACCTATTGTTTGATGTTTTGCATAGCTAAACCAGATGCTATTGGTACCATTAGTATGTAATATCTATTTAGTGGTCTCATGTGATCTACTTTTGTAGGGGAAACACACCTCTCTAGATTTCAAGAAGCTTAACTCTGCAATTAAATGTTATTAGTTCTATCTTACTGTTGCTTTAGCTAACCACTTAAGTTTCAGCTGAGCACACTGAAAGTCAGCTTTTTATACAATACGTACTGCTGGCAGGTTATTCCTACTTAACCCCTACCCACCCATCATTTTTGACTTTAGGAACTAATTGCTCCCTCTAGCCATGTTCTGTTTACTATAAAGCTGGGAATCAGTATAACTCTCCCTATAGATCATTGCTTATATAACAACTAGGTATATCTACAACACTATGCCACTAGCTTCCTCTCCCTGTTTCCCCCATTAGAACTCCATAAAGTGTCACTACTCCTCATAAAGACAAAGTATACCACATTTTATCCTAAGTACCGCTATATATTACTTATAGCTTTTTTAGGACACTGCTTTTTCAGTCCTCTACCAACTCTATTTGACCCCTCTCCTTCCTTTCCCGCCGGCACCTTTTACCTGCGGGTCATATCCCTACTCCCTTTACCAGCATCGTCTATAGTTGACATCTCCCCAGGAGAGGGGCCCATGTAGTAGTCCTTTCCTTTTCGGTTATATATAATTCCACCCCCCCTGTTTGCACCCTCTCTGGGTAGCTACCCTTATTTTTACATGCCCTAGCCTTAATATGTTAAGGATGTAGATGGAAGATAACCCCACTAGAAGTTTACTTGTAAACCCTGAGACCCAATTCTATTTTATTTTTAAATAGCCCTGTAGTCTACATCTTGTAAATATAACTATCCCCACCCCACTTACATCCTCTCTGAGATGCTTCCCTTACTTTCACATACCCTAGCTTTCATTTACTAGAGGCGTAGTTTAAAAATAACCCCACTAGGAGCGTACTTAGAAGCTTTGAGATTCCATTCCATTCTACTTAGCCCTGTAGTCTGTACCTTCATAATGCTCCGCCCTCCCCTCTCCCCTTTGTTGCGAGCGGCTCTTGTCCGCTGTATTCCCCCCCCCATACATTTAGGCCTACGGGAGGCCTAACAAAAGCCAGCTCCCTACCTCTCACTATTTTCAGCTCTTAGAATACCTCTTATCTTGAGGGTAGAGACCACTTGTTACCTGTTATAAAAAAAAAAAAACGAGGCTTCTTTCCTATATGTTCCAGTCACATATATTTCATAAATATAGTTTTAAATTTTACACTTTATACTCAACGCTTAACTACTATGGACTAGTTACTAAGATAACAAATATTACATTGACACACCAGAGTTATAACCCTTGTCTGCCTTCAATATGTGAATTGTATCAGTTTCTTTATTGTTTTTGTTCCGTGCCTGGACATACTTTCTATTGTATTATTTTTACTCAATGCCTCAATAAAAAAATTTATGTAAAAAAAAAAAAAAAAAAAATCTTGGTCTACAGATGTTACATCCAAGTCCAAACTTTTATCTCTGCCTTATAAGGGTAAAACCTTGTTTGGACCAGGTCTGGCAGAAATTATTTCTGACATTACAGGTGGAAAGGGTTCTTTTCTAACTCAGGATAAAAAGAATAGACCTAAGGTTCACCAGAATTCTAATTTTCGTTCCTTTCGTAACTTTAAGGGACAGAGGTCTTCCTCTTCCAAGTCGGATTAATACAAGTCTTCTTGGAGGTCCTGTCAGCCTTGAATTAGGGGAAAGCAAGCTAAGAAGTCTTCCAATGATTCTAAATCAACATGAAGGGGCAGCCCCCAATCCTGTAGTGTATCAAGTGGGGGGCAGGCTTTCTGTTTTTTCAGCAGGCTTGTATATGCAATGCTCCAGATCCTTGGGCCATAGATATAGTTTTCCAAAAATGAAAGAAGGTTAAAAAGCGGATCACCAAATACTTAAAACTTGAGTTTTATTTAAATACAATTAAAAGTCTCATTTACACAAGGAAAAATATATCCAACAGTGGGTCAGAACACAGCTGACGCGTTTCGGCTTCCTGCCGTTGTCAAAGCTGAATAAAAATAGGCAGTGGATTGTGTCATGTTTTCAGTTGCTCTATTGTGCTGTCTAAAATACAACAGTGTATTAGGTTTTTAATACCTTATTCTACAGGCTCAACCTATATGCTTATGTTTCAAGTATGTGTAAAAAAACTTTCTTGTTCTAAATTGTGTGTATCCAAAAACATTAAAGAATTTAGCCATCTTTAACAGAACAAAAATCTCTCTTTTTACTAGAGCATTATGAAAACCATTCAATAATGTAGAAGAGCTTACAAATTCACACATGGATACAGTTGCTAGACAAAATACAACAGGTTTCTTATTTTCTCTCTCCGGAATGCGGAAGATAGAGAGATGACACTAGACTGGAAGTTGAAACTTTTTTTTCCATGGACAGGACTTTATACAAGTTACCAGCACTATTTGAGGAAATTGAAGATTTGATAATTAAAGAAAACAAACTGAAATGGGACATTTGGACTTTGGAGAATTATGTAAAGCTAAATTTAATACCAAGGGGACTTAGATTAAATAAATTCCCAACGTTTAGGAGAACATAATCCCTTATCAAGTATAGCCCTACACAGCATACCAAAACAGGTAAATTAACTATATCAACCAAATATAGGCCTGTTGAGTTGTTTAACAAAGGATTGTACAGCGATACATATTATAATTTTGAAACCCATTTTAGGCACTTTGAGTTGAACAACATAGGATAGTACAGCCTTACATATAATATTGTTCCTCCACAAACGATTGTGGTACAGCGATACATATTGTAACCTATTATAGGCACTTTGAGTTGTTCAACAAAAGATAGTACAGCCATATTTATAATATTTATAATATACTATATGATATTATAAAATTGTGCCATCCACAAATGATTATGAATACTTATAAAGAGCAAAGTATACTTTATTAAACTCCCACTAGAGATATAGTGAAAAATTGGAAAGACCACATTATTGAATGGTTTTCATAATGCTCTAGTAAAAAGAGAGATTTTTGTTCCGTTAAAGATGGGTAAATTCTTTAATGTTTTTGAATACACACAATTTAGAAAAAGAAAGTTTTGTACACATATTTGCAACATAAGCATATAGGCTGAGTCTGTAGAATAAGGTATTAAAAACCTAATACACTGTTGTATTTTAGACAGCACAATAGAGCAACTGAAAACATGACACAATCCACTCCTCCTCCAAACCAAGTAAGCGTATTAGAACAGGTTAATGGAGGTGTGTATTAATTATCTAATAGGGGTAAATTTGTTTCTATAAGAGGCAGAGATTGACTGCCCATTTTTATTCAGCTTTGACAATGGCAGGAAGCTGAAACGCCTCAGCTGTGTTCTGACCCACTGTTGAATATCTTTTTCCATGTGTGAATGAGACTTTTAATTGTATTTAAATAAATCTCAAGTTTTAAGTATTTGGTGCTCCGCTTTTGACCTTCTTTCATTTTTGGATTACTTGCTGACCACCCTAAAAGCATGAAGCACCAGAGTCAGGGTATAACCTATTCACGCTCGCTCACTGAGCAGGCTAAGAGCTGCAGAGGGATTGCACAATCAGAACCGAGGATTGATCAAAACACGGAAGTCGTTTGGAAAGAAAGATTGCAACAAACTCAACAGAGAGGACTGCACACACCCCCGGTGACGTCCGAAGAGGGAGGTCTAGAGGAACATGCTGGGTACTTTGAATGTTTGGTGGTTTCTAAACAACACAGATCCACAGTGCAAAAAGTTCTTTATCCCTAGGACCGGAAAATTCACACAGTGGGGTAGGCCGAGTTTGCTACAAGCAACTCCTGCTATCATTTCCATTTAAAAGGATCATCCTGTATAACCTAATACCTTATTAAGAAAACTTATTCAGCTATATTGGTGACGTTGTGTACCATTTACCACTGGGCATCCACACACAGAGAAAAAATACTAGTATCTTATCATCCACAACAGAGGCTGTGTAAAAAAGGAGAACTGTTTGCTTGTCTATTTCATAGATATAGTATCCCATGGTTGCAGAATAGGATTCAAATTTCTTCTTCCCAGTTCCTCTAGAGGAACATGGTCTAGGATTCTATTCAAATCTATTTGTAGTTCCCAAGAGGGATGGCACTTTTCTTTCCTTTCTGGACTTAAAGTGTCTCAATCAATTACTCAGGGTTCCATCCTTCAAGATGGAGACCATCCGTTCTATTCTTCCTTTGGTCCAAAAGGGTCAGTTCATGACGACCATAGATCTGAAGGACTCATATCTTCATGTTCCTATTCACAGGGATCATTACCAGTATCTAAGGTTTGCCTTCCTGGACAAACATTTCCAGTTTGTTGCCTTCCTTTTGGCCTTGCTACAGCTCCCAGAATTTTTACAAAGGTTCTGGGGGCTCTTCTGGCAGTGATGAGGTCCCAGGTTATTGCTATGGCACCTTATCTAGATGACATTCTAGTTCAAGCAGCATCTTTTCATCTAGCAAGATCTCATACCGAGATGTTGTTGTCTATTCTACGTGAATCTGGGAAAGAGTTTCCTTGTTTTAGATACAAGGGTATGTTTCTTGGGAACAATCATAGATTCCCTGTCCATGAAGATCTTTCTGATGGACGTCATCAAATCTAAGCTTCATGTTTCTTGCCTGTCTCTCCAGTTTGCTATTTGTCCATCTGTGGCTCAATGCATGGAGGTAATTGGACAGATGGTTGCCTCCATTGACATCATTCCTTTTGTTTGGTTCCATCTGAGACCTCTGCAGCTATGCATGTTCAGTCAATGGAATGGGGACCACTCAGATCTCTAACAGAAGATCAATTTGGATTCCCCAACAAGAGTCTCACTCTCATGGTGGGTTTCACAGGACCATCTGTCTCATGACACATGCTTCCTGAGGCCTTCCTGTGTGATGGTGACTACAGATACCAGCCTGTTAAACTGGAGAGCAGTTTGGGGTTTCTTAAAGACACAGGGTCTGTGGATTCCAGAGGAGTTGTTTCTTCCAATAAACATCTTGGAGTTGAGAACAATTTTCTATGCTTTAATAGCTTGGCCTCAACTAGCTTTGGTCCGATTTATCAGATTTCAGTTGGACAACATCAATCACCAGGGAGGAACTCGGAGTTCCACGGCAATGAAGGAGGTGTCTGTAGACTCCAGAGGAGTCGTCTCTTCCAATAAACATCTTGGAGTTGAGAGCAATTTTCTATGCTTAAATAGCTTGGCGTCAACTAGCTTTTGTACGATTTATCAGATTTCAGTCGGACAACATCACCTCGGTAGCCTACATCAATCACCAGGGAGGAACTCGGAGTTCCTTGTCAATAAAGGAGGTGTCTCGCATTCTCCAGTGTGCGGAGTCTCACGATTGCCATCTCTCTGCCATCCACATACCAGGGGTGGACAACTTGGAGGCGGAT
Source organism: Bombina bombina (assembly GCF_027579735.1). Taxonomy (NCBI): domain Eukaryota; kingdom Metazoa; phylum Chordata; class Amphibia; order Anura; family Bombinatoridae; genus Bombina; species Bombina bombina. The sequence continues at coordinate 223,161,657 of NC_069506.1, forward strand.
TTTCTAAGCAGGCAGACATTTCATCCCGGAGAGTGGGCTCTCCACCCAGAGGTTTTCACAATGATAACTCTCAGGTGGGGAGTTCCAGAGTTGGATCTGATGGCGTCTCATCAAAATGCCAAGTTTCCAAAGTATAGTTCAAGGTCAAGAGATCCTCAAGCCTTTCTGGTAGATGCTCTAGCGGTTCCTTGGAGCTTCAATCTAGCATACCTGTTTCCTCTGTTTGCTTTGCTTCCACAAGCAATTGATTGCATCAAACAGGAGAAAGCTTCTGTGATTCTAATAGCTCCTGCATGGCCTCGCAGGATCTGGTTCGTGGATCTGGTGATGATGTAATCTCTTCCACTGTGGAGATTACCTTTCAGGAAGGACCTTCTACTTCAGGGTCCCTTTCTTCATCCAAATCTGGTTTCTCTAAAGCTGACTGCTTGGAGATTGAACATCTAAGTTTGGCTACATGTGGCATCTCTGAGAAAGTGATAGATCCTATGCTTCAGGCTCATAAACCGGTTACTCACAGAATTTACCATAGGGTATGGTGTAAATACCTTTATTGGTGTGATTCAAAAGGTCTTTCTTGGAACAAAGTAAGGGTTCCTTGAATTTTTGCTTTTCTTCAGGAGGGCCTAGAGATGGGTTTGTCAGTCAGTACTTTGAAGGGTCAAATTTCTGCTCTGTCTATTCTTCTGAATAAACACCTGTCAGTTCTGGCAGTCTTTTGTTCAGGCCTTGGTCAGAATCAGGCCTGTATTTAAATCTGTTGCTCTTCCTTGGATTCTTAATCTTGTTCGTATTGTTTTGCAGCAGGCTCAGTTTGAGCCAATGCATTCTGTTAGTATTAAATTACTTCTTGCTATTTCTTCTGCTCGCAGAGTTTCCGAACTTTTGGCTCTGCAGTGTGATTCTTCTTACCTTGTCTTTTATGCAGATAAGGCGGTCCTTCGTACTAAGCTGGGGTTTCTCCCAAAGGTAGTGTCAGATCGCAATATTAATAAGGAAATTGTTGTTTTTGTCCTAACCCTTCTTCCCAGAAGGAAGGTCTTTTGCATAACTTGGATGTTGTGCGTGCTCTTAAATTTAACCTTCAAGCAACTACAGATTTTTGGCAGACTTCTGCCCTGTTTATTGTTTTCTCTGGTAAGCATAGGGGTCAGAAGGCCTCTTCTACCACTTTTACTCTCTGGTTGAGGAGTGGTATCCATTTAGCTTATGAGACAGCTGGACAGCAGCATCCTGAGAGAATTACGGCTCATTCCACTAGATCTGTTTCATCTTAATGAGCTTGGTCCTCTATTCATACTTTTTCCAAATTCTTCAAATTTGATACTTTTGCCCTAGCTGAGGCTTCATTTGGGAGAAAGGTTCTTCAAGCGGTGGTGCCTTTAGTTTAGGTCCGTCTGTCTTGTTCTCCCTCCCTATTAAATTTGGTGTCCTCTAGCTTGGGTATTGGTTCCCACTAGTAATTAGAATGTTTTGTGGACTCGCCATGCCATAGGAAAGAAAACAAAATGTATGCTTACCTGATAAATGTATTTATTTCTGGGCATAGTGAGTCCATAACCCAACCTTATTCAAATTAAGACACCAGGTTTTTTGTCTAGTCCTCAGGCACCACTTTACCCTTGTGTTATCTTCTTTTTCCGTTTCCCTTCAGCCGATTGACTGGGGGTTATGCGAAAGGGAAGTGATACTTAATAGCTCTGCTGGGGTGCTCTTTGCCTCCTCCTGCTGGCCAGGAGTGAATATCCCACTAGTTATTAGAATGTTTCGTGGACTCTCCATGCCGGAAAGAAATACATTTATCAGGTAAGCATACATTTTGTTGTTTTTTTCCGCTTGTACGCAAACTTCTCTAGTTGAAATGACTTCGGATATTGTGACCGCGTTAACATCCTCTGAGTGCAAAATTTGATTTGTGCTTAAACGTAACCATTTACCTTCAACTTTTAATATTATTTGAAGTTAGTGCAGTTGTGATATTACTTATCACTTCCAGCGCTAAAAATAGTATGCCACTTGTAATCTAGCCCATAATACTGTAGACTTAAAGGGAAATTGTAGTTTTCTTACTTAATTTCTTACTTTGTTTCATCTGTAAAGGGTGTTTAAAAATAATTACAATAATGTTAAAAATCTATGTTCTAAATAAACCAATGTGTTTATGACAGTATTGTAGATGCTTGTCTGTGTCCACCAATAGTGCTTTTGGAGTCGTCCATATTAGCTACATGGAAAATAATTCTTCTCTCAGATTTCTGCAATATGAATTAGACTGAACACTTTTTTCAAGATCTACTCTGATACAGAAATCAGTTTTACAATGATTCTAAATAATTTGATTTCATGTTTGTGATTCATTTTGGTATCATGCAAGATTTTTTCTTTCTAATTGCCTATCAAAGAGTTTCCATTGTTTCTTGTATTCACATAACTAAACTAACCAGGAGATATTCATCCATCTCTCTCATACAGGCCAATGATGTCCTACAAGAATTCATAGAGAGTAACAAGATGATGGAAACTTCTATACTAAAGATGGATGAATCGCTGACAGAGAATGAAAAAGAAATGGAGAGTAAGATATATTTTGTAGAACAGGGGCTCGACAAATCTGTTTAAAATTTAGTAGCCAGTAAGAATATTTAGGAGCCATGCATACTTTTAGGAGCCAGAGAGTGGTATTTGTATATAGCTATATAGAGAATAACCCAAAAAGTTAGGAGCTGGGGTAAAATTCTAGGAGCCAGTGGATCCCAGGCTCCTGGGATTGTCGAGCCCTGTTGTAGAAGGTTTAAGACACATTGGGATTGATAAAAAGTTACACATACGTATGTATAAGAACAGCAGTATAACAAAATGATCATGTGAAATTTGGCTGCTTTTTTAATTACTATTATCATGATTTTTATTTTGAATACGTTCTTTTTTAAGGGGCAATAAGCTTCCAAGATATTATCATTATTCATTTTTAGCGTTTAAAAGTGGGGCACTAATTTATTGCATGCCCATAAACTGGCATATTTGCCCTTTTACAGATACGCGATAAATAACCAGCCATTACAAGTGCTCCGAAAATTACAAGCATTCATTTTCCAAAAGTGCCCTAGTTGGCCTCAAATTGAAGTCTAGTGTGGGTTTTGTAAATTTAAAAATATTACCGCTAGATTTAGAGTTCTGCGTTAGTCGTCAAAACCAGCGTTAGGGGCTCCTAACGCTGGTTTTGGCCGCCCGCTGGTATTTAGAGTCAGTCATGAAAGGGTCTAATGCTCACTTTGCAGCCGCGACTTTTCCATACCGCAGATCCCCCTATGCCATTTGCGTATCCTATCTTTTCAATGGGATGTTTCTAACGCTTGGCTGAAGTGAGCGTTAGAACTCTAACGACAAGACTCCAGCCGCAGCAAAAAGTCAGGAGTTAAGAGCTTTCTGGGCTAATGCCGGTTCATAAAGCTCTTAACTACTGTGCTCTAAAGTACACTAACACCCATAAACTACCTATGTACCCCTAAACTGAGGCCCCCCACATTGCCGCCACTCTATTAAATTTTTTTAACCCCTAATCTGCCGACCGCACACCGCCGCAACCTACGTTATCCCTATGTACCCCTAATCTGCTGCCTCTAACATCGCCGACCCCTATATTATATTTATTAACCCCTAATCTGCCCCCCCCAACGTCGCCGCCACCTACCTACAATTATTAACCCCTAATCTGCCGACCGGACCTCACCGCTATTATAATAAAGTTATTAACCCCTAATCCGCCTCACTCCCGCCTCAATAACCCTATAATAAATAGTATTAACCCCTAATCTGCCCTCCCTAACACCGCTGACACCTAACTTCAAGTATTAACCCCTAATCTGCCGACCGGACCTCACCGCTACTCTATTAAATTTATTAACCCCTAAAGCTAAGTCTAACCCTAACACTAACACCCCCTAAGTTAAATATAATTTTTATCTAACAAAATAAATTAACTCTTATTAAATAAATTAATCCTAATTAAAGCTAAATACTTACCTGTAAAATAAACCCTAATATAGCTACAATATAAATTATAATTATATTATAGCTATTTTAGGATTAATATTTATTTTACAGGCAACTTTGTATTTATTTTAACCAGGTACAATAGCTATTAAATAGTTAATAACTATTTAATAGCTACCTAGTTAAAATAATTACAAAATGACCTGTAAAATAAATACTAACCTAAGTTACAATTAAACCTAACACTACACTATCAATAAATTAATTAAATAAAATACCTACAATTATCTACAATTAAACCTAACACTACACTATCAATAAATTAATTACATAAAATACCTACAAATAAATACAATTAAATAAGAAAGAACTAATTTACAAAAAATAAAAAAATAATTTACAAACATTAGAAAAATATTACAACAATTTTAAGCTAATTACACATACTCTAAGCCCCCTAATAAAATAACAAAGCCCCCCAAAATAAAAAAAATGCCCTACTCTATTCTAAAATACAAATAGAAAAGCTCTTTTACCTTACCAGCCCTTAAAAGGGCCTTTTGCGGGGCATGCCCCAAAGAATTCAGCTCTTTTGCCTGTAAAAAAATAACATACAGGGGGGCGGAGCTAGCAGCCGAAGCAGCCAGGCGCTTCTTTCTATAGCTCCTGACATCTGATTAAATATGCTATCATTTTAAGCAAATTAAGGACTCTTAAACTCTAATAATCACACTTGGAAGAGCAGTATAAAGTTTATTGGTCATTGATACAAAAGCATTAGACGCTACAGCGGCACAAAGATCTCTTGGCCTGAGTTGACAACTGTGCAAAGTAAGCCGCCATTATACAGAGAAACTACGCGCCTTCATTACTGACAGAGGTACATTTTCTGCAAATTAGCTGAGCCCTCAGCTATATTATGGAGAAACTGCTCACAGCTAAGCTACGTAACCTGCTACTCTCCTTGGACACCCAACAACATGATCTCGTTAGTGAACTGAGAAGAGCTATACGCGCGCAACCGGACCTCATGGCAGCATGTAAGACCGCGGAAAATCATTGTACTAGTGTCCCAGATGCACTGCATTGGGAAGGAAAGGTACCTCATGAGACCGGGGACATGCGTAATGCAGGAACATGGAGCCCTAAATCTAAGATGGCGATACAGCTTGTTAAGCAGCACAATTCCTTACAGTGCTCTCTAAATGAGGTGGGGACTATCCGGCGCAGCGCAACACAGCACCGGAGTGATTTGTCACAGTTGGAAGAAGCTGAGACAGAGCTGCAATCTACTATACCTGCGTGGAAACTTGGAAGGCATAATAGTGTCGTTGGAGCTGATGACGTCCCGCAACAACATGGTCTCCCTGCAGGGCCCAACAACAAGCCGACCCACGCTCTGTGGAATACAACTCAGGCACTAGAAACCATAAGTGAGACTGGCAGATCCTGGCGAACTGCTGGAAGCGTTAGTGAGCGGAGTGTTGTTGGGGGGACTTGTGACTGTTGGGACCCACTAATCTCTGGCTATTACAGTGAACGGATAACTTTTGTGCTGTGGCATTTCGTGCACCAATTCACCCAGTCTGCATTATTCTACACACTTAGTCCTGATCAGATGAATAAGAGAGGTGTGGGCTGATAACTTGGAATCAGCAGTCTGAACCAAACGCTGGGTACTTATTATTGGGGCATTTTCATGAGAGCCGTTCAGTTTGATAAAGGTGTCCAACCCATTATGCCTGGCACTAGGTTCATATATGAATTGTTAATTGCACACTCCTTTAGCAGCATTATCATATCCCTCACCAGGACTATTCTAAGACTGCAGAGGCGGAACACTACTCAGCAGGACAAGTAAATGTTGTTACGAAACAGAGCACATTATGGCAGTTTTAGAAACAAATATGTACTGGGTATATACTAGCTATTTTGTATACTCTATCAACGGAAGAATGTCTTTACAACACTTGGGCCTGAATGTTCTCTGTCTTACCTGACTGTAAAGTTTTTTTGTTATATGGTTCAACCTGTTTGACTTTACTATTTGTATGTTCTATATATTGACTAGGTCTCTAGACATGTTCTTGTAGTCCTTACAAAACTCTATATCTTACAAGACTTGAATCCCCAGCAGCCCATGCATCTTAAAATATTGTTGCAGGGTCTCCCATTAATAAATCATGGCAGCTATATTATTTTATATCAGGAGCTGATAGATATTCCGCCCATAATCTGGACTCTGATATAGGGCACTAGTGTCTGTTTGTATTACCAATTACTTCAGTTGGGGGATTGCAACCTTGTATACTAAGGCAATTTTGCTTATAGCATTAATATGTCCACAAATATATTACTGACCATTGCCTTCAACTTTCTCACCTATAGCTACGATACCCAAGATCCCTTAAAGAAGCCCCACATAGTTTAACACCAGAGTACACTTTGTCCTAGTCCCCCTATTATCCCTTATTTGAGTCAAAACTTCCATAGCTCCCACTAACATAATATGCCCAGATGGTGTCTCTGTTACATGAGCGTGATGTCTATGAGTTATATGTCATGTTACCCCTTAACTGTTACATGTCCTTGTGTTTTTACTGTTTACACACAGGATAATTGCTTACAGTGTAAGTCTCAGAGAAATACATGTTCACTGCTCTAAGCACCATAATTATGATGGTATTACAGTTGTTAATTTGCTTTAACCCTAATATTGCTCTGCTATACCGTTTGAGAAATGTATGTATTTGTACCTGCTATTAACATATAGGGGTAATTGGTGTGTTCTTAATAGATAGGGCTCTTTATATAATGCTAATTACTGGAGGACATGACATACTCCCTAGCTTAGATTCATTGTTACTAGCTAATGGATGTAAGATATTTATATTATATTTGGCATTAGGAGAGGAAACATGTACACTTTATTTACAAAAAATTCCTATGCACTATGCTTGCTTAGAGTGAATGGTATTTGCTAAATGCATATCTGTATATGTTCATATTAGTGCAGTAGTGTTGCAATTTTCATAGCTGAAGGCTTATTTCTACCTATCATAATGTATACCCCAAGTATTTAATTCCTATTTATGCCCTGGATTACCCCCCAATATTACAGTTTGCAAAGGTCTCTTTGTTCCCATACTATAAAGAGGAAACTACATAGGTTTATACACAGTGTTCAGTTGGGTGCAGCATGTGGCCTAGGCTTTAGAAAATTTCACTAATTTGGCTGTGCTAATGTCATAGCTATCTTCCAACTACTATTCACTCTGGCAGTGGTATCTATTACTTCGGGGTTTAGAAGCTAGTACAATGCTCACCTCATCCCATATTTTCTATAAGTTATAGATCCCCCTCAGTAGTATAATCCATGATCCCTCCAGCCAACAGCCTGCATATATGGTAATAACCCCCCAACCATATAATTTCTCTTATACGCCCTTATATTCCTAGATGCCAAATATCACATGTTCTATATTGCCTCTCTGATTTACCCCTAATTCTTCAGTAACTACCTTAGAGATCCCATTACATTTCTTTTGTCACCCTTACATATGGCTCCGCCGCCCCCACACTCCCTCATATTTGACAAGCGGTGCTTACCCGCTGAATTTCCTCCCCCCCCCCCCCTTATATTTTTTAAGCTAAAAACTGCAGTTGCTAATTTACTCCTTACATCATATGTATAGGTCCATAAGTGACCACTCCATTTGCTATTTTTCCTCTAGACTACATTTGCTTTTCCTGATCCAAAAGTGGCCGTTTGCGCTTTAGAGGAAATAATTGAAGAATATAATAAAAAAAAAAATAGAGTTTCCTAATATATACCTATCTTAATACTACATTGTTATTTCATGTATAAGAATAACTTTTGTAAATGTGACACTGTTGTTGTTTTTGTTGTGAGGTATTCTATACTTATTGTACTCACTAGCATAACTTCAATAAAAAACCTTTAAAAAAAAAATAAAAAAAATAAAAATAAAAAAAATAACATACAATACCCCCCCAACATTACAACCCACCACCCACATACCCCTAATCTAACCCAAACCCCCCTTAAATAAACCTAAGCCAATAGAATGCGAGCTCAATCTGATTGGGTTTATTTAAGGGGGGGTTTGGGTTAGATTAGGGGTATGTGGGTGGTGGTTTGTAATGTTGGGGGGTATTGTATGTTTTTTTTTACAGGCAAAAGAGCTGAATTCTTTGGGGCATGCCCCGCAAAAGGCCCTTTTATGGGCTGGTAAGGTTAAAGAGCTTTTCTATTTGTATTTTAGAATAGGGTAGGGCATTTTTTTATTTTGGGGGGCTTTTGTTATTTTATTAGGGGGCTTAGAGTAGGTGTAATTTGCTTAAAATTGTTGTAATATTTTTCTAATGTTTGTAAATTATTTTTTTATTTTTTGTAACTTAGTTCTTTTTTTATTTTTTGTAATTTAGTTAGTTTATTTAATTGTATTTATTTGTAGGTATTTTATGTAATTAATTTATTGATAGTGTAGTGTTAGGTTTAATTGTAGATAATTGTAGGTATTTTATTTAATTAATTTATTGATAGTGTAGTGTTAGGTTTAATTGTAACTTAGGTTAGGATTTATTTTACAGGTAATTTTGTAATTATTTTAACTAGGTAGCTATTAAATAGTTATTAACTATTTAATAGCTATTGTACCTGGTTAAAATAAATACAAAGTTGCCTGTAAAATAAATATTAATCCTAAAATAGCTATTATATAATTATAACTTATATTGTAGCTATATTAGGGTTTATTTTACAGGTACGTATTTAGCGTTAATTAGGATTCATTTATTTAATAAGAGTTAATTTATTTCGTTAGCTAAAAATTATATTTAACTTAGGGGGGTGTTAGTGTTAGGGTTAGACTTAACTTTAGGGGTTAATAAATTTAATAGTGTAGCGGTGAGGTCCGGTCTGCAGATTAGGGGTTAATACTTGAAGTTAGGTGTCAGCGGTGTTAGGGAGGGCAGATTAGGGGTTAATACTATTTATTATAGGGTTATTGAGGTGGGAGTGAGGCGGATTAGGGGTTAATAACTTTATTATAGTAGCGGTGAGATCCGGTCGGCAGATTAGGGGTTAATAAGTGTAGGTAGGTGGCGGCGACGTTGGGGGCGGCAGATTAGGGGTTAATAAATATAATATAGGGGTTGGCGGTGTTAGGGGCAGCAGATTAGGGGTACATAGGGATAACGTAGGTGGCGGCGGTGTACGGGGCAGCGGATTAGGGGTTAATAAGTGTAAGGCTAGGGGTGTTTAGACTTGGGGTACATGTTAGGGTGTTAGGTGCAGACTTATGAAGTGTTTCCCCATAGGAAACAATGGGGCTGAGTTAGGAGCTGAACGCTGCTTTTTTGCAGGTGTTAGTTTTTTTTTCAGCTCAAACTGCCCCATTGTTTCCTATGGGGGAATCGTGCACGAGCACGTTTTTGAAGCTGGCCGCGTCCGTAAGCACCGCTGGTATTGAGAGTTGCAGTGGCGGTAAATTGTGCTCTACACTCCCTTTTTGGAGCCTAACGCAGCCCTTCTGTGAACTCTAAATACCAGCGGTATTTAAAAGGTGCGGGAGGAAAAAAGCACGCGTAGCTAACGCACCCCTTTGGCAGCAGAACTCTAAATCTAGCGGTTAGCTTTTTTTTTAATGATAAAACTGCACAATGCACTTTTTAGGGATTAAATTAAGCAGGTATGGGGGTGTTCTCTATAAATATATATGTATACTTATATACATATATATAAAAAGGTTGTTGAGTCAGCGCTTAGGGATGTGGTGTAGAGTTCAGAAGTGAACCAGGGCACAGCGACTTAATGCAGTGGTGTACAAGTAAATGTATATATGTAAATAATTATAAGGAAATATATATATATATATATCACTAATAAAAAGTTTTAAGAAAATATTAAAGAGAAAGATATAGAAAGAAATACTAGAAATAAGAAAAAAGCCAATCCTATCCAGCACTAAAACAATTCCTCCTAAATAATTATATTGCAATCTTTGGGATCAGGGTTTGACTATAGATTGACAGATCTGTTCATATCCAAAAAAAAACAATTTACCAATAAAGTGTGCTTTTAAACATATTTATTTGCCAAACAATTCCTATAATTAAAGGCAAATTTACCATTTACCTATATCAACATATACAAAGGAGGATTAATTGTACCATACACAAATGGTTAATCATTCAAGTCCCAATACAGAGAGTTCCTTTTGGAACTGGGGATCCCCAGAGCTGATGTAAATAATTCGTTTACCACTTTTATGATACTTAAACTTGATGCTTTGATACTGTGTTTCCTTTGCCACTTTAAGGATTCTGAAACATAATACTTAGTATCAATTCACACTTGTATGATCCCTTTAGGCAATTTGGGTTTACTTTCAACCATTTTTCAACTCGTAAATATAGGATTCCTTGCAAGCAATATATACGGCTGTCAGCAACAACTTATGCACTTATGAATATTACCATTCCTTATATATACCAGTTAAGAATGGTATCAGAGAGAGGGTCATATAATACAAAACTTGTTTGATCTCTTCACCGTGCGGTCCTCTGCCTGAACCAGTTACTCAGATGTTACCCACTCAGTCAATCCAATGACCTCCTCCCCTTCACTAGGCATTTTAGTAGTTGTATGCTGTTTGCACTTTAAGAGAACCATTTGGAAACATTCTCTGTGTCACTTTTTAAATATATATGTTCATTGTTTGGCCAATAAATTAGATTGTTTTATACATTTGGCCGTACTGCTCCATTCACTCACAGCCCCACCGTCATATAGAGAGTCACTGAGCTCTCACGTTTTTTACTGCTCTGGACTGTACTCCTGGATAACAACAGGAAAGGAAAATAGAGGACTGCAGGAGCAGCATAAGAATATCGGGAACAGATATCACCTTTAACCAAGTGTCTTATCTATACCTCATACTGGATGAGGTCAAATCACGTGAGTGGGCATTTGTATATATCTTTTAAGTGAGTGACTTTGGTATAAACGATCTTTGCTAGGAGTGCCCTTTTGTGCGCTTATATACATATATATATATATATATATGTGTGTGTTTATATGTGTATATACACATATAAGCACGTAAATATATATTCATATTCATATATATTTTATATCTCCTGCCCATCGCTGCGCAACTTACTCCCTTCGCTGAGCTAGGTTCTCAGCTGTGTCTCACGGCATAAGAACAAGGTTACCATTAGAGCCTATGGAAGTGCGCTCTCGTGAGTGCAATGCTTCCCTGCAATTACTGATTGGAGTGCAAATATGACGCTCGCGAAAGCACAATTTTGCGCTTTACTTGTAATCCAGCCCTAAAATGGGAACAGGGTGTGCACTAAGAATAGAGGAAGAATCGTTTAAGTATTTTAATTACTGCTTATTGCTCTCTTGAAAAAATGCTGTTAATCATTGACATTCTACTTCCGCAGCATAATAGGAGATCTAAGTTAACAGATCTTACAAGATACTGTAACAATATTTTAACAGCATTTCCAAACCATGAAATATGACAACAAGAGTAGTATTTTATCTTTATATCTGAACCTTTTACATTTAAATAAGGAAACAATACACTGGGGGAAGGAAAGCGCTAAAAGCTTGAAGTATAGACACAGATAAATCACTGTTACAAATAATTTAATAAAATGTACACACAAAAAAAAAATGTTAATAACACATCTAAAAAGGTTATATGCTGGAACGTCTCCCAGAAAATAAAAATATTTATAAATTATATAAAAAAATAGGAAATACCACATTAAATGAGTAGATAGGGGCCTTTTAAATAAGAATAACTTATAAATGTAATTAAATGAAAATCAGCTAAATGCAACTCGAATGAAAAAACCATATCGTTGTAGCACAAAAGACAGGGTAAAAACAGGGTAAAACCAGTGCTGACACAGTTCAGATCTGATACCGTTTAGGTACACAGCTGTTTGTCAGAGTTAGACTCAGAGAGTTTTGGGTCCAAAACAGTACCAAGTTAGAAGGATACTTTGTTGTCAACAGGACACAAATATCCGCATAAAAAATTGCAAACGGACAAACCTCTCAAGAGCCTTACAAAATACACAGATACCTCTTAATACGAGGGTTGCTTGATCCAGTCCTGCACTCCCAGGTTACCCAGATCTTAACGTGGTTAACGTGGGTCGGCGTCCTTGCCAAATAACATAGGCTGCCTATACTTTAGTACTTCACGTACGCAGTGCGCCTCACAGTTTTGTACAGTTGCTAGGAAATAAAATTACTGCAGTTATAATCCTTAGGTATTGATGCTGTTATATGCCCCACTTCTACGCATTTCACCCACTTACAGGGCTTTTTCAAGATAGTGGATTATGGCGATTACAGCAAATTTACAGCCAGTGCGGTCCTCTTATTGGCTTAGAGTTTTAAAGATGAATTAGCTTAATATCGCTTTAATGATCATTTATCTTCTGGATTTTATTTCCAAAACAAAGATTGGATACAAGTCTTTTCTTTAAACAATCAGTACTGGCATATTTGCTACAATTATGGCAGAAAACTTAAAGTGATATACACATGTTTGAAAACATCAAAGATAAAAACACTATATACATATTATCAAAGGTGGTATTTCAATAAAGGTGGTATATCCACTACCTTATATATAAAAGAAGGACTGTATTACCCCTGATATCTCAGAATGGTGAAAGAGACTTAGGGGCCAATTTATCAAGCTCCTTATGGAGCTTGATGCCCCCTGTATGGCTCGCCGGAAACAGAAGTTATGGAGCAGCGGTCTAAAGACCGCTGCACCATAACTTGTCCGCCTGCTCTGAGGCGGCGGACAGAAATCAACCCAATCAAATATGATCGGGTTGATTGATACCCCTGCTAGTGGCTGATTGGCCACAAATCTGCAGTGCGGGGGGCGGCATTGCACCAGCAGTTCACAAGAACTGCTGGTGCAATGATGAATGCCGACAGCGTATGCTGTCGGCATTTATCAATGTGCAACGGACATGATACGCTACATTGTATCATGTCTGCTCACACTATGTTAAATATACACCTTAAAGTATAGATATACATATTTTGAGAGCAACAAAGGTCATACAATTATGTATAATTTAAAAAAAAGGGGGGGGGTTCTAGTACAGGGACTCAACTGATGTTAGGATAATTCAGTCTGCATCCCTTTAACATATTTCATATTGCAGAGGTTCTGTCTACAATAGAGGTTCCAGAGGCCGCACTGCCTGAAGAACCTATGATACCTAAAATAGACAGAGTTTACGAAGACAGGAAAGTTACTTTGACTTTCCCTGTGTCGGTTAAAACGGCAAACATTTTTAACAACATATGGGAAAGAATTGGATCTTCCTTTTCCCCCTCGTCTACTTTTAAAAAGTTGTTCCCGGTCCTTGACTCTAAACTGGATTTGTGGGGCTCCATTCCTAAGGTGGATGATGCTCTCTCTACACTTGCTAAACGTACTACTATACCTCTTGGGGATAGTTCTTCATTCAGAGAGCTGATGTATAAGAAAATGGAAACCTTTCTGAGAAAGATGTTTCAACATACTGGATTTTTATTTCAATCAGAGGCTGGAGCAGCTACCTATTGGTAAGACTCTTTGTCAAAACGCATTGAGGTGGAGTCGCCCCTCAAGGATATTTAAGACAGAATTAAAGCTCTGAGAATTGCTAATTATTTTATCTGTGATGCGAACATGCAAATTATTCGCCTAAATGGAAAGATTTTTTTTTTTTTAAATATAGTTTTTATTGGAGGTTGGAAACAAACAAATAAAAAAGGCATACATGTTATATGAATTCCATAGTACACAACAACAATGAGATATAAAACTCATTTTGTAAAATGATTGAAATATACAATCTATTCTTCTCAGGGAAAACCAAGAGCAAATAATATATATGGTCTGCCTTATGTTCTGTATTCCTCCAAGATGACTCAGGAGGTCACTTTTGGTCTCCAACAGTAAATATTAGTGATATAGGAGGTGTCTGAACTAAGAGACCACTTTTGGGTCTCAGCTGACAAGCCTCAGTTTTTTAAATTTAATTTAAACTTAAGACAGTCATAACTAAAAGGGGGTGTGGAAATACAATACAGATACACATGATATGTAAAGCAGAGACATATCATTATGATCACTGTGTACATAACTAACATACTATACCTCCATATATTATAGTAGATAAAACTAAGCATTTGGGCTGTATATAAAGGAGTGAATATTTAGCAACCTGAGAGTCTGAGTTACATGGAGAACATGTTGTAAGAGTGAAACTAACAGCTTAACAGCTTGTGGTACAATGGGGCCATATTGCTAAGTCATCTAATAGGAAAAACACTTCAATTTTACGTTAAGCTAGGTCTACGGCCAATCAAACCAGACATATCCGATTAATGTTGGCAGATCCCCTCCAGTTTAGATTATTGGCCATACTGCTTGCAAGCGCTGATAATGAAGTATTGTGCAGGGGTCTGTCTAACAGGAATAACAACATAAGAAATCCTAGAGGTATGATCACCAGCATGCAGGTATACGCTTGCATCAAAATGTCAGTAACATTCTATTCACAATATGAGTAGGAAGCATGCGTTATAGTTGTTGTGCAAAATTTTAAACGTACAGTTCTCATAGGGGTCAAGACTCAATATCACATTTTACAGGTCTTTACAACATACCATGCCTATAAAATTCAACAATTTGTCCAGGCATGTAAGTATATGTCAAATCCGGTAGAGACTCTCTCAAACTCATTCCAACTCTTGAACTGTCTGGTGCAAAATAAAGTGAGTTCTTATTGTCCAGAAAAAATATATAGTTGCTTGCGGCACATTATGGAGATTCCAAGGCATCCTCGTATCTCCTGGCATATGCGCAAGAGATGTCCCTTCGCCAACCAATTCCAGACCGGAACACACAGGGGGCAAAGTGAAGTAAGTTCATAGCCTGGTAACATTGAGATTCAGCATTACAGGGAGGAAAATTTGAGGTGTAATATGGAGCTGTGTATTCAGCTTGCAGCAGCCGGACGGCCCCTGTGTGCATAACTTAGTGAAGGTAATGATCTATAGAACGCGACTGTATCTGCTCAAGCTTGGCTATCTTCTCAGCCTGGAGAACTTCAACCATTGCTCCTGTACAGGGTCATGGCATATCTTCCGATCTGAGATCCCCAACGGCTATAGCTGGTGGCTCAAGTCGTATATTTCACTACATTTAGCATAGGTATAACAGGCTGTCAGATTGCACTCTCTCTCCCCCTGTGTTGATAGTATTGCTACCAGGACACTAGGCTGCTGTATCCTAATGTTTGGGTCAGGGGTAGGTTTGTCACTGCCACTGTGATTGCAAGATTTAATGTGTTGCTCCATTCCTGTATTGGCCTCCGTTATAGGACCAGGAGGGGTAACTGTCTGCGACTGTTTTCCTAATTTCTTGTAGCTGCCGGAATCAGAATGGGGAGCCTGTTCAGTAACTTTGCACACTTAGATCTCATGTTCATCCAGAACTTCTCTTGCACGCACTGAGTTAGCAGTTATAACAGTAAGCGTCAATGACGGTTTCACCAGATCTTGTAGTGAGTTGCACAGCTATTTTCTGGTCCTGCTTCCAGAGAACCGTGACTCGTTTGCGCTACTTGCCGGAATAGTGAAAGATCTTGCAATAGAATGTAAGTTCTTAAATTCAGTATCCCATACTGTAGCAATTTTCTCAAAAGGAGAATGTAGAAGGGCCTCAACTTCCATCAGGGTAATATAAGTTGCGGTCGCCATGTTGGGAAGGGATTAGTTATGACAGAGATTGATTGCAGAACAGGCCAGTTGCTAATGAACTGCTTTGGTAACCCAGGAGCCTGGGGGGGTATATATGTGGCAGCTTTAACGACACTAGCAGTCAGTCCACACAAGGCCTCACAACCTTGTGGCTAGTTGTAGTGCAATCAGCTGAGGAACATAGGTAGGTCCGTTTCGTGCCAGATGTCTCCAGTCTCCTCTTGAATACCACAAGGTTGTGTAGCATATGTTTCCCAAAAGGAAAATCAGATTAAAGTTGAGAATCAACTCCAAAGTAACTATTTATGACTGGGAACTCCTCAGACATACGTCCTACCGCAACAGCTATAGGCTCCGCCCCCCAAGGGAAAGATTTTATTTGGTCCAGGCCTGTACTCCATTATTTCTATGGTTACCGGAGGCAAGGGTGCCTTCCTACCGCAAGATAAGAAGAACAAGTCTAAAGGACTACAATCTTCTAATTTCCGTTCCTTTCGTAATGACAAATCCCAACGACAACAATCCTCCTTCAAGCCTGAGCAACCCAAGAGTACTTGGAAGCTGGCGCAGTCCTGGAATAAGTCCAAGCAGAATAAGAATCCCTCCGAAGACAAATCGGCATGAAGGGGCTGCCCCCGAGCCAGGATCAGATTGTGTAGTGGGCAGACTGTCTCTTTTTTCAGACGCTTGGTTCAGGGACGTACAGGATCCGTGGGTCCTACTCATGGATACAAGATAGGCTTCAAATCTCATCCTCCCAGGGGCAGATTCCTACTCTCGAACCTGTCTACAGACCAGAAAAGAGGGATGCCTTTCTAGGGTGCATTTGAGACCGATCCTCCTTAGGAGTTGTTGTCCCAGTGTTTTATTCAAAACTTTTAGTTGTCCCAAAGAAGGGGGGAACTTTTCATCCAATTCTGGACCTAAAGTGCTTAAACAAATTTCTCAGTGTCCCTTCCTTCAAGATGGAGACAATAAGGTCCATCCTTCCTTTAGTTCAGGAAGGCCAGTTTATGACCACTATAGATCTGAAGGACGCTTACCTTCATGTTCCAATCCACAGGAAATGCTTTCAGTTCCTGAGGTTTGCATTCCTGGACCAGCACTTCCAGTTCATTGCCCTTCTATTTGGCCTAGCTACTGCTCCAAGAATACTTACAAAGGTTCTGGGGGCTCTTCTAGCTGTTGCCAGGACTTAGACCATCTTGTTATCTTACGGAATAATACTTGGAGTTCCTTCTAAGTCTTCTTTGATCACATGGATGGAAGATAAACTTGGAAAAGAGTTCTTATCCCAAGTACCAGGGTGGAATTCCTGGGTACTGTAATAGACCAGAGATGTTGCAAGCTAACTTCGGCATGTCTTGCCCTCAGGACCTCCTTGAGTCCCTCTGTGGCTCAGTGTATGGAGGTGATTGTTCTTATGGTGTCCTGCATGGACATCATTCCTTTTGCCAGGTTCCATCTCAGACCTTTACAACTGTGCATTCAGTAGAACGGCGATCATTCTGATCGGTCTCTACAGATTGTATTAGACAGCCGGTCGAGAGAATCACTCTCTATTGGTTGTGTCCAGATCATCTGTCCCGAGGGACGTGCTTCTTAAGACCATCCTCGGAGATTGTGACTATGGACACAAGCCTATCCGGATGGGGAGCTGTTTGGGGTGCCAGGAAGACACAGGGGTTGTGGACTCAAGAGGAGTCCTCCCTCCCAATCAATTTTGGAGCTATGGGCAATCTTCAATGCCTTGAAGGCTTGGCCACTTCTGGGTTTGTCCCAGTTTATCAGATTCCAATCAGACAATATATCCTCAGTGGCTTACATCAACCATCAGGGGGAACAAGAAGTTTCTTGGTGATGAAGGAAGTATCTCAGATTCTGGAGTGGGCGAAGGCCCACAGTTGTTTGCTGTCAGCAATCCACATTCTGGGTGTGGACAACTGGGAGGCGGATTTTCTCAGCAGGCAATCCTTTCACCCAGGGGAATGTTCTCTCCATCCCAAGGTGTTTGCAGAGATATGCAGCAAGTGGGGGATGCCAGAGATAGATCTCATGGCGTCCCATCTCAATACCAAGCTACCCTAGTACGGGTCGAGGTCAAGGAATCCCCAAGTGGATCTAATAGATGCACTAGCAGTGCCCTGGAGGTTCAAACTCATATCTTTTTCCTCCATTACCGCTTCTTCCTTGAGTGGTGATCAGCATCAAGCATCAAGTTGTTTGCATATCTAATGGGGATGTCCTCATCTCCTCTGTGGAAGTTACCTTGTTGCAGAGACCTGCTGTTCCAAGGTCCATTTGTTCATCAAAATCTAGATTCTCTGAGGCTGACTGCGTGGAGATTGAACACTTAGTCTTAGCAAAGAGAGGTTTCGCTGAGAGTGTCATTGATACTCTTATTCATGTGCGTAAACCAGTTACTTGGCGTATCTACCACAAAGGGTGGAGGACCTAGTTATACTGGTGTGAAAAGCGTGGTTTTTCCTGGCACAGAGTTAAGGTTGCCAGGATCTTATCTTTTCTCCAGGATACACTGGAGAAGGGCCTTTCTGCTAGTTCCCTGAGAGGACAGATTTCGGCCCTGTCAGTTTTATTGCACAAGAGGCTGGCTGAGCTTCCAGACGTGCAGTCCTTTGTTAAGGTTCTGATTAGTATCAGACCTGTGTTTAGATCTGGGGCTCCTCATTGGAGCCTAAATCTTGTTCTTTGTGTTTTGCAACAGGCTCTGTTTGAGCCTCTGCATTCCGTTGACATTACATTTTTATCTTGTAAGGTTCTCTTTTTAATAGCTATTGCCTCTGCTCGCAGAGTTTCTGAGATCTCTGCTTTGTGATGAGAGTTCCCTTATCTGATTTTTCATGTAGATAAGGCAGTTTTACCTACTAAATTAGGGTTTCTTTCTAAGGTTGTGTCAAATCGCAACATCAGTCAAGAGATTCTGGTTACTTCCTTGTGTCCTAATCCTTCTTCATCGAAGGAACGTTTAATTCACCATTTGGATGTGGTTCGTGCCTTGAAGTTCTTTCTTCAGGCTACTAAGGAGTTTAGACAATCTTTCCCTTTGTTTGTTGTCTATTCGGGGAAGCATAAGGGGCAGAAGGCTACTTCGACTAACCTATCATCTTGGTTAAGGAGTGTCATCCACTTAGCTTACGAGACAGTGAGACATCATCCTCCTGAGAGGATAACAACTTATTCCCCTAGAGCAGTGGCTTCCTTTTGGGCCTTTAAGAATGAGGCCTCTATGGATCAGAATTGTAAGGCGGCTACCTTGTCCTCCTTACATACTTTTTCTAATTTTTACTAGTTTGATGTTTTTGCTTCGCCTGAATCAGCTTTCGGGAGAAACGTTTTGCAGGCTGAGGTGCCCTCAGAATAGGGCCCACCTCTTCCTTTTTGTTCAACCTGTAATACCGGCGTTATGAAAATCCCACACAAAAACGTCATTTTTTTGAGTGGGGAATGGAGTGCGTTACAGGCTAAAATGCTTGCATTACAGCTATACTGACACGACTCGTAATATGCGTTCCTGGCCATTAAGCTGGAATAGACATTTTTTCAGCGTTAAAAGCCGTACCGCAAAACTTGTAATCTAGCCATCAGTGTCCTCTGGGGCTTGGGTATAGTTTTCCCAACAGTAAGGAATGAAACTGTGGACTCTCCCTATCTTAGGAAGGAAAACATAATTTATGCTTACCAGATAAATTCCTTTCCTTCCGGTCCCACACGTTTTTTCTTGTCTAAGGGTGGCCCCCTATTATTTATCTTATTCTTCTGGCACCATTTATACCCTAATATGTTTACTACTTATCCTTGTTCCCGCGAAAAGATGACTGGGGTAATGAGGAAGTGGGAGAGATATTTAAGCTTTTGGCTGGGGTGTCTTTGCCTCCTCCTGGTGGACAGTTGTTGTATTTCCCAACAGTAAGGAATGAAGCCGTGTACTCTCCCTATCCGGAAGGAAAGGAATTCATCTGGTAAGCATAAATTATGTTTTTTTTAAGATCCTCAGAGAGTTCGTTGCCATGAGGTGCCATGTTGAACTTCCAGTGACCAGTATGAGAGAGTTTGAGAGCAAAAACACCAAATTTAACACACCTGCTACCTATTCACACCTGAGACCTTGTAACACTAACGAGTCACATGACACCGGGGAGGGAAAATGGCTAATTGGGCTCAATTTGGACATTTCCACTTAGGGGTGTACTCACTTTTGTTGCCAACGGTTTAGACAATAATGGCTGTGTGTTGAGTTATTTTGAGGGGACAGCAAATTTACAGTTATACAGGCTGTACACTCACTACTTTACATTGTAGCAAAGTGTCATTTCTTGAGTGTTGTCACATGAAAAGATATAATAAAATATTCAGAAAAATGTGAGGGGTGTACTTACTTTTGTGGGATACTTACATCTATCTGATAAAAATTATTCATATAAATATTTTTAAAAAGTTATAAGGGTTCAAAGGTATATAGTATATGGCAAGGTGTTTGACTTATAAAGGCTATAAAATATTTACATACGTATACATATACATGCAAACATACACATGCATGTATAAATATGTATATGTACAGTATGTACATATGTACTTATGTATGTATACGTGTGTATTTATGTATTTATATATGTATATACATACATATACACGTATACAGATATATATACATAATATATATATATATATATATATATATATATATATATATATATATATACACACACACACACATACATACATTCATACATACATTCATACATACACACACACATACACTTTGAGCCGTTCCAGTTGAATACCTGAAAACAAGAAAAACATTTTATTCAATATTAATATTCAATAATGGATTTTAGTGTGTATTTAAATATTTTACATTCCAATGAATATTCTACACATAGTAGAAACTGATCTAAGTATTTTTTAATAGATATTCATATATAAATATATATGTATATACCTAGACAAAATGAGCAGTGCACTCACCAGGACTTGAATGAAAATATTTATTGACAGTAATATTTTGTGGTCACCCCTGTCCTCAGAACTACAATATAGCACAAACAAACAAAACACCTTTTACCTCATACAAACCCATTATTACCAATAAATATTTTCATTGAAGTCCTAGTGAGTGCACCACTCATTTCGTCTATATATTCATCTTCACTACGGAAGCACCCTGGGCATTTATTCTATTACTGAACTGTTTTGTGAGTGCTTGACCCCTAAACCTGAAATGCCTTATGTTTATACCTATATTTCCTTCCATAAGGCAGGGGAGAGTCCAAACTTCATTCCTTACTGTTGGGAATACAACACCTGGGCACCAGGAGGAGGCAAAGACACCTCAGCCAAATGCTTAAATATCGCTACCACTTCCCCCACCCAGTCATTCTTTGCCTTTCGTCACTATAGGAGGTGGCAGAGAAGTGTCAGAAGATTTGGATATTCCCGTAATGGGTATGTTCCCTTCGAGAAAGGACTGGAGTTTTAAGTAATCATGTCAACCTCTCAGTGAGAGTATTGATGAAAGTTAGACTCTGGAGATGCAGGGAAAGTTTTTCTGCAAACCCATCCAGACTGTCGTTTTTTATATATACATTGTAAAGCACTATACAGGGTCACAGTGTGGCTCCTTTATAACTCGATAGGATCAAGGGTTAATATCTCCTTCAGGGAGATTATTTGAACAGTTTGGGGATTTATATCTGCTTAATGTGAGAGATTTTTTTTCTAGGCTCATAGGCTGTGTGTTTTTGGCTTGGAACAAACAGGTTTCACTTTCGTTTTTGAAGTGTTGCACAGCTCATAATGACTTGGCACCCTTTTTCATAGCAGGGGAAGTCCTGTCTTATGGACCACGTGACGGGGTGCAGTCTTTCATTTTCTACGATCCAGCTGCAGACATCACTCCTGAGGAGAGCGTTTTCACTGTTAGCTCTCTGGGTCTAGGAGGTGGTGAGTGCCCCAGCCATTGGGAGTATTAAGGTTCAGTATTTAAATAAAAACGTTTCTTTTTGATTATCCTTCTGTTGGTATATACAAAGCTATGGAGGACTCTGATACTACATTGGAAGGTTCCACTCCTTCTGTACTGATTAATAATTCCTGTTTATATTGTGAGGAGGCCCGCCTGTTCAATTTTGTTCCATTTGCCTAAACACTGTTCTAAAGTCTAAGAAGGGAGACAAGCCTGCTAATACTCATAGCACTATTAGCCCTTCTATTTCTCAGGAATTTGGGTCTCGGGAAATTAATACCCTCTCTACATTTCCCGCTCCACATGCAGTTCCACACGGCTCAACTAATCCTCCACCTGAAGTGGGCCTTTTTCCAGCGGACTTTACAGTGCAGTTACAATTGGCGGTGTTTGCAGGCCTGAGGGCCTTACCTTGCTCTAACAAATGCACAAGAAAGGTTAAACATAGTTCTCCTGACCTAGAGTCATCTAAATATTTATTGGATTTAGCTACTATATCCCAGCTATCCAAGGATAAGTTGACCTCTGTAGCTTCAGAGGGTGAACTTTCTGAGTCGGAGACTTCAGTTATTAAATCTCCTTCAGCGGAGGAACCCTCCTTTAGATTTAAAATTGAGCATCTTTGTTTTTTATTAAAAGGAGGTTGTGTCAACACTCGAGGTTCCAGAGGCTACATTCCCTGAGGAGCCTAAGATCCCTAAATTAGACAGGGTTTACGAAGATATGAAGGTCCCTCTGACTTTTCCTGTGCCAGTTAAGATGGCGAACATTATTAGTAACGAATGGGATAGAGTAGGAACTTCTTTTTCCCCTCGTCTACTTTAAAAAAATTATTCCCGGTCCCTGACTCTCAATTAGATTTGTGGTGATCCATTCCGAAGGTGGATGACGCTATTTCCACACTGGCTAAGCATACTACTATCCCTCTGGAGGATAGTTCTTCTTTTAGAGAGCCTATCGATAAAAAAATGGAAACTTTTCTGAGGAAGATGTTTCAACATTCAGGTTTTTTTTTTTATTATTTCTTAATGTTTATTGAATTTTCAAAAGAAGAAAAATTACAAGTAAAAGCAATAACTGGTGAGAACTCGCAGGTTCAGAAGAAAAGGAATTACATTTTGAAAATAAAAGTCCAGTATAGTCTTATATATATATATAAGACACACAGCCAATTAAAATACCAGCTAAGATAAAAGCATCAGATAAGAAACAAAAAAGTAATCAAAACAGAAAATGCTAATCTAAAAGAAACAAAATAATCCAAGGATAAATATATAAAAAGAAAGATAGTAAGCCTTGACAACCTGTCAGTATTTTTTATATTTACTTTATTGTGGTGGGTGTTTTGTATTGGGATGTAGTTATATATGTGGTGCCCACAACCTAACAGCTAACCCTTAGCTAGCATAGGAATATTGTTCCCAGAGAAAGAGCATGTTGTGATAAAAAGGCATTTGGCTTGTTTTAAAATAGTGAAGTTTTTCTAATATCAATGTGTTCTTTACTACTGCTGACCACTCCTGAAGGGATGGGATATGCGTGGATTTCCAATTTATAGGGATTAGGCGCTTAGCAGCATTGATCATTATTTGAGAAAGGCATCTCCTAATTCTACAGGGTATGTCTGTATATGCATTGAAGAGGAACCTATCTGGGGTTATGTCTAATTGCATGCCGATTGCTTTGCATATTTGTGTGTGAATCTTTTCCCAAAAGGGACGCAGTTTATTGCAATCCCACCAGATGTGCCACATTGTACCCTCTTGTTCACATCCCCGCCAACATTTTCCATTGGCACTGGGGAACATGTGTTTCAGCCTACTTGGTGTTAAATACCACCTAGTAAGGATTTTTGTGTTTGTTTCTAAGGCAGCTGCTGAGTGGGCTGATTTAGCCGTCATTTTAAACCAGTTTGACCATGTTTTTGGGGAGATTTGTTTGTAACATACAGGGTTTTTATTTCAACCAGCGGCAGCTGTAGCCATGGTTGCTGGAGCAGCTACCTACTGGTGCGACACTCTGTCATAGCTCATTGAGGTGGAGACTGCCCTTGGGGTTTTATTGAAACCTTTTCGTAGTTCCAAAGAAGGAGGGAACTTTCCATATAATTCTGGACTAAACAAATTTGAGTGTTCCCTCTTTCAAGATGAAAACAATTGGTCAATCCAGCCTCTGATTCAGGAAGGACAGTTTATAACCACAATAGACCTGAAGGATGCATACTTTTGCGTCTTGATTCACAGGGAACATTTTTAGTTCCTGAGGTTTTCTTTTCTAAATCAGCACTTCCAGTTCATAGCTCTTCCGTTTGGCCTAGTTACTGCTCCAAGGATATTTACAAAGGTTCTTGGGGCTCTTCTATACGTTGCCAGAACACAAGGTATTACAGTACTGCCTTACCTGGAGGCTATCTTGGTACAGGCACCATCTTTTCATCTAGCGGAAGAACATTCTGAGTCCCTTCTCAGTCTTCTTCGATCACATGGATGGAAGATAAACTTGGAAAAGAGTTCTTTTACTCCAAGTACAAGGGTGAATTTCCTGGTAACTATAATAGACTCCATATCCATGAGAATATTCCTCACATGTCAGAGACGTTGCAAGCTAACTCCAGGCCTCCTCAAGACCCTCAGTGGCTCAGTGTATAAAGGAAATCGGACTCATGGTGTCCTGCATGGACATCATTCCTTTTGCCAGATTCCATCTCAGACCCTTACAACTATACATGCTGAGACAATGGAACGGCAACCATTCAGATATGTCTCAACAGATTGTGCTGGACAGCCTGTCAAGAGACTCGCTCTCCTGGTGGCTCTGTCCAGATCATCTGTCCCAAGGCACTTGCTTTTTTAAACCATCCTGAGAGCTGGGAGATTGTGACTACGCAAGTATTTCTGGCTGGTGAGCCGTGTGGGGTGCCAAGAAGGCACAAGGTTTGTGGAGTCCTCCCTTCTGATCAATATTTTGGAACTCTGGGCAATCTTCAATGCCTTGAAGGCTTGGCCCCTTCTGGGTTCATCCCAGTTTATCAGACAATATAACCTTGGTTGCCTATATCACGAGAAGTTCCTTGGTAATTAGAGAAGTATCTCAGATACTAGAGTGGGCGGAGACTCACAAATGTACGCTGTCAGCTATCCACATTCCGGGTGTGGACAACTGGGAAGCGGACTTTCTCAGCAGGCAATCCTTTCACCCTGAGGAATGGTCTCTTCACCCAAGGTGTTTGCAGAGATATGCAGTGAGCGGGGGGTGCCGGAGATAGATCTCATGGCATCCCGGCTCAATACCAAGCTACCCAGGTATAGGTCGAGGGATCCTTAGGCGGAATTGATAGATCCCCTATCAGTACCATGGAGGTTCAGTCTCATATCTTTTCCCTCCATTACCGCTTCTTCCTCGTTTGGTGGCTCGCATCATGCAGGAGCGAGAATCTGTGATTCTGATTGCTCCATCATGGCCGCGAAGGACGTGGTTTGTGGATCTGGTGGGGATGTCCTCATCTCCTCAGTGGAGGTTATCTTGTCGCAGAGATCTGCTGATACAGGGTCCCTTCGTTCATGAAAATCTGGATTCTCTGAGGCTGACTGCGTGGAGATTGAACATTTAGTCTTAGTCAAAAGAGGGTTTTTTGAGAGTGTCATCAACACTCTGGTTCAAGCTCATAAGCCAGTTACTCGTCGTATCTTCCATAAAGTGTGGAGGACTTGTACTGGTGTGAGGAGCATGGCTTTTCCTGGCATAAGGTTAAGGTTGACAGAATTTTAGCTTTCTTCCAGGATGGACTGGAAAAGGGCCTATCTGCTAGTTCCCTGAAGGGACAGATATCGGCCCTGTCGGTGTTACTGTACAAAAGATTGGCTGAGCTTCCGGTTTTGCAGTCCTTTGTTAAGGCTCTGGCTAAGATCAGACCCATGTTTGATCTTGGAGCCTCAATCTTGTTCTTAGTGTTTTGCAGCAGGCTCCGTTTGTGCCTATGCATACTGTTGACATTAAATTGTTATCTTGAAAGCTTCTTTTTTGTTGGCTATTGCCTATGCCTGCAGAGTTTCTGAGATTTCTGCTTTGCAATGTGATCCCCTTATCTGGTTTTTCATGCTGATAAGGCGGTTTTATGCACTAAACTAGGGTTCCTCCCTAAGGTGGTATTGAATCGTAACATTAATCTAGAAATTGTTGTTCCTTCCTTGTGTCCTAATCCTTCTTCAGTGGAGGAATGTTTGCTTCATAATCTAGATGTTGTTCATGCCTTGAAGGTCTATCTTCAGGCTACTAAGGAGTTCAGGAAATCTTCCTCTTTGTTTGTCATCTATACGGGGAAGCATATGAGGCAGAACGCTACTATGACTTCTCTATCTTTCTGGTTGAGGAGTGTGTTCCACTTAGCTTATGAGTCAGCGGGACCTGGTCCTCCTTGCACACTTTTTCTAAAATGTACAAGTTTAATGTGTTTGAAGCAGCTTTTGGGAGAAATGTTTTGCAGGCTGTGGTGCCCTAAGAATATGGTCTGCCTCTTTTTTTTGTTCCCTCCCGTCAGTATAAACACCCCTAATCTGCATCCCTGACTTGGCCAACACCTAACTAAAGTTATTAACCCCTAATCTGCCGCTCCCGACATAGCCTCTTTTTTCTTTTCTCTCCCGTTATTCATTCACACCTACATTACAAGTTCTGCACTAAACAGGGAGAGAAACTAATAAAAAAGTTGCGTTATTTCACTCTCCATAGTGCTGCCATTACGAGTTACTGAATAGTCTCCTTGTACGTGTGATATGGTGGCGTTTAGCTCCATACCGCACAAAAGCCAAGGGCTGAGTTTACATGCTCGTTCACGCTTTCCCCCATAGACAAAAACTAACACCTGAAGTGCGGAATGAAAAATCTCTGTAACGCAACCCCATTGATGTCTATGGGGAAAAAAAAGTTATTAACCCCTAATCTGCCGCTCCCGACATCGCTGACACTAATAAAAGTTATTAACCCCTAATCTGCCACTCCCCGACATCGTTGACACTATAATAAAGCTATTGACCCCTAAATCTCCGGCCTCCCACATCGCCACTACTAAATAAACCTATTAACCCCTAAACCTCCGGCCTCCAACATCGCCGCTTCTAAATAAACCTATTAACCACTACACCGCCAGCCTGCCCACATCACAAAACACTAAATTAAACTAATAACCCCTAAACCTAACACCCCCCTAACTTTAAATTAAAATTACAATATAATTATCTTATAATAAATCAAAACTCACCTGTGAAATAAAAATAAACTAAAAGTATAAATTAACCTAACATTACTATTCTAAATAAAAAAATAAACAAATATTACCAATTAAAAAAATCTAATTTACAAATTTCAGTAGCTCTCAACCTATCGGCTGATTTGAATTTTAAGAATCAAATCAGCCAATAGGAATGCAAGGTACGCCATTTTGAAACGGCTACCTTGCATTCAACTTCAGTGTACGTCGGTGACCGTATGAAGAGGACGCTCCACGCAGGATGGCTCCGCTCTGTGCCGCCGGGATGAAAATAGAAGACGCCCCTGGAATGGATGAAAATATTGCCGCCTGGATGAAGACTTCTCGCCGCCTGGATGGAGATGGATGTCCGGACTTCATGAACCATGATTGGATATTCTGGGGTTAGTGTTTGTTTTCCATTTTTTTGGGTGTTTTTTTTTTTTAGATTAGGGCTTTGGGCTTTTGGAAAAGAACTGAATGCCCTTTTAAGGGCAGTGAAAAATAGCTGATTGCCCTTTTAAGGGCAATGCCCATACAAATGCCCCTTTAGGGGCAATGGGTAGCTTAGGTTTATTTTAGAGTTAGGTTTTTTATTTTGGGGGGTTGGTTGGGTGGTGGGTTTTACTGTTGGGGGGACTTTGTATTTATTTTACAGGTAAAAGAGCTGTTTATTGTAGGCTAGAAGGTGTTTTTATTTTGGGGGGCTTTTTTATTTTTATAAGGCTATCAGATTAGATGTAATTGTTTTTATTTTTGATCATTTTGTTTATTATTTTTTGTAAGCTTAGTGTTTTTTATTTTTTGTAATTTAGTATTTATTATTTTTTATAATTTTAGATTTTTTTATTTTTTTCGTCGTGTTTTTTTAAATTTGTAATTTATGTTTTTAATTGGTAGTATTTTTTATTTTATTTGAATAGTAATGTTAGGTTAATTTATAGTTTAATGTTAGGTTTAATTTCTCCAACATAGGTGTGTCCGGTCCACGGCGTCATCCTTACTTGTGGGATATTCTCTTCCCCAACAGGAAATGGCAAAGAGCCCAGCAAAGCTGGTCACATGATCCCTCCTAGGCTCCGCCTACCCCAGTCATTCTCTTTGCCGTTGTACAGGCAACATCTCCACGGAGATGGCTTAGAGTTTTTTAGTGTTTAACTGTAGTTTTTCATTATTCAATCAAGAGTTTGTTATTTTCAAATAGTGCTGGTACGTACTATTTACTCAGAAACAGAAAAGAGATGAAGAATTCTGTTTGTATGAGGAAAATGATTTTAGCAACCGTAACTAAAATCCATGGCTGTTCCACACAGGACTGTTGAGAGCAATTAACTTCAGTTGGGGGAACAGTTTGCAGTCCTTTGCTGCTTGAGGTATGACACATTCTAACAAGACGATGTAATGCTGGAAGCTGTCATTTTCCCTATGGGATCCGGTAAGCCATGTTTATTACGATTGTAAATAAGGGCTTCACAAGGGCTTATTTAAACTGTAGACCTTTTTTGGGCTAAATCGATTGATATTAACACTTATTTAGCCTTGAGGAATCATTTATTCTGGGTATTTTGATATAATAATATCGGCAGGCACTGTTTTAGACACCTTATTCTTTAGGGGCTTTCCCAAAGCATAGGCAGAGTCTCATTTTCGCGCCGGTGTTGCGCACTTGTTTTTGAGAGGCATGGCATGCAGTCGCATGTGAGAGGAGCTCTGATACTTATAAAAGACTTCTGAAGGCGTCATTTGGTATCGTATTCCCCTTTGGGTTTGGTTGGGTCTCAGCAAAGCAGATACCAGGGACTGTAAAGGGGTTAAAGCTTAAAACGGCTCCGGTTCCGTTATTTTAAGGGTTAAAGCTTCCAAAATTGGTGTGCAATATTTTCAAGGCTTTAAGACACTGTGGTGAAAGTTTGGTGAATTTTGAACAATTCCTTCATGTTTTTTCGCAATTGCAGTAATAAAGTGTGTTCAGTTTAAAATTTAAAGTGACAGTAACGGTTTTATTTCAAAACGTTTTTTGTACTTTCTTATCAAGTTTATGCCTGTTTAACATGTCTGAACTACCAGATAGACTGTGTTCTGAATGTGGGGAAGCCAGAATTCCTATTCATTTAAATAAATGTGATTTATGTGATAATGACAATGATGCCCAAGATGATTCCTCAAGTGAGGGGAGTAAGCATGGTACTGCATCATTCCCTCCTTCGTCTACACGAGTCTTGCCCACTCAGGAGGCCCCTAGTACATCTAGCGCGCCAATACTCCTTACTATGCAACAATTAACGGCTGTAATGGATAATTCTGTCAAAAACATTTTAGCCAAAATGAACCCTTGTCAGCGTAAGCGTGGATGCTCTGTTTTAGTTACTGAAGAGCATGACGACGCTGATATTAATATCTCTGAAGGGCCCCTAACCCAATCTGAGGGGGCCAGGGAGGTTTTGTCTGAGGGAGAAATTACTGATTTAGGGAACATTTCTCAGCAGGCTGAATCTGATGTGATTACTTTTAAATTTAAATTGGAACATCTCCGCATTTTGCTTAAGGAGGTATTATCCACTCTGGATGATTGTGAAAATTTGGTCATCCCAGAGAAACTATGTAAAATGGACAAGTTCCTAGAGGTGCCGGGGCTCCCAGAAGCTTTTCCTATACCCAAGCGGGTGGCGGACATTGTTAATAAAGAATGGGAAAGGCCCGGTATTCCTTTCGTCCCTCCCCCCATATTTAAAAAAATTGTTTCCTATGGTCGACCCCAGAAAGGACTTATGGCAGTCAGTCCCCAAGGTCGAGGGAGCGGTTTCTACTTTAAACAAACGCACCACTATTCCCATAGAGGATAGTTGTGCTTTCAAAGATCCTATGGATAAAAAATTAGAAGGTTTGCTTAAAAAGATGTTTGTTCAGCAGGGTTACCTTCTACAACCCATTTCATGCATTGTCCCTGTCACTACAGCCGCATATTTCTGGTTTGATGAACTGATTAAGGTGCTCGATAGTGACTCTCCTCCTTATGAGGAGATTATGGACAGAGTCAATGCTCTCAAATTGGCTAATTCTTTCACTCTAGACGCCTCTTTGCAATTGGCTAAGTTAGCGGCTAAGAATTCTGGGTTTGCTATTGTGGCGCGCAGAGCGCTTTGGTTGAAATCTTGGTCGGCTGATGCGTCTTCCAAGAACAAGCTACTAAACATTCCTTTCAAGGGGAAAACGCTGTTTGGTCCTGACTTGAAAGAGATTATCTCTGATATCACTGGGGGTAAGGGCCATGCCCTTCCTCAGGATCGGCCTTTCAAGGCAAAAAATAGACCTAATTTTCGTCCCTTTCGTAAAAACGGACCAGCCCAAGGTGCTACGTCCTCTAAGCAAGAGGGTAATACTTCTCAGGCCAAGCCAGCTTGGAGACCAATGCAAGGCTGGAACAAGGGAAAGCAGGCCAAGAAACCTGCCACTGCTACCAAGACAGCATGAAATATTGGCCCCCGATCCGGGACCGGATCTGGTGGGGGGCAGACTCTCTCTCTTCGCTCAGGCTTGGGCAAGAGATGTTCTGGATCCTTGGGCGCTAGAAATAGTCTCCCAGGGTTATCTTCTGGAATTCAAGGGACTTCCCCCAAGGGGGAGGTTCCACAGGTCTCAGTTGTCTTCAGACCACATAAAAAGACAGGCGTTCTTACATTGTGTAGAAGACCTGTTAAAAATGGGAGTGATTCATCCTGTTCCATTGAGAGAACAAGGGATGGGGTTCTACTCCAATCTGTTCATAGTTCCCAAAAAAGAGGGAACGTTCAGACCAATCCTAGATCTCAAGATCTTAAACAAATTTCTCAAGGTCCCATCGTTCAAGATGGAAACCATTCGAACTATCCTTCCTTCCATCCAGGAAGGTCAATTCATGTCCACGGTGGATTTAAAGGATGCGTATCTACATATTCCTATCCACAAGGAACATCATCGGTTCCTAAGGTTTGCATTCCTAGACAAACATTACCAGTTCGTGGCGCTTCCTTTCGGATTAGCCACTGCTCCAAGGATTTTCACAAAGGTACTAGGGTCCCTTCTAGCGGTGCTAAGACCAAGGGGCATTGCAGTAGTACCTTACCTGGACGACATTCTGATTCAAGCGTCGTCCCTCCCTCGAGCAAAGGCTCACACGGACATCGTCCTGGCCTTTCTCAGATCTCACGGCTGGAAAGTGAACGTGGAAAAGAGTTCTCTATCCCCGTCAACAAGGGTTCCCTTCTTGGGAACAATTATAGACTCCTCAGAAATGAGGATTTTTCTAACAGAGGCCAGAAAGACAAAACTTCTGGACTCTTGTCGAATTCTTCATTCCGTTCCTCTTCCTTCCGTAGCTCAGTGCATGGAAGTGATCGGGTTGATGGTAGCGGCAATGGACATAGTTCCTTTTGCGCGCATTCATCTAAGACCATTACAACTGTGCATGCTCAGTCAGTGGAATGGGGACTATACAGACTTATCTCCAAAGATACAAGTAAATCAGAGGACCAGAGACTCACTCCGTTGGTGGCTGTCCCTGGACAACCTGTCACGAGGGATGACATTCCGCAGACCAGAGTGGGTCATTGTCACGACCGACGCCAGTCTGATGGGCTGGGGCGCGGTCTGGGGATCCCTGAAAGCTCAGGGTCTTTGGTCTCGGGAAGAATCTCTTCTACCGATAAATATTCTGGAACTGAGAGCGATATTCAATGCTCTCAAGGCTTGGCCTCAGCTAGCGAGGACCAAGTTTATACGGTTTCAATCAGACAACATGACGACTGTTGCGTACATCAACCATCAGGGGGGAACAAGGAGTTCCCTAGCGATGGAAGAAGTGACCAAGATCATTCTATGGGCGGAGTCTCACTCCTGCCACCTGTCTGCTATCCACATCCCGGGAGTGGAAAATTGGGAAGCGGATTTTCTGAGTCGTCAGACATTGCATCCGGGGGAGTGGGAACTCCATCCGGAAATCTTTGCCCAAGTCACTCAACTATGGGGCATTCCAGACATGGATCTGATGGCCTCTCGTCAGAACTTCAAAGTTCCTTGCTACGGGTCCAGATCCAGGGATCCCAAGGCGGCTCTAGTGGATGCACTAGTAGCACCTTGGACCTTCAAACTAGCTTATGTGTTCCCGCCGTTCCCTCTCATCCCCAGGCTGGTAGCCAGGATCAATCAGGAGAGGGCGTCGGTGATCTTGATAGCTCCTGCGTGGCCACGCAGGACTTGGTATGCAGATCTGGTGAATATGTCATCGGCTCCACCTTGGAAGCTACCTTTGAGACGAGACCTTCTTGTTCAGGGTCCGTTCGAACATCCGAATCTGGTTTCACTCCAGCTGACTGCTTGGAGATTGAACGCTTGATTTTATCGAAGCGAGGTTTCTCAGATTCTGTTATCGATACTCTTGTTCAGGCCAGAAAGCCTGTAACTAGAAAGATTTACCACAAAATTTGGAAAAAATATATCTGTTGGTGTGAATCTAAAGGATTCCCTTGGGACAAGGTTAAGATTCCTAGGATTCTATCCTTCCTTCAAGAAGGATTGGAAAAAGGATTATCGGCAAGTTCCCTGAAGGGACAGATTTCTGCCTTGTCGGTGTTACTTCACAAAAAACTGGCAGCTGTGCCAGATGTTCAAGCCTTTGTTCAGGCTCTGGTTAGAATCAAGCCTGTTTACAAACCTTTGACTCCTCCTTGGAGTCTCAATTTAGTTCTTTCAGTTCTTCAGGGGGTTCCGTTTGAACCCTTACATTCCGTTGATATTAAGTTATTATCTTGGAAAGTTTTGTTTTTAGTTGCAATTTCTTCTGCTAGAAGAGTTTCAGAATTATCTGCTCTGCAGTGTTCTCCTCCTTATCTGGTGTTCCATGCAGATAAGGTGGTTTTACGTACTAAACCTGGTTTTCTTCCAAAAGTTGTTTCTAACAAAAACATTAACCAGGAGATTATCGTACCTTCTCTGTGTCCGAAACCAGTTTCAAAGAAGGAACGCTTGTTACACAATTTGGATGTTGTTCGCGCTCTAAAATTCTATTTAGATGCTACAAAGGATTTTAGACAAACATCTTCCTTGTTTGTTGTTTATTCAGGTAAAAGGAGAGGTCAAAAAGCAACTTCTACCTCTCTCTCTTTTTGGATTAAAAGCATCATCAGATTGGCTTACGAGACTGCCGGACGGCAGCCTCCCGAAAGAATCACAGCTCATTCCACTAGGGCTGTGGCTTCCACATGGGCCTTCAAGAACGAGGCTTCTGTTGATCAGATATGTAGGGCAGCGACTTGGTCTTCACTGCACACTTTTACCAAATTTTACAAGTTTGATACTTTTGCTTCTTCTGAGGCTATTTTTGGGAGAAAGGTTTTGCAAGCCGTGGTGCCTTCCATTTAGGTGACCTGATTTGCTCCCTCCCTTCATCCGTGTCCTAAAGCTTTGGTATTGGTTCCCACAAGTAAGGATGACGCCGTGGACCGGACACACCTATGTTGGAGAAAACAGAATTTATGTTTACCTGATAAATTTCTTTCTCCAACGGTGTGTCCGGTCCACGGCCCGCCCTGGTTTTTTAATCAGGTCTGATAATTTATTTTCTTTAACTACAGTCACCACGGTACCATATGGTTTCTCCTATGCTATTATTCCTCCTTAACGTCGGTCGAATGACTGGGGTAGGCGGAGCCTAGGAGGGATCATGTGACCAGCTTTGCTGGGCTCTTTGCCATTTCCTGTTGGGGAAGAGAATATCCCACAAGTAAGGATGACGCCGTGGACCGGACACACCGTTGGAGAAAGAAATTTATCAGGTAAACATAAATTCTGTTTTTATTTCACAGATAAGGTTTATTTTTATTTCACAGGTAAGTTTTTATTTATTATAAGATAGTTATATTGTAATTTTAACTTAAAGTTAGGGGGTGTTAGGTTTAGGGGTTAATAGTTTAATTTAGTGTTTTGCGATGTGGGGGCTGGCAATTTAGGGGTTAATAGGTTTATTTAGTTGCGGCGATGTGGGGGTCCTGCAGTTTAGGGGTTAGTACTGTAGGTTTATTTAGTGGTGGCGATGTGGGAGGCCGGAGGTTTAGGGGTTAATAACTTTATTAAAGTGGAGGCGATGTTGGGGAGCGGCAGATTAGGGGTTAATATATTTTAATAGTGTTGGTGATGTGGGTGTGATTTAATAGTCACGATGTGGGTGAAAGGCAGATTAAGGGTTAATAAGTTTAATAAAGCATTTGCAATGCGGGAGGTGGCGGTTTAGGGGTTAATAGGTAGTTTATAGGTATTAGTGTACTTTGTAACACTTTAGTTATGAGTTTTGTGAAACATTTTTGTTTTGCAAAATCCATAACTACTGGTCTCAGATGGCGGTATGGATCGTGTCGTTATAGGCTGTAACGCAAGAATTTTAGCCGGACCGCACAACCTGTAATACTGGCGCTGAAAATCCCACACAAAAACGTCATTTTTTTGAGTGGGGACTAGTCGTTGCATTACAGGCTAAAATGTTTGCGTTACAGCTATACCGACACGACTCGTCATATGCGTTCCTGGCTATTACACTGGAATGGCCATTTTTTCAGCGTTAAAAGCCGTACCGCAACCCTTGTAATCTAGCCATCAGTGTCCTCTGGAGCTTGGGTATAGTTTTCCCAACAGTAAGGAATGAAGTCGTGGACTCTCCCTGCCTTATGGAAGGAAAACATAATTTATGCTTACCAGATAAATTCCTTTCCTTCCTGGCAGGGAGAGTCCATAACCCCACCT
The DNA here is from genome assembly GCF_027579735.1 of Bombina bombina. NCBI lineage: Eukaryota > Metazoa > Chordata > Amphibia > Anura > Bombinatoridae > Bombina > Bombina bombina. Next base: position 223,196,478 of record NC_069506.1, read on the forward strand.
GTAATTTATTTTTTTGATGGGCGGCTCCATTTTTATATTATTTCTTCTGGCACCTTTTATACCCTGTTTCTCCTACTTTTCCTTGTTTCCTCTGCAGAATGACTGGGGGATAGGGGAAGTGGGAGGGATATTTAAGCATTTGGCTGAGGTTTCTTTGCCTCCTCCTGGTGGCCAGGTGTTGTATTTCACAACAGTAAGGAATCAAGTTGTGGACTCTCCCTGCCAGGAAGGAAAGGAATGTATCTGGTAAGCATACATTATGTTATATTCCTATGGATATATATTTAAAAACAAAAATACTGCTCCACTAATAATCTAGCACTCAATGCCTGAGAGACATTTGTTTCTTCACTTCAGATAACAGAATTAAACAACAAGCAGCAGAACAGAAATTGCAGTTGGAGAGGGAAAATATACAACGCTTGGAGAAGATCAGAGAACAGCAGGAAATCAATTTTCAGCAGCAGACACTGATGTTAAAGGAGAAGATGGAGGAAGACAGACTAAAGCTATTGAAAGAAAATGAGTGGCTGATTGCACAGAAACAGAAGGTGATGTTATACATTAAAGGGATATGAAAGCCAAAAAATGTATTTTGTGATTTAGACAGAAAATATCATTTTAAAAAAGTTTCCAATTTACTTCTATTATCAAATTTGCTTAATTCCCATGATATTCTGTGTTGAAGAGATACCTAGGTAGATATCTGGTGCACTACATGGTATAAATAGTGCTGCCATATAGTGCTCTTGTAAATGGATAATGATCTTTCAAAACAGTTGCCATATAGTGCTCTAGAAACTGGCAAGCTGTTAAGCTTACGTTACGTTAAGCTTACGTCCCTATTTTTCAACAAAAGATATTAAGAGAAAAAATAAAATTGATAATTGAAGTAAATTAGAAAGTTGTTAAAAGTCGCATGCTCTAGCTGCATCATGAAATCATTTTTGTGGGTTTCATATTACATTAATAACTGTGATTTAGATTGCATTAGATAAAAAAATACTGGTTCCCTTTTTATTTGAGTGTCCCTTTCATCTGCTATATTACAATAGAGCCAGAGGGGTAGATTTATCATAGTGCGAGCGGACATGATACAGTGTAGCGTATCATGTCCGCTGCACATCGATAAATGCTGATAGCATACGCTGTTGGCATTTATCATTGCACCAGCACTACTTGTGAACTGCTGGTGCAATGCCGCCCCCTGCAGATTTGCAGCCGCTAAAAGGGGGTGTCAATCAACCCGATCATATTCGATCAGGTTGATTTCTGTCCGCGGCCACAGAGCAGGTGGACAAGTTATGGAGCAGCGGTCTTTAGACCGCTGCTTCATATCTTCTGTTTCCGGCGAGCCTAAAGGCTTGCGCAGAAACAAGGGCATCAAGCTCCATACGGAGTTTGATAAATCGGCCCCAGAGAGTTTTACTTGCTGCTTAGTAAATTTACCCACCTACCAACTGAACATATTAGGTACCTGGATGGGCATTATTAGCTGGTAGCGCAACAATATCAACACCTAGGGTCCCATTTACTAAGCAGAGGATGCAGATCTCTCATGTTAGTTTGCTTAGCCCAAGTTAAGAAGTAGCAATGCATCTTAAATAGATTGTAAACTTACACTATTGTCTCAACAATATTTGTTATAAAAAAGTAAATGATGGAAACTTTTATTGATCAAAATCTTTGTAGACGTTAAATTATATTAATAATTACCCTTTAATTTTGTTATACATTCTGCTGTTCCTCCGCCTGCAACGCATAGTCTATTTCTGTGTAAAATGACGAATCATGCTGTAACCAAATGTAATGCGCCCCCTTTCGTTATTATTAACTTGCTGGATGCCAAATAAACTATGCGTTGCGTGCGGAGAAACGGTGGAATATATAACAAAATGAAAGCATAATTATTTATATAATTTAGCGTCTACAATGATTTTGAACAATGAAAGTGCCCATCATTTACTTTTTTTATTACAAATATTGTTGAGATAATAGTGCAAGTTTACAATCACTTTAATCTCTCTATCACCTTAGAGTTGGGATGGACGTATGTGTTTAAATAATAGCATTTGTTTGGTAGAACAAAGTCATATGGACATTAGTTTGTACCAACGAATGTAAATACAGATAAAAAAACCCACTAATTCTGTTAAACAAATGTTATTTTCTTTTTCGAATGTTACATTCGTTTTTGAATGTTTTCAGTTAAATCATATGTATGCATTATTTTTTTTTAATATAACACAGTAATCGAATGTGTGTTGTTATTGAATCTTACTTTATTGAATGCTAGATTTAAAAATTATCATTGGAACTTATTGAAATCGAAATAGTGTTTAAATTTTGTTGTAAGTGCATATTCAAATTTGAAACAATGAAAGAGTTGTATATAAAGCCTTTAATTCTAAATCATATAGAATTACAAATTGTATTTTCATTACAAAAGAAAATTACTATTTTGATTGCAATGCATTTGAAATTGAATATAAAGAAGTACCGTATTGAAATTTCAAATTTAAAAAATAAAATAAAATAACATTCAAATGATCAAACAAACATACATTCTTTAGCATTCGAAAATACAAATTAATTGAATGAATGTTAGAATGTTAACCAAACAGTTGAGATTTATCATGAACAAGCAAATGCGTAAATAATATTTTTTTTGAATGTTGCAAAAAATTGCCATTCCCTACCTTAGTGATGGTGGATTTAAACTTGTTCATTTGGGGTGATTGACAGGCCCTGCTCAGGTGTCAGTGTTGTGCAAGAACTTTATTGTGCATTGATTACCATGGGCAATCACGCACATGTTCCCTGGATGGCCCACAGTCACTAAATTATGCAAAATTGTATTGAAATACAGTGGAAAATATTACCTTATTTGTACACCAAAAAATATTAAGAAGCTGCCTACTACGGGCTCTATTTATAAAGCTGAAAAACTTGTGGTGCAGGCTTGCTCTGCCTTTTGTAAGACCACTGCTTGTTAGCTTGTCTGAAACCTCAGATATAGCCAATGTCAAGCATCCAAGACTCTCCCAAGATGAATGTCAAGCCTTTCTCTTGCTACTGGTTGGGTAGACTGTGCAATAAAAATGTTAAAACTGTATAAAATGTGGACAGACAGGCTCTTTTAAATATGAATTATCTTTGCTTTACAGGAAAAAGAGGACATGATGAAAGAACAATTCCACCAGAAGGCACAAATGTTGGAAGAACAGATTAAAGATTTGTCGAAGAAGAATGAACAAGCATCTAGCAGTAGTTGGATAGATACAGGAATAGAACTTTTCACGGATGCTGCTTTGGTTTTAATGCCTGGTATTGCAGGCAAGGCTGCTGTGGCTTCAAAATGGCTAAGAAGATTGTTTTAATGGAATTTGATGGTGGAGTGAAATACCTTTATTTAATACCACCATGGCATCAATACTAGTATGTGAGAGCACCATTGTCAGACCACTAAGTTTATCTCTGCTATAGAAGAGTTGGTACATTTTGCTATTATAACAGTTAGTCAGATTTATAGTACACAAAACATATATCATTTGGTAGTAGACTACACATTTTTATCACCCGATCGGATGCTGCTAAGTAGCTGTCTATATTGCCTTTTGAAAGGACATGAAACTCAATTTTGTTTCCTTCATGATACAGATAGAGCATGCAATTTTAAATAACTTTACAATGTATTCAATAATCAAATTTGTTTTGTTCTCTTTGTATCCTTTATTGAAAAGTAGACCTAGGCAGGCTCAGAAGCTGCTGATTGGTCACTGCACATATATGCATCTTGTTATTGGCTTTTATCAAGCTCCCAGTAGTGGGTTGCTGTGCTTTCAACAAAGGATAATAAGAGAATGGAGCAAATTATATAATAGTTGTTTATTGGAAAATTGTTTAAAATGGTATGCTCTTTCTGAATCATGAAAGAAAATTTTGGGTTTTATGTCCCTTTAAGAAATAAAGCTCCATGTGACTGGACTGGTATGCTAACAAAGGGGGCATATTTCTGTATTAAACATTTTCTAGTGTTGATCTGGGTAATGTTAGTATATACAATATGAGCATAATACTAAAATAACTTTGTATGTTCCCTTTTTTGTTGTTGTTTTTTTAAGCCTTCAATGAAAAGCAGAACTTTCCTAGTAATCTATCCTTTGGTTGTCTGCATATATTATAGTTTAAATATATACTTAAATTGGTTGATTTATTCATTAATTGATAAAATAGGGTTCTATATTTTATAATGTATTGCAGTTATATGCAAGATATTCAAATTCAGGGCTATGCATTAATGGTTTTGCCGTCAATATCACTATTGATACAAAATGTTATATCTTGTGGTTATTCGCTTTGATGAAAAAACAGTGTTATAAAAGAATGTTCTTATATTGTATATATACTCACTATAATAAAGGCTGTAGCTGTTTGCAATCAATGTTATTGACTGAGATACTTAGGGTTACACTTTTTTTTATTACACAAATCTGTAAAGAACAAAAAATAAATGACAAAAAGTAAATCATATTCCATAAATAAATAAATCAAAGATAAATAAATTTGAATGTGCCAGAGCGTACACTCAGATATATTCCTGAGTTTAACTTTTTGTTCAACTGGTTAGAAGTAATTCTGGCTTGAATCAACATCGTAGAAACAGCACACAACTCCAGGATCAATGGAAATAAATATTGCCCCATAAGAGCAAGAGGATTATTGCACATTCCTACTTTCTGGTTTAACCAACCAATAGGATGAAAGATATTTTTATTGACTAATTTGAATTTTTAAATCAGCAAACAGGATTAATAACCGTTCCTACTGAATGATTTGAAATCAACCAATAGGATTAAAAACAGCCTGAATCGCTGTATAGAAGCTGTGTCTAATGCTTGAAATAACAGCCCTGGAACAATGCATATTGAGAAAGGGTCTGTGACCCCGGGGCAGGACGAGTTAATGAGGGTGAATTGCAGGTCAGTGGGTGGGATCTGTGGTGGGTTGGTAACCTGGTGGAACAGGAAGTCCTGTGCCTCTTCCAATCCGGACCTGATGGTGAGAAGAAGCTTTTCAGCCTCTTCTCACTTCTCACAGTGGCTGCAGCTGTTGCCAGGGAGAGAGGACCGCAATGGATGTTGGCGCGGCTGCAGGCCGCAGGTGCTATTCCAGGAGGCAGCGGGAATCCAGTGGAGATGGTGGAGGTGGCGATGTCCCCAGGGTCCAGGCCAGTGAGACTTCGAGACCTCCAGAGCACCTCAGTTTGGAGGCAGGAGTGCGGCAAGGAAGGTCGGCAGTTGGTGCATATGGCGCGGCATGGAGAGGGTCCAGAGGACGGCCGGCCAGGAGGAGGCGCGGCCTGCAGAGGAGTGATCAGCTGGATCTGGTGCAGCGACATCAGCAGCGGGCAGGTGACTGTGCCGCTCTCACGGGAGGATGACGGCGGTCAGGTGGGTGAGGTGACGTGTCCAATGGGGCCTGTGATAGAGATGGCGAGGGAAGCAGTAACGGCTGCTACATCAGGTAAGCGGCTGAGCTGTCGAAGAGGGCAGGCATTTGGCTGTGCTGGGGCAGAAGTCAGTAGAAGGTTTGTTGTAGGTCAAAGGGGGGGGTTTCCCTAGCAAAAGGGGGGGAATGACAGTGCTGATTAGTGGCAGGCACAAATGAGGCCTTGTGGTATGGGGAGGGATTGGGAAAAAAGGAAAGTGAGGGGGGGGAGGATGCTGCCCGAGGATGATTAGCGGCAGGCCCAGATGAGGCCTAGTTGTGTTGGAGAGTGGGGGAGGGAGAATTCTGTGGAGCGGGGGTGGATCCTGTGGATTAAGCAAAGGGGTGGCGGGGAGCAAGCAGCTAGGGAGTGTGAAAAGAAGCAGGGCAGTTTAGTTCATCGTGGGGAGTTCAATAGTGGGGGGATTATGCCCAGGACTGTATTAGTTGAGTGAAACAGGGTGTACATTAGAGGGTTTGGAGAGTTAGGGACTGAGTAGCGTGGGTTGCTAGGAGGATGGATCAGGGTCGATAGGTGTTTTGGGCAGGGATTATGGCAAGTGGGTTCCTATTCTGGTTCATGGAGCCTATAAAAGCCTAGGTAGTTGAGGAGGGTACCCGTTAGTGTACTATGGCTGATGGTTAGAAGGGGATGTTGCTGTAGATGGGGACAGTGAGTGAGGTTAGGCTGGAGGATGGGTGTGAGAGTTGTGTTTTGTCCTGTTTAAGAGGTCGGGAGGGTAGTTGGGGGGGGAGTCATGGTAATGTAATTACTATAATGTCCCTTTTTATATGGCACTGCCGCTTACATCAACCCCAGATGCAGGTGGGAGATGCAGCAGCGGCAGGATTCAGGAGAGAGACGGGGATTCCCTTGTGATCGAGGACATCCCTAGTGACTTTGATGATGTGGTACTGGAGGACAATGGCGTCACGGAGTGGTCTACAGCTGGCCAGGTGGGGGAACTGGATGCTTTGGAGCAGCTTTTAGGGTCAATTTCTCCTCCTCGTGTGGTTGAGGGGGACGGGAGAGGCAGGCACAATACCAGGGTACGAGGAGGGAGACCAGGTGGGAGGACGAGGGAAGAAAGAGATGTTATAGTGTCTGTTTTGGATGTCCCATTGCAGGTTGGTGGATGCCGGAGGAGGGACAGGTCTGCCAGTGGGAGTCTTGAGACGAGTCAGAGGCGAGAACGGTCTCGTTCGCCCATCAGGAGCAGGTACAATTAGGAAGGTCAGATGTCACCCACTTGGGGCGCGTATCGAGGAGACGGCAAGGTGCCGGAGTGGGGAAAGAAGGAGAAAGTCCAGGACCAGAAGGAGATCCCCAGGAAGGCGCCGGGAGTCCCCAGCAAGGGAAAGGAGGCGATTGGAAAGGGCTGCGATGACAAGGGAAGCGGGAGATGGGACGGCACATAGGACATCAGGTAAGGTGCCAGGTAACAAGGGTTCAATTGTCAATCAAAGCGGGAGTGTGGATGAGGTGCAGAATGTGTTGTTGAAAGGTCTGAAGGAGTTGGTGACGTGGATGGAGCAGTCTCTTGGGTGTACAACAGGGGTGGGGTCTCAGGTGAGTCCATCAAGGGAATGGGGAATCAGTGGTGCTAGTGGAAGGAGCTCAGGCTCAGGGGCAAGGGCTACAGCTGAGGTGGAGCCCATAGGGAACAGAGCTGCGGCAGGGATGGGGCAAGCGCCTAGTGGGGCAACGGCAGTAGTTGTGGAAGCTGTGGTCCCAGTAACAGGTATGGTAGTGGGGACTACGGCAGCGGGGAGTTCTGGGGGGGACCTTGAGGGTTTTGGATGAGGCATTGCGTAGACCATGTTTATGTTCCATTGGCCCGTTAGGTTTACATCTCGGGAACGAGGTAAAAGAGAAAATTTGGAAAAGGGAGTTTTTGGAGTTGTTCTCGCTTCTGCCTCTGGAACAATTTGTGGAGATTAAGGAGGATACCAAGGGCGAGCAAGGGAAGAAGGAGGAGGAAGAAAGGAAGAAGAGGTATTGGAAGATTCCTAAGACGTTCGCTAATTGGTCCAGGGCATTTTGCATTTTAGCCAGTATGAATACACAGAAGTTCCCGGATCCGGGATCTGCCCTGTTTTGATACCTGGATGAGATCTCTTTGGCCTACCAGACTTATGGGGGTATGACTTGGTGGAGATATGACGAGCAGTTTCGTCAAAGGATAGCAGTTCGTCCTGACATGCGGTGGGATGATAGGGATATGGGGATTTGGCTGGAGATTATGATGCCATTGAGGGGGGCAGTCCTTTTGGGTGGGTGGGAGTAGCCTTTCAAGTTCAGCCGGGAACAGTTCAGCAGTGGACCTCTGAAAGGGACTCTGTTTTCAGTTTAACGAAAGCCAATGTCGATTTGGGTCTTCGTGCAAGTACAAGCACTAATGTTCGGGCTGAGGGGGATTCATCCCTATGCGAAGTGCTTCAAAAATGGAAAAAAACAGGGCTAGAGCCGACGAGGTGGGTGTTCTGGGCACGGACACCAGTGGACATCAGAAGGATGGTCCTGTGGCTAAGGTGGTACTCTTAAGGTAGGGGGGAAAGTTGGGGATGAGGAACTGCTTTTAACTGGTTTCAGTTCAGGATTCCGTATTCCTTTTCAGGAGGTAAGTGGGTTGGGGTAACAGGGAACTTGAAGTCAGCACGGGAGTTTCCGGGAGTGGTGCGAGAAAAACTTGGGAAGGAGGTCTCCTTGGGGCGTATGGCCGTCACCCCTTGGCATAGCCTGCAGTTGTCCCCTTTGGGGGTAGTCCAGAAGAAGGCGCCAGACCAGTTCAGAATGATCCACCACCTATCATACCCGAAAGGTCGTTTGAATGATGGGATATATCCAGAACTGCTGGCGGTGCAGTACGCATCGTTTGATGAAGCTGTGGCCTTGGTTAGGCAGGCGGGCCGGGGGGCTCTTTTAGCAAAAATGGACATCAAGGCTGCTTTTTGGCTGCTTCCAGTTTATCCATCCTGTCACCATTTGTTGGGCTGTTTTTCGAAGGGCAGTTTTTTGTTGATTTATGCCTCCCTATGGGGTGTTCTATTTCATGTTCTTATTTTGAAAAGTTTTGCTGTTTTTTGGAATGGGTTGTTAGACAAGTTTCTGGTTCACGGTTAGTGGTCCATTATTTGGATAACTTCTTGTTTGTAGGCCCTGCGGATTCTTTGGAATGTCAACGGCTAATGGACGCTTTTGCCCAAATAGCTGTTGAATTTGGTATCCCAGTTGCAGGGGATAAGTCTGAGGGTCCAATTGTTGCGTTGAGCTTTCTAGGGATTCACATTGATTCTGTTGAGTGGAATGCAGTTTACCAATTGACAAGGTGGTTGATTTGCGTGATGTATTACAGCAGGCTCTGGGTCGGAAGAAGCTTAAGCTGAAGGAGATCCAATAGTTGTTAAGTAAATTAAATGTTGCCTGCAGGATTATCCCGGTGGGGAGGGGTTTTTTTTGTTGAAGGTTATCCTTGGCCACGTGGGGATCAAGGAGTCATTTCATCATGTTCGGATAACTAAAGCATTAAAGGAAAATGTTCTGGTATGGCTGAGGTTTCTGGAGGAATTTAACGGGAGGTCGTTAATTCAACAGGTAGGTTGGCAGGATCTGGATGTTCATCTGTTTACGGATGCCTTGGGGGCCCATGGGTTCTGAACATACCTGGGAGGTAAGTGGTGCTCGGACTCATGGCCGCCTGAGTGGCATACAAATGGTCTGACAAAAATTTTGGTTTTCCGTGAATTGTTCCCGTTATTGGTGGCTTTAATCATTTGGCCAGATTTGCTGAAGGACAGGAAGGTTAAGTTACACTCAGATAACATGGGGTTGGTGTGGCCCATAAACAATTTGACTGCATCTTCCCCTCCGGTGGTGGCGCTCTTCCATTTGTTTGTTTTGGAATGTCTGAGATGCAATGTGTTGTTTAGGGCGGTGCATGTGCCGGGTAAATTGAATGGGATTTCTGATTCACTTTCCCGTTTTCAGTGGGACAGATTCAAAGAGCTGGCCCCGATGGCAGAAGAAGTGGGACTGCATTTCCCGAAGGACTTGTGGATGGTGAATTTCCTGGCCTGTTGAGGATGGTGAGGTTTGCACTAGCTGGGTCTACATGTAAGGCTTACTCACAGGTATGGAAAGAGTGGCTCGAGGTACTTAAGCGGGCTGGGGGCCTTCATTGCTCAGAGATGGTTGGAGATTCTGTTGTGGTGGATGACAGGTTGGAGAGGAAGTAAGGCATTGAGGGCCATGGTGAAGCGTAGGTTAGCTGTAATAGCTTTCCTGTGTTAATGTCTGGGTTGGGAGGATATTACTAAGTCCTTTGTGGTTCGAATGGCAGCCAGGGGATTGTGCAAGGTACAGTGTACTCCTGATTCTAGGAGACCAGTGATTTTCTTAGTGTTACAGAAAGTGGTGGGGACCCTGGCTTCGGTTTGTATGAGGTGGTTCTTTTCAGTGCTGCGTTTGTATTAGCATTTTTTGCCGCTTTCAGGATATCAGAGATTGTAGGGGCAACTAGGCGGGATGGGGGGTATTCGATGGGGTGATGTGTGGATTCAGGATGGGAAACTTTTTCTTTGGTTGCATCAGTCGAAGACTGATCAGGAAGGAAAAGGGAGAGTTATTGGTCTAATAGCCAAAAGGGGGACATGTTGCCCAGTGGGTTCCGTGTCCTCTTTACTGCAAGTACATCCAAAAAGGGGGGCCCTTGCTTGTTCACCAGAACGGGAATATATTGTCCCGTTTTCAATTTGTTTCAGTTTTTAGGAAAGCATTGGCTTTTTTGGGACTGACGCCTCTCGGATGAAAGTGTAAAAAGGATTGGGAGGTGGGCCTCTAATAGATTTAGGTCATATGTTAGAAGTGATTTGGTTTTGTAGTTTCTTTTTATGTTTCCTTGATAGGTACCATGGAGTGTTGAATCATCGGCCATTCTTACATCTACTGGGCCAGGAGAGCGGCGATGGTTAAGGATAGTGGGAGCCAGCTAGGACTAGATGCTGAAATTGTTCGGGTTCGTGGTTCGGTTTTCGAGGCTTGAGATGGGACCAGGTTATTTGTAAGGTGGCTGGAATTTGCTAGATTGTTTTGGCCCCCTGGTATGTTGGTGATTCACGCTGGGGGTAATGATTTGGGATTCATCGCTCAAAAAGATTTATTAATGGATATCAAACGGGATTTGCTTCAGATCTTGGAGCTGTTTCCTGGTTTAGTTCTAGTGTGGTCTGAGATTGAACCTAGATTAAGTTGGAGGGCGGCTTTGGATGCAAACAGGTTGGAAGCTTGTAGGAGAAAGGTGAATAGGATTTTGAGTAAGTCCCCATTAAGGGGTCATGACAGCCCATGAACAATGCATATTGAGGAGGGAACTGTGATCCCGGGTAGGGCGAGTTATTAAGGGTGAATTGCAGGTCAGTGCATGGGATCTGTGGTGGGTTGCTAACCTGGCGGAACAGGAAGAACTGTGCCTCTTCCTATCCAGACCTGATAGTGAGAAGAAGCTCCCTCCCTCCCTGGATTACAGCTGTGGAGGTGTGTTATACTTGTCTCAGCTTGGCAGGGGCACTTGCCTTTTAGTGGATTGTGGAGTTCTGCTGGGGTACCTCCTGTAATAGCAGGAGAGATTTGAAGGGTCCGGAAGGGATCATTCGAACGGAGGAACAAAGAGTTTTTTGGCAAGCCCCGTGGGTTTTTAATGTTATACTGTTATTTGGGGTTATTTATATGTTATTTATGTTGTTTAATAAATTAAGCTGCTGCCTTTATACCCCAAGAAGTTGCATTGGTTTTTATTCTGAATAACGGAGTCCCCATTAAGGGGTCATGACAGCCCAGGAACAATGCATATTGAGGAGGGAACTGTGATCCCGGGTAGGGCGAGTTATTAAGGGTGAATTGCAGGTCAGTGCATGGGATCTGTGGTGGGTTGCTAACCTGGCAGAACAGGAAGAACTGTGCCTCTTCCTATCCAGACCTGATAGTGAGAAGAAGCTCCCTCCCTCCCTGGATTACAGCTGTGGAGGTGTGTTATACTTGTCTCAGCTTGGCAGGGGCACTTGCCTTTTAGTGGATTGTGGAGTTCTGCTGGGGTACCTCCTGTAATAGCAGGAGAGGTTTGAAGGGTCCGGAAGAGATCCTTGGAACGGAAGAGCAAAGAGTTTCTTGGCAAGCCCCATGGGGTTTTCATGTTATACTTTTATTTGAAGATATTTATTTGTTATTTATATGTTATTTATGTTGTTTAATAAATCAATCTGCTGCCTTTATACCCAAATAAGTTGAGTTGGTCTTTATTTGGAATAATGGGGTCCCCATTAAGGGGTCATGGTGGTTAATAGTAGTTTTGGAGTTATAGCGGCAGGGGGATATTGCTATGGGAGAATGTGACAGCTTAGGGGTATATGCAATAAGGCCCTAGCAACAATAAGGGTTAGTAGTGCGACTGTGCAAGGAGAATGTTATTTATTTATTTTCAGATTCATTGTCTATATTATTCTTTTATTGCACTACTGCAATAAATACCGCCCATTAAAATATCACAAGGCTTAAAAAATGAACAACAAAATGTGAAGTTTTACTGTACAGTAGATATTACCGCTGCATAAAGCTTGCATTGTTGCTTATAAACTTGTAATCTAGGCCTTAAAAAGCATAGGAGCAGCATGGCATCATGCCATAGAAATACTGCTAAAAATGTGTTGCCTCAGAAATCCTGTTGTTCTAGGGTCAAGCTTAGTTATGGATATGTGTTCTACACATTCATCAAATAAATTAGACATTTTAAGTAATTATACAGCCTAAATGGCTAAATAAAGTGATATTTTATCTCTTATAATGCAAAACATTTACTGGTCTTTTCTTGCAGTCTGGAACTGAGATATTAAATATTATATTAAAACATTTTGTGTGTCCAAACTAAATTTTTCATAATGGAATAAAACATGTGGGATATAAAAACAACTGATTGTTGTGAAAATTACAGAAAGTATAAAAAATATATTCCATACTATGTTCTTATGAATAAGATTAGTAATTATAGAGGGTTTTAAAAAGACACTTTTTTTTACTGACTGTCTGACTGATCTTTAGAGATCTTATGATCCCTTATTAAAAAAAAATGATGTTTTGTTAATTATAATTTTGACTTAAGAGCTTTACAAAACATGTTAATAGGATTAACAAAATTAACAGTGTGATGATTGCACTAGGAGTGGAGCTGATTAAGGGGATACATTTTTCCCACAGCTAATGCAGAGGGAGGAGATTAGCTCTTTTTATCAATGTGCGAGCGGACATGATACGAAGTAGCGTATCATGTCCGCCGCACATTGATAAATGCCGACAGCATAAGCTGTTGGCATTTATCATTGCACCATCAGTTCTTGTGAACTGCTGGTGCAATGCCGCCCCCTGCAGATTTGCGGCCAATCGGCCGCTAGCAGGTGGTGTCAATCAACCCAATCGTATTCGATCAGGTTGATTTCTGTCCGCGGCCTCAGAGCAGGCGGACAAGTTATGGAGTGGCGGCCTGAAAGCTCGCCGGACACAAGGGGCTCCATACGGAGCTTGATAAATATGCCCCTTAATGTCCACCATGCAAAGATCTAGGTGCCCTGTTGTAGCTCTGTGCCTTTTCTGATAGGAGCCAAAGTGGAGGACAATACTGCAGGACCTGAGGAAGGCAGGAGTACTGATGAGTTTCTAAATGTAGATATTTACCCTGTGCCTTCCTTCTTTGGGTACATTTTCTGTTCTATATCTTCCTCGTCTAATCTCTCTCCTGTCCCTTCTGCTCTTCTTGTTGTCCAGCAAGTCCCACCCCTTCAGTTTCTACATTTCACACCCCTATGTCTTATGTTGTGGTTGACAGCATGTTATCTGATGTGTTTACTGCTGTGTCCTCTTCATCTATGGCTAATTGGGAGGGGTTAGCTGGTGTTCCAATAGGAGTGTGGGTTTGGGAGGTCCTTCAAAGCTGTATTGGAGCAGGCTTATAATTCTTTGTCTGCTCCATTAAAAAAAGCTATCCACATTCTGTCCACAGCTTTTCTAGGCATACAGGCCCCAAGGGCATCACCAAACCAACATGATGGATCCTATGCAGCTACTGGAAGCACTTCAAGTGGCACAAACAACTCATCAGTCCTGTCTACAGTGACCATTTTGTAAATAATAGAGAGAGCAGATGGAAGCAAGTATATAGAACAAGTGCATAGCTCTTTGTGGTAAGACTCTGGCAAATAAAAGAGGGAGAGGGTAAATTGCACAGGCTAAGGGACATAATCCAGTGGTAGGCAACATATTTAACCAGCAGTGGATGAGGGGTAACTTGAGAGTACAGATGTATTGATGAAAGGCAGTAGCAAAATGAAAAAGATTGATGTTGCAAATATTGTTGCTGCTAGTAAGACTAGAAGGATGTTACATGAGGCACAGGGGCCAATTTATCATGGCCCGAATGGGGCCATATACACCTGTTTCTGCGCGGGCCTTCTGGCTCACCGGAAACAGGAGTTAAGAAGCAGCGGTAAAAAGATTGCTGCTCCTTGTCCGCCACCTCTGAGGCAGCGGACAGCAATCAGCCCGATCGAATACGATCAGGTTGATTGACATACCCTGCTAGCGGTCGATTGGCCGTGAATCTACAGGGAGCAGCATTGCACAAGCATTTCACAAAGAATGCTTGTGCAATGTTAAATGCTGACAGTGTATGCATTTATCTGATCATTTTAAGTAAACATTTTGCAAAGACATTTGATACAGTGCCACATTAGAGATTAATGCACAAAATTAAGGGACTGGGAATAGCTGAAAATGTTAGCTCATGGATAAATAACTGGATAAAAAATAGGGAGCAACGAGTAGTAGTAAATGGATCATACTCAGATTGGACAAAGGTAATCAGTGGAGTCCCCAGGGATCAGTTCTGGGCCCTGTTCTTTTTAATATTTTTATAAATGACTTGAAGCAAGGATTAAATAGCGACATTTCTATTTTTGCAGATGATACTAAGTTTAGTAAGGTCATTAGGCCAGAGCAGGATGAACTTTCATTACAAAGGGATCTGCAAAACTTAGAAGAATGGGAAAGTAAATGGAAAATGAGATTTCATACGGGAAAATGCAAGGTTCTACATTTTGGAAGTAAAAATAAGCAGGCAACGTATTTTTTTTTTTAAATGGGACAAGACTTAGCCAAACAGAGGAGAAAAGGGTTTTGGGAGTAGTAATAGATAACAAGCTAAATATGGGTGCACAATGCAGAGGCCACAAAGCTAATAAGGGGATTGGAAAATTTAAGCTATGATGATATATTCAAGGCCCATATACAGAGATGGCAGAAGCTCTGTTTATTCCAAGAAAAATTTTTCTGACAAGAGGTCACAATTTAAGGTTGGAGGAAAGGAGATTTAATCTCCTGCAATGGAAACATTTTTTCACTGTAAGAGCAATACAATTGTGAAACTCATTACCAAAGGAGGTAGTGAATGCCAATACCCTAGATACATTTAAAAATAGTCTGGATTAATTTCTGTATATAAACAAAATTCATGGATATGATTGCTAGTATGGACCCAGAAGCTGAGAAGTGGTGGTAAAAATACACTGTCCCAACACACTAGATAGGACCCAGGACGTGACTCAAAAAGGAGGCAATACCGGTGAAGGAAAAGAGAACAAAGTGCCTCAGTTGGAGGCTGGACAAACAGGTTAATTAAAATACCAGGAGTTGTTCTGAAGGTGGAGATGATCCCCAGAAGGACTTGATAGCCAAAACCATGCTTAGGGAAACAGCAGAATAAAGTCTGACACAGACAAAGGTCCCATTAACAGACTGGCAAATTAGGTTCAGATTTGTGAGGCAAAATCCAATAACAAAATTGCCCACCTATAATTTCCATTTCAGTGAGTCTAATAGGTACTTTAGACTCATCAGCCACAATGCGTTAGACCCACAACATTTGACTCTTAGGTAATGATTTGATAAGTGAAGGATGGTGGGTACTATTAAAAAATAAAAGATTGTTTTCTGTACTTAGGTATCTGGCTTCTGCTTATAAGAAAGTAACAAGAGAATATGTTTATGATTATTCATCTATTTTTTGATCAGTTAATAGCCAGTATCTATATCATTTGTGAATTATATAAAATATGCAACTAATGTTTAGTCAATGTTTGATAATATCTGTGACTTTTTACCATATTAGATTATGTGTGTATTTGTGATTATGTGTGTATTTTAGCATAATGATTGCTAATTTTTGTAGGCTTCGTAGCTGTTTTTTGTATTAGATTCACCTTAATAAATTCACTAGATGGCGCTATTTAATTAAGTGTAAGTTTTGCACATAGAATGTAAGGGTTAATCCCAGGTGCTTATTTAAACTGGTGTATCTGTTCATTGTTTTAACACATGATTAAGGGGCGTGTGCCCCGAAACGTCATGCTCTTTTGATTCTGTTATGAGCAGAGTTTTGGAATAAAAGAATTTTTAGAATTATTGAAGACCCTCTGGGGCAAATTTATCAAGGTCTGGCGGACCTGATCCGACTCTGTGGATCAGGTCCGCCAGACCTCGCTGAATACGGCGAGCAATACGCTCGCCGTATTCAGCATTGCACCAGCAGCTCACAATAGCTTCTGGTGCAACGCCGCCCCTGCAGACTCGCAGCCAATGGGCCGCCAGCAGGGGGCTGTCAATCAACCCGATCGTACTCGATCGGACAGGTTATGGAGCAGCGGTCTTTGTGACCGCTGCTTCATAACTGCTGTTTCTGGCGAGTCTGAAGACTCGCCAGATACAGGGGCCATCAAGCTCCATACGGGGCTTGTTAAATAGAGCCCTCTGTATCTTTTTTACATCTGATGATCAATGCCAGTATTCCAGGAACCCCCATCCTAATCCTGTTCTTGCTATTAATATTAGTTGAGGTAAGACAGTTATTGGGGGCCTGAAGCACTCCCTTTGAAAATAGAGCCAGTAGTTGAGTTGTTTGCATTGTACTCCAATGTGGAGGCAGAGGAGTTGCATAGGGATTTATTGAAGAGCTTCTGAATTCAAGTCAGCATACTGAAATTGAAAATAATTCAATGATTGGACCATTCGCTGAATGAGGATGGTACCCAAGAAAGAGGTGGGGAAGTTCCAATTGCGGAAACAATTATCCTTTCCTGGGGGCTATTCAGTTAATGATGGAGAATTTTTTGTTTCAGTATTAGTCATTTTCTGAGGCATTAGGACTGGTCCAGCACTCCAAGGTGGGAGCATTGATAGCAAAACTGGACATAAAAGGAATCCAATATGTGTTAATCATAGCAAGAAGTATCGTCAAATTTGCAATTTAATTATAGTGTAGTGTTAGGTGTAATTGTAATTTAGGTTAGGTTTTATTTTACAGGTAAATTTGTATTTATTTTAGCTAGGTAGTTATTAAATAGTTAATAACTATTTAATAACTATTCTACCTAGTTAAAATAAATACAAAGTTGCCTGTAAAATAAATATAAATCCTAAGCTAGCTACAATGTAACTGTTAGTTATATTATAGGTAGCTTATGGTTTATTTTATCGGTAAGTATTTAGTTTTAAATAGGATTAATTTATTTAATTGTAGTAAATTCATTTAGATTTATTTAAATTATATTTAAGTTAGGGGGGTGTTAGGGTTAGACTTAGGTTTAGGGGTTAATACATTTATTATAGTGGCCGAGACGTTGGCGGCAGCAGATTAGGGGTTAATAAATTTAATATAGTTGCAGCGACATTGGGGGGGCAGATTAGGGGTTAATAAATATAATGTAGGGTTCGGCGATGTTGGGGGCAGTAGATTAGGGGTTCATAGGGATAATGTAGGTGGCGGCGGTGTCCGGAGCAGCAGATTAAGGGTTAATAATATAATGTAGGTGGCAACGATGTCGGGGGCGGCAGATTAGGGGTTAATAAGTGTAAGATTAGGGGTGTTTAGACTCTGGGTTCATGTTAGGGTGTTAGGTGCAGACATAACTTTTATTTCCCCATAGGAAACAATGGGGCTGCGTTAGGAGCTGAATGCTGCTTTTTTTATGGTGTTAGATTTTTTTTCAGCCAGCTCAGCCCCATTGTTTCCTATGGGGAAATTGTGCACAAGCACGTTTTTCCAGCTTACCGCTACCGTAAGCAGCGCTGGTATTACAGTGAGATGTGGAGCTAAATTTTGCTCAACGCTCACTTTTCTGAGGCTAACGCCGGCTTGAATAAAACTTGTAATACCAGCGTTGGCTTAAGTGAGCTGTAAGAAAAAAAGGTTTGTTAGCACTGCACAGCCTTACCAACAAAAACTCATAATCTAGCCGATAATGTGTTTTAAAATGGTTATTCATGATGTGTTCCTATTAGCAATACAACCGTGGGAATTCTTCATATCAGCCAATAAGTAGCTGGTGTATATATATATCAATTACAAGAGCTTTTTAAAGTGATGGTAAACTCCCTTTTTAAAATCAAATGTTGAATGTTAGTACTGTTTTAGATGGAGTTTAATTCTTCAGTTGTAATGAATATGCGCTATAACTTACTTTTCAACCTAAATAGGAAATTCAAATACCCCGCGCTCCATCGCCAACTTTAAAAGTAAATATTTCTGTGAGCTAACGGTTTGAATTGTTGTCCAGTTAGCACTCTCCCCTTATGACACTTTTTTTGTAGCTAGAACGCTGATTGGACAACAATTCAGACCAATAGCTCACAAAAAATTGACTTGAAGTGGGCGGCGGAGCGCTGGGTATTTAAATTTCATATCTATATTAAAAAGTAAGTTATAGCACATGTTCATTACAAATGATGAATTCAACTCCATCTAAAATATCACTAACATTCCAGATCTGATTTTAAAAAGGGGAGAGTTTACCATCACTTTAAAGTACTTTACTTTTTTCAAACAAATACATTTTAACATATTTGATTGACGGACTTTCATATTTAAAGGGACACTCAGGTTAAATTACATTTTCATGATTCAGATACAGCATGTAATTTTAAACAACTTTCCAATTTACTTCTATTAAAAAAAATGTGGACAGTCTTTTATATTTACAATTTTTGAGTCACCAGATCCTACTGAGCATGTGCAAGAATTCACAGACTATACGTATATGTATTTGTGATTGGCTGATTGCTATCACATGGTACAAGGGGAGTGGAAATATATATAACTTTAAAATTTGTTATAAAAAATCTACTACTCATTTGAAGTTCAGACTAAGTGCTATTGCATTGTCTTGTTATCTTGCATTTGTTGATTATGCAAATCTAATGTGTTGACTGGTCCTTTAATATTTTTTCCTGATACAATATCCTTTTTAAAAAAATGATAATAGCTATTGTACTAGATTTCCAAATCAAAAGACACTTTCTCAACTACAAAGTGAAAACACAGATTTATATGAAAGGTTTAACTATAAAAAAGATAAAGATACAGAGCAAAGTCAACTGAGGGCAGAAGAGTGACTAGCTAGAGCAGCTCTTTTTGTTTGCAGTACATAATATGTTTGTAAGCGAAGCTGAGAAGAATAAAATTAAGTATAGATAAAAATAAAGCAAAATTATTGTTTCTAAATAAAATTGTCAGTTTATTTTGGTCTGGGTCTATGATGAGTGTATATTAACACAAGGTCTAATTTAAAATATCACAGACGTAATGTTCTTTAAAGGCATATGAAAGTCAGAATTAAACTTTGATTGTTCAGATGGAGCATGTGATATTATGAAACTTTTCAATGTACAGGTGGCCCTTGGTTTACAACGGTTCAATTTGCACCGTTTCAGAATAACAACCTTTTTTTCAGTCATGTGACTGCTATTGAAAAGCATTGAGAAGCAGCGCATTGATTAAAGTAGCTAGTAGGTGGAGCTGTCCGCTTGTGTTGCAGCAAAGATATGCAGGCCAAACAAGCTAAAATGAATCAGTATAACTAGACCTGAGCTATCGAGCAGCTTTCATAGGAACAAGATCTTCTATAAATCAGTCCAGATTGGAGTGCATAGAAAGAATTGTTTGCAGAAAAATGAAAGTAAAGTGTGTGTTGTGTGACTATTTTATTAGGTTTATAATGATGTTTAGCAAATGTTTTTTTTCATTTAACTTAGTTTAATTATATTTTCTGTGTTGTGTGATTATTTTATTAGGTTTATAATGCTGTTTAGCATTTAAAGTCTTAATTTCAAAGCTTTAAAAATAATGTATTAGGTGTTACTTATGACAATTTTTAGAGGGGCCTGGAACCTAACTCCCTCACTTCCCAATGACTTACATTATAAACTGGATTTCAATTTACAACGGTTTCAATTTACAACGGTTTCGATTTACAACCATTCCTTCTGGAACCTAACCCTGGCGTACACTGAGGGCTACCTGTACTTCTATTATCAAATTAACTTTGTTCTCTTGGTATATTTTATTGAAAAGCATACCGAGATAAGCTTAGGAGCAGCAATACTTTACTGAGAGCTAGCTGGCTATACACAAATGTCTCTTGACATTGGCTTGTCGGATGCATTTGGCCTCCCAATAGGGCTTTGCTGCTCTGGAACTTACTTTAACAGGTGTTAAACATAGTTACACACAAGCAATAGTGAAATACAAATTGCTCTAACAAAGAACATTTTCTTTTTACAATTTTATGCCCATTTAAGCATGCAAAATAATATTATATATAACACTTGAGTCCAAAAAAGGAAAGGGACATGCATGTAAATAAATATTAATTACAAACTTTATTTAGAGTATCAGTGGGTTAAAACATATTATTATTATTATCATTTATTTGTATAGTGCTGCCAAATTCCGTAGCACTGTATAGTGCTAGACTACGAGTGGAGCGTAAATTTGTACTACTGCAAGTGCTTTATCTGTGCTTAACATTTTTTTTACCATAGTGCACCCACTTGCCCACGTATTTCAGTATGCAAGTAAAACGTTTGCACTCTCACGCAGTAGAAAGACTTTGCAAACTTGCAAATGCAGGATCATATTCCCCCAAAGACTTTACTAGAGCCTCATTCAAACAAAAAAAAATAACATCCGCTAGCTCATGCAAGAACTAGCACAGGATTGCAATGAGATATATGTATGTATTTCTATAAGTATGTATATCTATATTTATATGTGTATATATGTCTGTAAATACATATATACACATACAAATACATATGTATAGAAATACATACATATATTTCTATACATACATACATTTATACATATGTTCCTATGGATCCCTATTTAAAAGCACTTTTGGCCTGACATCTCATATCTTTTGACCCCTTATAACATTTTTTTGCATTTTTTTAAAAATATATATTTTATTAAATAATGTTATTATGAGTGTAACTGTACTTTTAAAGATATTTTTGATGTGTTTTGTGACACTTTTTTGACTCGAGTAAAAGTTAACAAGAGCTCTGAAGTTGCAGTAATCATTCTAGTGTAAATTAAGATTGCGTTCACACATTCACTTCAACTTGTAATACGGGTAGAATTTAACTTCTGTGCAAACGGACACAAAAACCCAATATCGTCCAGGCGCAAACAATAGCGCTCCACTCATATAAGCCCATAATGGGCAGAATACTTAATTCACATAAAAATAAAATCTGTTAACCGATGCTAACATTAAGAACAAAAATAAAGAAAATACTAATACACTTTAAATAAAGACTAAGAAAAAATTGCCAGACATTTTTTCACACTTTCACAATGAAAGAATGTGTTAATTATTTTTAATCGCAATTAAGGTTGAAAAAATCCTGTGATGGATACCCCGGCTACCCCGACTGGGTAGCTCCACCAAACGGTTCCTTCTTCCTCCCTGGTGACTCCAGCTATATAGCCCAAGAAAATTATTCTAGCAGGGGCCCACCTAAATGACTTTGTTTTGATCCCGGGGGAGCTGCAGCACTTCCAGGGTTTCATTTTAAAGCTCTCGGTCCCCAGAATCTTCAGTCCAAAAAGCGATGTGATCCGTGGCTGGGGACCAGAGTTATGCTGGTTTAAATGTCCACCTGGAAGTCCAGGGAGAATAGGGGTTATAGGGGGAACCGGAACCCCCAGTTCCCAAGGTAGCTCCCTTCTGGCAATCACCCCACTTCTGGGCCACCCTGAGAGGCAGCATACCCCAGAACAGCGGAGCTCTTGGACAAAGGGCAACTGGAGCGACCTGGGTCAAAGGGCACCAGTAATCCTGGATGATGCGGCTGACCGGTAGTTCCAGGGGCCCGCCCGGCCGAAGGGGAAAGTGGCGGTCAGCGACCAGATCTTCCAGGATAACATTCAACACACAAAACAAGGGGAGCAGAAGGGCTGGGTAATCGCGGTTGCTCTGAGGAGCCCAAAACCTCAGAGAGACAGCAGGGGTGAGGTTGTAGGGAGGTGGGAGTTTAACCCTTGTACCCCGGTATCTGTGACAACTCCCCCCTTCCAGTTCGGCAGACCCGGCTAGATCCACATGGGTCTACTTGGGGCTGTCAGATGAGCATTCTATTTCAGTCTGCTGGGAAAGTCCATCGGCATTCCCATTGCCCTTTCCCTGCCTATACTGAACGTCAAAGTTAAAGGGCTGCAGGGCTAAACTCCATCTTAGTAGACGTCCATTATCTACCGACACTCGGTTAAGCCACACCAGGGGGTTGTGATTGGTGAGGACAGTGAAAGTTCTTCCATATAGGTACGGTTGTAATTTCTTGAGGGCCCATACCAGTGTAAGGCATTCCTTCTCCACTGCCGCGTAGCCTACCTCCCTGGGCAGCAGCTTCCTACTGATGTAGGCTATGGGGTGGTCTTGCCCTTCCTCGTCCATCTGGCTTAACACTGCTCCCAACCCAAACATGGAGGCATCTGTGTGGACACAAAAACTTTTGGTAGAGTTAGGCGTGGCCAGGATGGGGGCAGTGATCAAGGCAGACTTGAGACTCTGAAAGGCGTTTTCACATTCTGGGGACCAAAGTACCTGTCGTTGCAGTCTTTTATGAGTCAGGTCAGTCAGGGGTTTGGCGAGGGTGCTATAATTGGGGATAAACCTTTGGTAATAGCCGGCGGTTCCTAGGAAGGCTAAGACTTGGGTCTTGGTTTGAGGAGTGGGCTAGTTTGCCAGTGCTTCAACCTTGGCCGGCTCCGGCCGCTGCTGCCTGCAGTCCACTCGGTGGCCCAGGTACTGGACTTTCGAGTGACCTACGGTGCATTTGCCGGGCTTCAGGGTCAGTACAGCGGCTCTGCGGCAATCTAGAACAATGCCCAGGTGGATCAAATAGTCCTCCCCGGTGTCGCTAAAGATGGCAATGTCATCCAAGTAGGCACAGGCATAGTCTTGTAGGCCATCCAGCAGGCGATCCACCATCCTCTGGGATGAAGAATGCTCCAGCCACCTTTCAAACATCATGACCTTAAACTGGTAGAGGCCGAAAGGGGTGATGAAGGTGGACTTGGGAACAGATTCAGGGTCTAGTAGGATCTGCCAATACCCCTTGCAGAGGTCAAGGGTAGTTCGGAAGTGACCCCTGGCGATTCTATCTAAGAGGTCATCGACGCGTGGCATGGGGTAGGCGTCGGTTGTGGTTCTGTCATTGAGCTTACGGTAGTCAATGCAGAACTGGGTAGTACCATCTTTTTTGGGGACCGGGGAGGCCCAGGGACTGTTGGATGGTTCAACAACACCGAGATCCAACATTCCTTGGAGCTCCCGGTGCATACTGTCTCTGACAGCTACAGGTACTCTGTAAGCTGACTGCCTCAGGGTAGCTTGTCCCAAGATTTCCACTTGGTGCACAGCCACTGTGGTGTACTCAGGGACATTGGAGAACATCTCCTGGCGGTCCTCTAGTAAATGCCGGACCTGCTATCTCTGTCCAGCTGCTAACCTCTCATCCAGGATTATGTTGGCTACTCCTTGAGGGGTCTGATCCAGCCCTGGGAGCTCTGGCATGGGAAGGCTCTCCAAGTCTTCCACAGCCGGAGCACAGATAGTGGCTACATCTTGGGGTCTTTCTACATACTCCTTGAGCATGTTCACATGAAAGGTCCGTTGGACCCGGTCATCGGAGCATTTTGCTACAAGGTTGGGCCCTTGCCAGGAAGCATGTAACTTGTCCATTTTGATAGGCTTTAAGGGTAGAACCCTCTGCCATACTGTGAGGATGCGGCTACGAGCGTTACGGTCGTACCACCATTTCTGTCTCCTTTGAGCGCCCTGAAGGTTCTCCTGTACCATGGCAGTGAGGTCCTTCAGCCGATCCCTGAACTTCAGGACGTACTCCACAATGGAGGGCCCTTCATCCCCGGCTGATACCTCCCAGTGGGCTT